>NC_140967.1:27228627-27311127 GCF_056783735.1 Eptatretus burgeri | reverse complement strand
TGCACGCCATCGCAACTCCACCTTGAAATAACGAACTTTGTATAACCATCGATTACAGAGTAAATCATCGTTTGTTAACATAACCTTGTTGGGGGTCATTTGTTTTATTGTCACTCTACTCTGTTTAAGGGTCATGGAGGAATTTGCATATTAATAACATCAAGAACAAGGACATTATGTGAAAAATCAACAGCACATGCGATTCGAACCTTTGGCATCTCAACGTTCACGAGTATGTGTTTATCCAAGTTTTTACCAGATTAGTACTTCCACTACTACTTCGACTTCTTCTTCTTCTTCTTCTTCTTCTTCTTCTTCTTCTTCTTCTTCTTCTTCTTCTTCTTCTTCTCTAACCACCCCAAATATATTATCCACCCTCCTGTGGCACCAGTCGGTAAATGTCTGAACCGGCTAGCCTGGCCCGACATTCGATTCAAGGTGGCAGGAATTTTAACGTCCATCCATCCGAGGGACGACACACACATTGATGAATCACCCTGCCAGCAAAACACTGGGATGACACTTTATAGCTGGGTCCGGGTTCAAATCCAGGCTAGACAGCTTCGAGGAATACCTCTGGTGGATCGTGCAAGCCCTTGTGAAAATACTAGACAGAGCGATACAAAATAATAACAAAATAATTAATTATATATGTAAATTTAAACCCATTGTTTTTATAACATTTTTTTCTCGAGGTATAGTTTAATCCATACATCTGTTATTTACTTGAACAATGTCAAGTTACATCTAATGTATGTCTCTGTGGTCCCAGCACAGTCGAACACCCATCTAAATGATGACAATAGGGAGAAACCTTGAGGGTGGGTGAGGGTTCTTTTCATACGAAAACACACTATTTGGTGTCGGTGTCTGTCTGTCTAACTGTGACACATTCGGTTGTTACTTATCTGGCCAATCTCAACCAGACTTAATGGGAGGATGAAGGGGACACACGATGGAGGTTATAGTGACTTCAATTGTCCCCCTTCTCAAAGGGATTTTCCGCCTTGGGCGAAATCCGTGTTAAGGTGTATATATATAGCTTATCATGGAATTTTACCAAGGCCGTTTCTCATAACAAAAGTAATAATAACAATAATGATAATAGCATAATATTAATGTTATTACAAAACAATATTAATACTAATAATTAATATCCTCCCCTCCCAAAGAGGTCTTTCTGCCTCAGGCGATATCCATGTTAAGGTATATATGCTGTTAAGATAACAGACCTCCTGCTTTTAATTCAAAACGCCTCACTGTACAGTAAATGATGGAGACTTGTAATACCCTCCCCCACCTGGAGGCGGCACTACATGATACACATTTACATAGAGAATTTGCGCCCCCCATCACCCCCCCCCCCCAAGACCAGGGCAAAGATAAAAACACCCCTACACATTAATTGGGGTTATGCTGATCCTCTATAGCAAGTCTGGATGTAATTGGGCCAGAACTTTAGGAGGAGTAGCCCGACAAACAAACCCACAAACAAACAAACACCGGTCCGTGAATTATAGTAAGGATGATGTTTTCAAGCAATGATTGAATAGAACACATGAAAACCCTTTTCATAACTAAAAGCAAAATGTTTGTACTGTACTGTACCCCCCCCCTCCACTAAAAATTCCGATTGGCCCATCCACATGTAAAATTGTGACTTCCCCCACTCCCCGGCCACCCCATTCCCAAACTCCAATCCCCTCTGCTTGAAAATTCCCATTATTTTGCTCACCTTTGTTTTTTTTTCTTCCATTCTCCTCCTCTGACCCCCTTTTTCCTTCCTTTTCTCAACAAACCACGGTGTGTCAAAACTTTAATTAATTAATGTACACAGAAACATACCCCATCGTCTCAATCTGCACGATCACAGTGTTCTAAAACTTCTAGAGACGATGCTAAATCATAGCTAGCCCACGTGAAATAAGGTAGACACAAGGTAGAAATAACAATAGTTGCCTCAATTTTTTTTGGTATAGTTCAGCTATCGGCAGCTACGGGAGGGGGTTATAGACCTTGAGGAAGATGGCAAGGCAAAAGACCAGCAGAGAAGCACCTGCCGCAACCCAATGTAGTAGCCATAGCCCCTGTGCTAATTTCTCTCGGCGCTCATAGGAAAAACGTAGCACGAACACTGCCATGACAGCACTTTCCCTCGATCAATGCTTAGCTCCGAGTTCACTGCTGGCTGGATTAGCATACGAAGGACACTGTCCAAATGCACACTCAGCAGTTGGTGAAAAGCCAGTTTAATGGAATTAATCCTTCGAAGCATCCTGCTGCCCTGCACGTGTCACTGTCACGATGGAACCTCAAATACTAGTGTATTTAACACCCTCAAGAGGGTAAGGTAATGAAACCTAGGCAGGAATAATATAAAACAATGGTCATTACAAGGAAAGTTAGAAACAGAAAACAGGCTAGTTCAGTTTGGACACCGGAGCAAGAACCTTTACTTAGTGTACTTTGTGCCTCAGTCAGCACTTTGTGGTTTAGCGCCATAACACTCAAAGATGATCCACATACAGGTCTTAGAAGATCTTGCTATTCTCACCATCGATGACATCGCATTGGGTTTCCTCTTCATGCTGTGATGTAAAAAAGAAACGAATACACTCACACAAGGGTAAACTTCCTTTTGAAGATTCTTCAAAACATCTCACAGGTCTGCAGAACCAATGAGGGTTTGTTTGTTCATCTGGAAGATGTGCCTGTGGGTTTGCATCGGTTACTGCAGGAGCGCAGCGATGCTGCTGATGCAGTGCCCCCAGTAGGTGATAGCAGGAACTTGGCTGGGGTACCGGCAAAAACTCATCTACTCTTCACGAAGGACACCATGGGATATTTAACGTCTACTGACTAATGCCGGCAGATGGGATGCGCAGTTTCACATCTATCTGAGGGACGGCATACATTGATGAATCATCCTGCCTGTGAAACACTGGGATGGAAGTTTATAACTGGGTCGGGATTCAAACCCAGGCGCCAGGCGAGACAGTTTAGAGAGTGTGCATATATGTAGCCAGAGCTACATTAACCTTTTGTGGGCCTGGCACCAAACAAAATTTGGGGTTGGAGGAATGAGGTGAGACTTGAAGAGGGTGCTGGCCAGAAAAAAACGACCCTGAGAAGTTATGTTGTGGGGCAGTGGTGGAAAGCATCACCATTCCTTTTAAGACAGTGGTGGTTCCAAACAGCCATGCACATCAGTCCATAAGAACATCCCAAGATTGCTGACCTACCACTGCTTCACCTTCTGTTGGCCCTATCATGAGGCTGAACTTCAGCCCTTCCTCCAGCATAACTACTGTCAAGCGTGACCAGATGCTTTCAGCTTTCCAAGAAAGTGGACATGAGGCTCCTGCAGCAACATCTTCAAATGGCCAAGCTGGGATCCCTTATCTTCCATAGTCATCTGGTTAGGAGAAGCCTGATCCATCTGATGATTCACCATCGTGGAATAGTGTAGTGCGCACACAGTTTGAGCAGGGCTTGAACTCCCTGGAGTCCTGGACCTGAGTGTGAGAAAAGGCTTGCAAGGTCCTTGCATATGCAAATATGTGCCTAGCAACAGCTACAACCTGTCACCATAGCTTCAGTATGCCCCAGAGAATGAGTCTGGATGGTGTAAGCTGTCATGGGCTTTGCGCAATGGGAGTTTAGGGTGAGGCACCTGCATGTAAACCATGTTTTGTCGACATTATTTGCCAAGATTGGCCACATCAGTAAGAAACCCGGTTAAACATTAAAAAAAAAATGTTCACATGTTTTGTGGACACAAGTCCGCAACATTGAGCAAATTAATTTTGATAGGATATGACTAGATTAATATCAGATAGGATATGACTAAATGAATCAACACAAACACATACAGATGCAGGTGAAATGGGGCCTTCCTGATGTTGCCAACATGTTATTGGGAGCATGTGTAAATAGAGCTATTTGAGCAAAGGTGTCGGCACATTTGTCCTTACACCCCCCCCCCCAAAACATGAACAGAAATTTCACAACAAATGACCTCAAATAATCTTTGCCATTTTCTTTTCACAACGAATGAGCTAAAGTAATGTTTACCATGTGAACTGTTCAGCCTGGAGAAGGAATGGCCTGTACCGAGCGCCGTTGTAGTTTAAAAAAATGCAAGGTACTGTATTTGCATTTTTTTTCCAGCCACCTTTCTCCTGGTGTTTGGAATCTTACAACGTAGTGCAAGTGCATCTTGTTTACATCAACCAGCTTCTCAAATCTCTTGCCCATTTTGCAGACAACTTGACATGATTAAGCAATATAATCAAATCGGTATCGCACGCAGGAAAGATTGTTTCTGCTCTGCTCCGAAAACGTAAATACATGATTAAAGGTGAATCGAGCAGGTTAGGTAGATTTACAAAAGTTATTTTATCAAGCGAAATCAACTCGACTTTTTCAATAATATTCATCAAAATATTTTAAGAAACACAACCACCTTTGTGATGAAAGTGCCAAGATCTCCATACTATGAATAAATTCACCTGTTATAGCCATGTCATAGTCGTTTGTACTCAATGCAGGGAAAACTAGAGAGTTCATAGAACATCTTACCCATGCAGTGTTTAAGTATATAATTAAATTGAAATAAAATAATGTTGTTGTTTCGTATGCAACCTGCAACCAGTAAGCCAGTACTCATTTTGCCAACTTCTGAAGGATGTCAGGCTGTCAACCCACCTGGTGTTGGTTCAAGAGCTCAACAGGGGCTCAAACTCAGAACACTAAGATCTTAAGCCAACGACCTTAACCGTTAAGCCAACACCAGGCATGGTTAAAATATAACTGCATATTTCAAGACATATCGATAATGTGTATTGCACCAAAGACCTTATGAGGTTGGGATTTGTGCACATGTCAGGTGGTCATGTTTTTGTTTGTCCATATCAGCGATCACAGGTTTTAGAAAAAAAATAAAATGTAAAGATAAACCAGTTTTCTTTTCATATTCAGATGTTATATTTCAGAGAAACATTCCTCAATATGATATACAGTATTATAAGTGATGCAAAAAGGACTGAAATGCTTCCTTTGTAAACTACCATATATTTCTCTCTGCAATATTAACTGCCTCGTTTATTATGAACATCGTTTTCCATATGGATCCTTCTTCTCCTCCTCCTCCTTGTCCCAAAGAATGTTGTTGTTGTGTTTCTTCTGTTGTACATTCTTCACACTTCAATCAATTCTTCTCCATGTCTTTCTTTTTATTCATTTTTCCAACATATTTTCTCTCTTCTCCATTCTCATCCCTCCTTTCTTGCCTTTTTTTGATTTCTATTCCCCTCCATTTCTGATTTTTACACTCCCACTTGGTCAATCTCTTCTTCTAATGCTCATTACAATCCATCTGTGTTAATCTAATCTCATTTCAAACATGCAAAATATAGGCTAGGCTCAGCGAACGACAAAAGAGCAACATACAATGCAATACAATCTTACGCAGTGATAGGTTTTGAGAATACATGACTAAGGCATATTTCGAAGAGATATTTAAGCATTTGACAACCTGTATCAAAACCCGAGGCAACAGGACAGGAGGAACTCCAGTTTCACACAGACAGAGAATGTAACCGCATCAGCAATGGAGGGCCGAGGTGATAAGCTGCAAAGATGAACCTCTTCAAAAGATCACGCAATGTTGCCCTTACCGAGTTATCAAAGACTAAAGTTCATAGGTTCGAGTCTAAGCCATAGGAAATGGAAACAGGTTGTAAGATGCCTCGTCATTGTTTCAATTTTTGATTTCGACGTTGGAAAGATATTTATGATTGTCATTTTTGCACTGACTTGCATGGGTGTTCAGATACTTGAGCACGTCATTAGCAAATTCAATAAATATTTTTATGAACTGATGGGCATTGCCACCTAAATTCTCAGTTGTTTCCTGGCCTGAAAATCTGACCAAGTTAAGCCATTCTGGTAATTCCGGTACATGATGGAAATGCTGCGAATCTGAGAACAATAGGAATTGAAAACCTTCAAGATTGAAGTCCAAGCAAGTAGATAAGAAATGTTTTATATTTGGCATATATTTAAGGCTGCTCATCTTGGTGATGTCTGTCCCGGTCGGTCCCACTTGTCTGGAATCTCAGGCATGCTCAAGTGGCATTAGCTGGTTCGAGCCAGTGCAGCAGGCGAGTGGTATGCCTCTGGTATTTAGGCATACATGGTGAGCATCAAGAACTGGAACGAAAGCAGAACAAAATGGTGTCTTTGCAGTACGAGAGAAAAGAAATCCAAGAAGCCACTACGTATAATACTATGCTCCTAAACTGGAACGGCACTCTTTGACGTCACGACGTTGACAGATATGCCTCCGCCCACAACCTTATTACATCATCATAATACTTGTACAAAGTTTGATTTAAATCCCTTCAGCTGTTCTCAAATATCACATTTTTACCTGACTGACCCAATAATCTAATCAGTTCATGCATACATCATTATACATAATTGTACCAAGTTTGACTTGGATCCATCCCCTTCAGCCGTTAAGTTATTATGGCAACGAAAACCTATCATGGACTCTAACCTTTGACCTTTTGATTCTGCCATCTAATCAGTTCATCTTTGCATCAAACTATATACTTATACCAAGTTTGGTCAAAATCACTTCATTGGTTCACAGGTTAGCGTGGGAACATAATTTTTTTTACTTAACATGACCTTTGACTTTTTGACCACCAAAATCTAATCAGTTCATCTTTATATCATTATACATACTTGTACCAATTTTGACTTGGATCCCTTCAGCCGTTCCTTAAGTTATTGCAGTAACGAAGAACCTATCACAGACGCACGGATGGATGTACAGCCCACCGGACAACCTGAAAACATAATGTCTCCGGCGGCTTCGTCGGCGGACGCATAAAAAAGGTACATATGGGGAGTCAAGGATTTTCCCCCTGACTGTGAAGCCAAACTCAACACAGATGTTGGTTCTTTTCTTTGTCATGACTAGCCAGTGTCACACTTTTTAAATTACCAAGAGTGGGAGGAGTTTGTTGATGGAATACTAATCACGATTGTGGTGCTGAGTAATTTTTTTTCAGGGGCAATTTTTGGATAACTCCTATTCATGGTGTAATTCCTATTCCTCTGTGATACAAACGTCATGCACAAACAACCAACAACACCAACATTAATCAACAATACGAGCTATCAGACACATCTCCTTTTGAACTGAAAGTCCCATTGCCTGCCTTGAACAAACTATCTTCTTTCCTAATATTGGAGAGCATTTGTTATTTTTGATTATTCACCATTTCACAATCCTACTCTCTTTGCCAAATTAAAATTTCACAAAATTCTTTATGAGATAGACAAGAAAACACTTCTGTGCTTCGCATTTCTCTTGTCACCGTATGTATAATTTGCTTACGTGTCTTCCACAACCGTGATGTCCTCATCGATTTAGGTGAACTGAAAACTTAACAAGTACACACAAAAAAAACAAAAAAAACACAACCGAACAATAAAACCATAGCACTGGAACAGTAGAGGCAACACAGTAGTGACACCAGAAGAGACCATCAACATATTACATATGTAAAGGAGGACAGAGGGTGATGGAGAAGGAAGTCAGAAAGTAAGAGAGAGAAAAAGGAAAGGCGTACGAGACAGTATCGACAGAGATGAGAGGTGGAGAAAGTCATGAATGGGAAATACACGATGAAGGAGAAGGGAGAGGTCAAAAATGCCACTTCCGCTTACATTATATTAAATGGCTCTGGACAGTTACGTAGCCTGCAACTCTGGAGACATAATTACTCATTCTGACATTAAAAATTACCTGTCCCATTGTCAAGGGAGTAGCACCATCATCATCCTTCTCCAATGCCATAAAAGCACCTTTGCAGGGGAGGAAATGCCAAGGAAGGTTTTGGGAGTCAATTAATGGGATATAAAAACAAGGAAACTAGAGTTAGAATATGGTGAAAAAGAGAGAGAGAGAGAGAAAAAAAGGACAATTGTTTGAATGTGGAGTTTTGAAAAGGTAAATTTGTCTGGGTGTAGGACATACGATACATGGATTCGAGTCTGATGAGGCAGGAAACGTAGTTGTCAAAGTCCACGGTATTGGAGGCATCAGAGTAGCGCAAGCTTATGGTCTGCATTAATTTGTCATTCAGTTGGAATCCTGGAAAGGTGAGTAGGAAGAATACAAATATGTTACTTGGAGTTTGAATTCGAACCCAAAGACCTGTGGTGCTGTGTTTCATATATTAAGTGTGTGTGTGTGTGTGTGTGTGTGTGTGTGTGTGTGTGTGTGTGTGTGTGTGTGTGTGTGTATGTGTGTGTGTGTGTGTGTGTGTGTGTGTGTATGTGTGTGTGTGTGTGTGTTTGGTTGTTATCTCATATACGGTTTCAGAAGGTGGAACAGAGTCCTCCCAGGACTCGAAGTATCCACCTCCGTTTCAGTAAGGGGTCATGATTCATGGAATGGACGAAGTTGTGAAGTTTTCTTGTTATTTTTTATTTTTATTTTTTATACATGGTCTAGGCTTGTGGAAGAGCGAGGACACAGAACATATCAGGACACAACATAACAGCAAGATAAAGGGGAACACAAATATCAGGGCAGAGGGGGAAGGTCGGTAGGGGTCCTTTTGGAGAAAGAGAGAGTGTGTGGGAGTTCTCAGGATTGAAAGACAAGACATGGTCCAAGTGTTTGACAAGTTTGTGATATTGTCAAGGCCTAGACAGAGGGAAGAGGCTGCTATCTGTCTGTCTGTCTGTCAGAAGAATGAGGAATGTCACAGGAGATAATGGAGTCCTCAGAAAAGAGATAGAGGATTTTCCTGTCAGTGAGATCACTGATGAATACTCGGAATAGGATGGGGCCGAGAACACTGCTTTGTTCTCAAAGTTTTGTTCCGATGTATCTTTTCAGGATCTTCACTGATCTCCGGACAGCTTCCGACTATAGTTAATTCGTAGTAATATTCCCAGGGATGCTTTTTAAGATCTCTGTGAGGTTATTATTTGTTATTCCCGTTGTTCGAATTATCACTGGTACAATTTCAGCATTTTTCAGCTTTGAGATATTTTCACTTCAGTTTTGGGGTCTTGGTATTTTGGTCATTTTTAAAATTTATTTCTGTGTTGTTTTGGCCAAAACTGCTGTGTGTTGACACCTCAATGAACAATGCCTTTTCTTTTCTTTTTTGTACATAAGTACTATATCCGGTCACAATGCTTTGTTTTCTATGTTCACGCTCGATGGGATCATCAGGTCGTACGTGAGCATTATATCCCTGTTTTCAATTATCGCTTTTGGTTCATGTTTCCATGAGTTTTCTGAAACTGGGACATTGAGATTTATTCAGATGTGCAGTGGATTGATTACTCTACATACCATTCTTGTGCCTTTGTGTGTACAGCTGTTCTGACAAGAGTTTTTCTTGTTTTTTTACATCCCGATAGGAGGTAGCTCATGCTTTCTGTTTCTACCTTGTTGAACTTACACCTGTCCGATTGACTCAGTCCCACCATTTTCTTAAAGCCATCGGTGTAGTGTCCTTTGTCTTGGGCATTTCTTATGATTCCTTCTCCATCCCAGTTGAGCTGACCTCTTCTTAGCCATTCCAATGAGCATTCTTTGTGTATGCTCAATCTGTCAACTCTTTTTCTTTTCTTTTATTTTTTACATCTCCCTGCTCTTTAATCGTTCTCCCAGTTGTCAGTGTATATTTGTTGATATTTTGCTCCATCGTGTTATGGGAATGCCTTCTCGGGGTTAAGATTGCAGAGCACAATGATAGGTATTCCCTTGATGCATGTTTTTACGAAAGCGTGGAGCAAAATGACCATATTAGGAAATGCGTCGTTATTTGTACAGAAAGCAGAAGTCTTCCTCCCTGCATGTTTGTGTCTAACACCGCTCCCCTTTGAACCTTTTCAATGTTTTATCCCTCTGTAATCTTTCCTCGATGTTATTTTTGGTAGAAGCAAGGCTGTGGGCATGAATTTGGCAGGAAATGTGCAAGGTTTACAGATCTTCAATTTGGGTCAGGGGGCCAATGAGGGCCATGCAGGGTAGACCGAGTGACATCACGTGGTGGAGCGGAGCCCGAGGGGATAAAAGTAGGGGCAACTAGGGGCTGGGAAAGATGTGCTTTGGTGCTCAGTGTGAGAAGCTGTGCGATGTGCTTTGGTGCATGGTCAGCATGACAGACATGTCCTGCCATTCAGCAGGATGATTCCATGGGGTCTCTACAATCTGCTGCAACTGGCCTGTACTCCCATGGGATTGGCCCCTGGGACATACGGACTGTTCCCCGCCATGCCATACGTTCCTCCCTCAAGGTATGCTCGGCTCTGTCGAGTGCAGCAACGGTATTCCTAAGGTCTTGAGGTATATATAAATAAGGACCTTCCATGTATACAAAACTTGGGGTGCATAGTAGTTATATACTACTTGTGTAGTATTGCTTCTTGTGTTATTCCTCCCCCTGTTGTTGTTCCAATACACTTAACACGTCAACCTTGTCTCTCAGAGTGATTGGAGTTGTCCAGATCAAGAGCTGCATTTGCTATTAATCATCCATTTAGGACAGATTGGGTTTGGGAGTGATTAGTGCCCTGTATGAAACCTATCCTGCATCTGGTATGGCAAAACTGCTCGTGCCGCCAATTCAGTGTCGGGCATAAGGGAAGTACCAGCATGTCGATTAACCAGCTCAGACATTCCACGGAAGTACAGTAGCACGGCACATAGGCCGGCGACCCTGCTTGGATCAACTGAACCGGTCGACCGGCATGACCACTTTTGTAGTGGTTTGTCAGGAATCAGTTTCGAATACATTACCCCTCTTCATCATGTTATTTTGGGTCTTCATAAGTTCCATTCCAGAAATCTTCGAGTTTATCTTTTGCAGGGGGACTTGCTACATTTTGCTTTTGCTATCCTTGTTCGTGGTAGAATCCTTTTGGGTTATTTTCAAACATGTGGTTTTGTCTTCTCCCATTGTTCACGTGGTCGTATATATTTTTTAAATCCGTCCTCGCTATCATTTCTGTTTGTTTTTTTTTCAGCAATCATCATGTCCAGGTCTTTGTCTTCAATCATTGTCTCACTGCTAACCTTCACTCTTTCATTCCTCTTTTTTCCTGCCTCTGGAACAAACTCCCACACTCTCTTCAATCCCACTCCTCCCTCCAGGTCTTCAAAACAGCTGTTCACCACCATCTCTTATCTTCCCCCATCCAAAGCCATGATCTTTTCTACTCCCGTTAATCCACCCCATACCCACCTCCTTTAAATTCCCTGTTTTCCTTCCTGAAAGTTCCTGTAGTTCCATCTTGTTTACCTCGTGTATCCCACCCCCTTCCACAGATCTCCTATTGTGTCTGTTCTACTACTATTTTGTGCTTCCCTCTCCCACCCCTCTTATCTCCTGCCTTGTTATATGTTTGTGTATTAACTCTTACATGAGCCTCGACTTGGTATACAAAAAAACAAAAATGGTGTGTGTGTGTGTGTTTTACAGATGCGTGTAACATGTAGAGATGTTGAGTATAGTGTGAGGATTGACGTGAGGTACCAAGAGCATCACATTTTACCAGCTTCCTTCAGCACAAGGCGCATCTCATAAGCATTCATAGTTCCAGAGTTGTCTGCATCAAACTGTCGGAAGTTTTGCTGGTGGGAAGAAAAAAGTAAATATAATCAAAGCAAAGGAATTCAATGATTTATTTAATTGGACATGCCAGTGGAGAGTGAGCAAAACAATTGGAAAACTAGAAAGCATCTCAAAATGCAAAATCCGTCCGCGTCCTATTTGTACTCAAACTAAACTCGACTATAACGAAGGTTAAAAAAAAAATTGTACAATTTATTCATTTGTGTTCTCTATATAATGCCTGGAGTTGGCAGAGTGGTTCGGGTGGCAGACTTGGGATCCTGGGGTCTTGAGTTCAAATCCTGCTTGGCTGTTGAATTAATACCAGGTGGGGTTGACTCAGCCTGCCATCCTTTCGAGGTCAGCAAAATGAGTTTAGCTTGCTGGGATGATTGAGCCATTTGTGTATCCTGTGTCGGAGTAGCGACCCGTTCAGGATTGTGCCCACAAGCCCATGAGACTGCTTTGGCAGCACCGACGCTCTGCAGAGAGCATGGTCCCAGTGGATTTGTATTTGGATTGTTCTCTATATTCTTATAATAAAGGTTTGTTGAAGATTTGATGACAAAAGCTCAAATGGTTAAAAAAAAAAAAAAAAAAAACTTATGACATGGACATACACACTGAAGCTCAATGGTAAGTAAATAAATAAACACGGAAGTGATTTTTTTTTTTTTAAACGGCATGTCTCATTCTTGATGCATTGCGGCAGGACTAATAAGGGCTATTTGTATTCACCGTGACTTTGACCTTTCACATTTTGATCCAATTTTAAATGATTTTCTCTATATTCGCTTAATAATTGTTTGTGGAAAATTTGATGATAAAAGCTCAAATGGGGGGGGGGGGGGAGAAGGTTATGGTCTGGATACGCACGTGCATAAATGCAAAACCCCATCTCCGACTGCATTGGGGGGGGGGGACAGGCTAATAATTCCACTCGGGTGAGCATACTAGCAACTAAAAGGGCACTCAGTAGAGTGCATACCTCCGCCAGGCTTAATTTACGTTTTGTATCCCACTGATAGGCTGGATCGGGATTTGGACCGAAACCAAAATTTATTTGGCTTGTTTTCATCACAACCAACTCACCCACTAAGTTTCGTCCACATCCGTCCACAACTTTTTGAGATATCATGCTACAGTATATATCATTTTAGCCCGATCTCTCAATGGTGAAGAATCACTGAAAAAATTCTCGAATCCAGATCCAGATTCAGATCTTCACCAAAATTAAATCAATGATTCCTCGTCGCACACCCAACATGTCCACCAACTTTCATCTGAATCCGTCTACAACTTTTTGAGATATCGTGCTATATATTAGTTTAGCACTTTCTCTCAATGGTGAAGAATCACTTTTAAAACATCATCAGATTCAGATCTTCACCAAAATAGAATCAATTCTTCCTTGTCACACACCCAACATGTCCACCAAGTTTTTTTTTTCGGAATCCATCCACAACTTTTTGAGATATCGTGCTATATATCATTTTTGGCAAAATCTCTCAACGGTGAAGAATCACTTAACAATTCTTGGAATCGGATCCGGATCCAGATCTTCACCAAAATTGAATCAGTTCGTCCTTGTCACACACCCAACCTGTCCACAAAATTTCATCCGGATCCGTCCGGAACTTTTTGAGATAATCTGCACACAAACAAACAAATGAAATTTCTCGTTGAGCAAGGAATTGCCAGAATAACGTTGTCATATCTCCATGATCTCTGAAAAAACAAAAACCTGGAGTTTGATCTTTCAAGGTCACCAGATTTGCCTTGACCTTGTGACTTCAAATAGTGACAAGCGATGCATGCGCGAGATCAAACCTCCCTGGAATGAAACCAACAACAACGAATTTACAAACACTTTCAATACTTCCCCATTATGAACATGAGGCATGTTTTTTTTAATCCAATTTTTTCTAAACTTTGAACAATCTTGATGGACCTTGCCGAAAGAGGGTCCATACCAATTATGAAGTCATTCTGGCTGACGGTTTCTGAGGTGATTGAACAATTTGCTGAAATTAATCTAAAAATCTTAAATATTCAGCTTGTTACATCAATCAATTGAGAAATTATCAAAAATAATATTTATTTATTCAATATATCTCGAAAACCGGAAGTGATAGAGAATAACTAAAAATATGTATTTCTCAACTTTTCGATGGCGATCAATATGACGTAAACCTTGTTGCTCTATCTTTCAAACTCTTGAAGTTATGGCCACTTTCTCATCATTGTAAAAAACAGCGACCTCGGGTTTGACCTTACAAGGTCACGCAAAGTCAACAGATTTGGTTTCAAATAAAAGGTCATATGCGAGTTCCTATATGTTGATAATGATAATGTAGTCACTATCTGTCACTGTTTTTTGAGTTATGGCCGTTCTAAAGTGAAAATCAACTTTTACGTGACCCCCCTCAACTTCAACCTGGGGCGAACTTCTAAACTTTGCATTTTTTAGCATGCAAATGTGTAAAATCATAATTAGAGATATGAATTGCGAACATTTTAAGCCGAGTTTGAAGCTGATACGACCATTTTTGAGTACGTTATGACAAAAAAAACGGTTCACGGTTTATAGTCGACCTTGACATTGACCTTGATTGAAGATCAACCAAACTCAATACATCAGTAGCCAGTGCCATTGCCTACATGGGTGCAAATATTGGTGAACAAATCTGCACAATTGTGGACACTGTCAAACTTTTTTTTAATCTGAAAATTTGCATTTGTTTATCATTGGGGAACTTTGTTGCCATGGTAACCGGAAGTGGCTGAACCAAATTTCATCATTTTTGGCGCACAGTAGGACACTCATACCAAGATACCACATGCCAAATTTGAAGTCAATCGGGATCGAAACGGCGTTTTTATCGCAATTTGAAAATTTTCACCCGACCCCCCTGACATTCGACCCCCGACCGCTAAGAAGGATGTTGGTGTGACATCCTAATGAGACATATGGTTGGATGCAGAATTGGAAGATGCACATTTTGGATTTGGTTTGAAGTCAATACGACCACTTTAGCGGATGTTATTGCGAAAATAAGAATTTCGGTTTTTCGTTGACCTTGACCTTTGACCTAGATTCACCAAAAACGACGAGTGTCTAAGTTGGACCATGGCCGACGTCTGTACCCAGTTTGGTCATGATCGCTGAAACGGTGTGGCTGCTGCAGGGTAAACAAACACACAGACAGACAGACAGACAGACAGACAGACACACAGAATGACACACAACCGACCAACATAATCGCCGAAATCCGAAGGATTCCGGCAATTAACAAACAGACAGAAAGGGGTGAAAACATAACCTCCTTCACCTTCAGTGGCAGAGGTAATGAAGCTAATAGTATTCATGCTGGGTTCAGAAAGACTTGCTTTTAAAATTAACGATGATAAACTCTCCTTTGCTGGCATCTACTTTATCCAACACTTCTCTTTCACATCTGCCTCACCATCACATGCCCTACCTGCCAGCACTTGATCTTCTTCCACAAGAAGTTGAACTCCTTTAAGCCTAGACGTGCGGAGCCGTCCTTCTGAGGGAGTTGAGGCCAAGGGAGTAAGTGAGGAAAGATAAAAGGACAGAAGAAAGAATAGAAAAGAAAAGGAAAAGGAGATGGAACAGAAAACAAGCAATAAGGGAAGGGACAACATAAGAAGAACATAAGGTTACCATTGTAAAAAATGAGGAAAAAATGTGAAAAATGAAAAGATAAAAAAATTATACAAAAGCAGAAACAAAGGCAATTAACTAAATGAATTAAAAGAAATCAAAAATTGACAAAAGAATGAGGTATGTTGGGGAAAAAGACGAGAATGAAAAAATATAATAAATTGAGGGAGCACAAAGAGCGAGATGAGCAAAGTTGGTATAGAGTGGTGGGGGATGGTATCATGTGCTACTGAATCATCGAAGAAGTTTCTTTGAGATTCGTTTGTGGTTCTTTAATAAGATTTTTGATATGGTACTGTAAGGTATGGTGTTGAATGCTGGTGAATGAGAAGGATACATCCAGAAGTGCAACCATGGCCTGGCAGGAGTCCAAGCTGAACCCATCTGAACGCAGTTTGGTATCTGAAAAAACAAGGAAAAAAACAAACCACACCACCCACATATTGTTACTTAGCACATGCTATGTTACCAACTACATTCAATTAGGGCTCATATTTGTACATAACTTACTTACTTATCCTCTTCATCCCAATGGGACATAAGGCTGCTACGAGCTTTCACCATTTATTTCTATCCTTAGTTACATTCTGTGCACCACACTATGATAGACCCATCTCGCCTAACTCAGCTACCACGGTCATACGCCAAGCTGTTTTTGGCCTGCCTGGTTTCCTCTTTCCTGATGGTGTCCATCTCAAACAGCCCTGGGGATTTGGTCAGGGGACATTCTAAGCACACAGCCAAGCCATCGGAGGCGGTGACATGTGATATCAAGGGCAATGCTGCGGCAGCCAGCTCTTTCATGCAAGTCTGTTGGATACAGTATCTTATTGGGCCGGAAGATGCGGCAGATTTTCCTAAGGAATCCATTGTGGAAGAACTCTACCTTGCTCATGTCTGACTTGATGACTTGCCAGCACACTCAAAGCCATAAAGAAAACAGACTTGACATTGCTGTTGCTGTTATAGAGCCTTTTATCTTTGTCTTCCAGTAGTACTGATTAGACTTCCAGATGGAATGAAGTTGAGCAAATGCATTATGAGATTTGCAGAGTCTTGCCTTGATGTCTTTCTTGGCTCCATTGTATTTGTTGATAAGATTACCTAGGTATGTACAATCCCTCATTTATACATACAAGTTATTAATTTGCGAAACAGGGTTTTAGCAATAGATTGTCTATTAACAGCTCACCCATAACTCAGTGCATGCAGAGATAACGTGTGGTGTAGAGGCACAAGGTAGTTGTTAACAGGGTGATACTCACGCTTGCTAACAACCCGGTTGAGGATTCTACGGAGTTCTGAAGCACTGATCTCACCATCCTGCTCTCAAAACAGCACGACAAAGAGGTGCCGATCAGGCAGGCCCCAGAAATCGAAATCAAAGGAAAAATCTCAACTATTACAACAAATGTTTGACTCAATAAAATGACAACAGCTTTGTCTTTCTGGAAGTGTTAGTATGAGGAATGCTGCTGTTGATTCGTGATATCAGGCTATTCCACCAGTGTTAAAGATCATCACATTTTTCTTTATTGAACTCACCAATTAGTACCTCAATTCAATTAAACATTCAAATTAAAATAATACAATTTGTACTTCTTTGTAGTGTATTTAAAACCATTATGCATAAACTGAATAACAGATAGTGGCACTCATTCAGCAAGTAAGACAAAGCATTCAAAGAAATTCACAACTTGTCTATCGGTATGAAATATACCTCTCAAGGTGGATTTTCAATGTACTGGTGGGTTTCTCCATCGAACCACAAAGTTAAATTGAAGATTATGATAAGATAGTATTGGAAATGAAACTGAAAGGGAAAGTTTTTGATGAGGAGGTTGAAAGGGAGAGTTTTGGTGTCTTCTGTAATGTCGGGCCGACCTTTACGGTCTTGAAATGGTGACACTAACAGAGAGACAACAACAAAGGTTGCGGGTCTGCGAGAACAACTGGATGAGGAGGGTTGAGAAGGTGGATAGAGGGATGATGGATGAACTGAGGGAGGAAATTGGTGTGCAGATGAGCTTGACGAGGAGATTGGTGAAATGCCGGCTGAGATGGGCTGGACACTTGATGCGGATTGGGGAAAGGAGAATGGCAAAGAGAGTGAATAGGTTAGGAAGCAAGATAGGAGGTAAAGAGGTAGACCATGGTCAATATGGGAGGATTGTGTGAGGAGGGACATCAATCAGGTGGAGGTGGTTGGAGAGTGGAGAGAGTTGGTGAGGACAGGGGGAAGTGGAAGAGTATTGTGGTCAAGGCAGGACAGAAGCTTGGTACCACTGAACCTTCACCCCTTGAGAAGAAGGAAATAGAAGAAGGGGAGAGAGCGAGAGAGAGAGAGTGAGACACAGAGACATGGAGAGAGACAGAGAGACACAGAGACAGAGACAGAGACAGAGACAGAGACAGACACAGAGACAGAGACAGAGACAGAGACAGAGACAGAGACAGAGACAGAGACAGAGAGAGTGAGAGAGAGATAGAGAGAGAGAGAGAGAGAGAGAGAGAGAGAGAGAGAGAGAGAGAGAGAGAGAGAGAGAGAGAGAGAGAGAGAGACAGAGAGAGACAGAGAGAGACAGAGAGAGACAGAGAGAGAGAGAGACAGACAGACAGACAGACAGACAGACAGAAACAGAGACAGACAGACTGAGACAGAGAGAGAGAAAGACAGACAGAGACAGAGAGAGAAAGACAGACAGACAGAGACAGACAGACAGACAGACAGACAGACAGACAGACAGACAGACACACACAGAGAGAGAGAGAGAGAGAGAGAGAGAGAGAGAGAGAGAGAGAGAGAGAGAGAGAGAGAGAGAGAGAGAGAGAGAGAGAGAGAGAGAGAGAGAGAGAGAGAGAGAGACAGAGAGAGAGACAGAGACAGAGACAGAGAGAGAGACAGAGACAGAGAGAGAGAGAGACAGACAGACAGACAGACAGACAGACAGACACAGACACAGAGAGACAGAGAGAGCGAGAGAGCGAGAGAGCGAGAGAGCGAGAGAGCGGGAGAGCGAGAGACACAGAGACATGGAGAGTAACAGAGAGAGAGACAGACAGACGCAGAGAGACAGAGAGAGAGACAGAGAGAGAGACAGACAGACAGAAACAGCGAGAGAGAGGAAGACAGACAGACAAACAGACAGAGACAGAGAGAGAGGAAGACAGACAGACAAACAGACAGAGACAGAGAGAGAGGAAGACAGAGAGACAAAGAGACAGACAGACAAAGAGACAGACAGAGAGAGAG
This sequence comes from Eptatretus burgeri, assembly GCF_056783735.1. Classification (NCBI taxonomy): domain Eukaryota; kingdom Metazoa; phylum Chordata; class Myxini; order Myxiniformes; family Myxinidae; genus Eptatretus; species Eptatretus burgeri. The sequence continues at coordinate 27,292,532 of NC_140967.1, read as the reverse complement.
AGAGATAGACAGAGACAGACACAGAGAGAGACAGAGACAGACACAGAGAGAGACAGAGACAGAGACAGAGACACACAGAGAGACAGAGAGACAGAGAGACAGAGAGAGAGAGACAGAGAGAGAGAGACAGAGAGAGAGAGAGAGAGAGAGAGAGAGAGAGACAGAGAGACAGACAGAATCTCCCATTTTTGAAGATAGATTTTACTTTCACTATACGAGTCCTTTTATGTTTGCTGTAAAAGTAGTTGGGTTGGCTTGTTTGTCCCTTCCATTCGAGCAAATAGCCCATGATGTAGAAAACCCAGATACTACATTAATATCTCCATCTTTTCATGTCCAAATTCATGTAAAAGTACACCGATTTGTAGTTCTCCCAACGTCCTTGTCTTGCCTGTTATTGATATGCAATTCCTCTGTGAGCCTTGAATCACAGAAAAAAAAACCCAGAATAAAAAGCCATAGTTTGAAGTGTAATGGAGTACACCTTGCTGCTTTGGCATCAAACCTGGTATGTGTTTACAATGTGGAATTAAAAACTTGCTGTGGGTTCATTCTACAGATCATGTGATTCAACACTTAATGTGCTCAAGGAACTACAAGAATCCCTTTCTAAGATGCCTCCTTCTGAATATGACCACAAGAGTTTTCTTGGAGGAGATTTCAACCTTCTGGACATTGATTAGAAGAGCCCATGCCCAAGGGAAGAAGTAAACAGACTCGCCTATGCAATATTCTTTCTTCAAAAATTGATGGGGAGGAAAACTCTCAAAACAAATGGTGACTGAACCTACAAGGTATCAAAGACAGTCAAATAATATCCTGGATCTCCTGGTGACAACAAACCCAAATCTTGGGGTTACATGCCACATCGAACCAGGCATTGGTGGTCATGATACAATCTCTGTTGAAATAGTTATTAAATCCAATATTAAAAAGAACAAGTTTAATAAAAAAACAAAAAAAGAGATAAAATGTCATAGCCCCCATTGTTTTAGTAATTTTGCAATAGGGAGTTGAAAGGCTAACCCATATTTATTTACAACTAAAATGGCCACCAGTCTACCAGTCAGCCATCTTTGATCAGATTGCAAAATAAAGTTAAGTGCAAGTGTATGCCACCGTGTACTGTGCTTGTGCCATGTTTGAACAAAATCATACCATATATGTCTGAGAAATGGTTGAGGACACATTTAAGTAACAAAATGGCTGCCAGTCGGCCATCTTGGAAATGATCTCAAAAAGAAATTATGTGCATATGTAATCCATCATTCATTATCTGTGTGCTAAGTTTGAACACGATCGGTAAATGCATATCCAAGAAATGGTTGAGGACGTGTTCGATACCAGTTGTTGTTTTTTTAACAACTAAAATGGCCGACAATAGGCCATCTTTGATTACATCGTGAAACAAAATGATGTGCATACGTGTACCATCATGTGTTGTCTTTGTGCCGAGTACGAATAAAATCTGTCTATTCATGTCTGACATATGGTTGTGGACGCACGCACGCACACACACACGGACATGAAAATCAAGACAAATCCATAAACCCCCCATTTCAGACTATTAAGTCCAACAGGAGCTCATAAAAATCTCATCATGTGTTTACTTTTCATCCTAGAGCATACCTGTCCTCGTGCAGTAAAATTGTTGTGCAAAGATTTTCACCGGATGAGATTCACCTCAAAAGCTTTGGAATTATTTCAATGCAACTCCATTATTTTCATGAAGAAACATATTCCAAATGAACAGACTTGTAGAAAGAGAAATGTCTCTTGCTTCAATAAGCAAAGACACCGCTTGATCAGGAAAGGTGACGACTTTGTAATGAGGCATGTCACTCAAATTCCCCAACGGACTGGAACACTTTTAAAGATCGCAGAAGCATTCCCAAAGGAGTAATCAAGAAAACGCAGATAAACATCTCGCTAATGTTGTGCAATTCAAAGTGTTGTGAAGATCAAAGTGCTTTGTGACGGTCCATGAAATGGAAACGACAGGACACGTTACCCTCGATATAAGATTAGCAAAGGTGGACATGTTGAATCGTCAATATCTGTCCGTCTTTGCCAAGGAAGACGACAACAGTCTGACAAAGGCCAGCATCATTTTCTGGCGATGCCAAAAATAAACATTTCATCAGAAGGGATTTTAAAGTTGCTTCTAAATTTAAAAGTTTGGAGGAGTCCGTGCCCAGATGAAGTTCCAGCTGGAATCCTGAAATAAATTACTCTGAGATTTCACCCAAACTGCAACACATCTTTTATTGACCACTTGAGACAGGAATCATTCCTTCCAAATGGATAAAAACAAACATTGCACCGATCTTTAAGAAGAGAGCTCGATCCAACCCTGCTAACTACAGACCAGTTTAGTTTCTTTGACATCAATATGCTGCTAAGTCTTGGAACACATCGTTCATAGTTCCAGAATGAATCATCTCGTAAAACATGGTATCCTTTTGACCATGCAGCACGGCTTTCGTAAGCACTGATCCTGTGAAACCCAGCTTGTAATAACTTTCCATGAATGATGGGAAATTAAGAGATGTCATCCTTCTTGACTTCACAAGGGCTTTTGATGTCGTACCTCATAAGAGCCTGCTCCACAAACCTCAGTACCATGGGATTAGTGGAGACACCCACCAATGGATATCTTCATACCTATCTATTCGTCTTCAGCGTCTTGTGTTTGATGGTGCAGCCTCTGATTTCAATCCATTGGAATTTGCAGTCCCCCAGGGGCAGTTCTTGGTCCCTTGTTGTTATTATTATTTTTTTTATAAAAGATGAAGGTATATTTCATACCGATATACACACAAACGACATTGTTGTTAAAGCCAACAGAATGCTGGACATTTTGACATGTAATCAAAGATTCACCAACTGAGAAGTGCAGGAAAAATGCTACTTCATATTAGCATACCCTCACGTGGAATACTCTTGCTCTGTCTGGGACCCGCACTTTGACATTGATGAACAAACATTGGAATGGATCCAGCAGAGAGCTCCGAGATTCGTTCTTAACAGCTACAACAAGCAAGAAAGCATGTCTGCAATGCTCCAGCAACTTCATAAGGAGCCACTGATATGAAGATGCCATGAGACAGATAAGAGGCTGTTAGACTGTTCACAATGTTGTTTATGATGCGGTTGACATACCAAGTAACCATTACTTCACTCCAAATAACTCCAGAATTTCAACTCGAGCATCAATGCATTAACAAAGATTTTGTTCGCTGGGCATGAAAACAAAACCTTGAAGTCCAACTTTTTTCTTCATACGATATGTACTGTAGATGGAATGAACTGCCAAACAATGTCATTGAAGTTGGGAACCTGGACACCTTTAAGGCAGCTATCTATCAGCTCCTACCTGGTAGAAATCATTATTAAAGTAATCCTGAGTGTGATAACTTCATGCGCCGACGTAATGCCACCAGCTTTGTCGAGTACCAGGTATAAGAATAAGACGACTATGGATATCGTTGGAACTCATTGATCAAAGGCAGATTGGTCCTCTGGTGGTTGCTTTTCCCTCTTATCGAGTCTTGTTTAACCAGTACAGGTTAATGCTTCATCGTGCACATATACAAAACTGCCTTTTCTACAATTTGTTCCTCACTGGATCTCCAGGCTAAATATAGTTCACCCATCGGTTCACCCATCATTGCCTCCCTTCCCAAGTCCATGACCAATTGACATTTCATATCGTTAATTCCCTTCTGAAACTCACTCACTAACTTTGTCCAGTTTTGCTTGTCAGTCGAGAACTTCAATGTAACAGCTCAACAATACCTCACGGTAAATCCCATTTTTGTTCGTAAATTCTTCACATATTTATCGTTAATACTTTATTGGGTGGCTGCCAGTGTGTGCTGCAATCTCGATCACAGCTTTCGCTCTTTCATGAGCCTTGACCCATTCAGAAAAAAATTAATCACCCTTTCAATTAAGATTTAAATATAGATCTGTATGAACAAATACATCAAATGAACAATAACAATGCAATGCCATTCAACTTGACATTGCTACTGCAGAGAAGGCAATGCAAGCAGACAGTGGAATTACGTCTCAAAGAGGTAGATGTAACAAAACAAACAAAAAAAATTTACACATGAAAACTAGAAATTTCCCCACATGACAAATCCCCTAATTAGACGTCTTGAGTTATCTGTGATTGTACATAAACAGGCCATCAGTAACAGCCCAAATTCACAATCTCAAATTCATAAAACATGATAAACTAGAACGGCACTCGGTAGAGCGCATACCTCTGCCAGGCTGAACAGGTTACGTTTTGTATCCCACTGGAAGGTCGGATCTGGATCCGGACCTGAAACAACATCTAATCGGTTTGTTCCCAACTCATCCACCAACTTTTGTCATTATCCATCCATAACTTTTTGAGACTTCGTGCTATATATTGTTTTTGGTCCCATCTCTCAATGATAAAGAAGCACTTAGAAAAATTTTCCAAACCAGATCTTCACCAAAATCGAATCAATTTGTCCTTGTCACATACCCAACCTGCCTACCAAATTTCTCCTGAATCCATCCATTACTTTTTGAGATAGCCAGGGGTGAAAACATAACCTCATCCACCTTCGGCGGCGGAGGTAACAAAGACCACACAGGAATGCCAAAAAACTCCAATTCTCCAGAGCTCGTAGGTTAATCAGTACCTTTCCAGCAAGCTTCTCAAATATGGCGACAAATGATGGATCAATGTCATCATCCTCTGGTATGACCTGAAGAGATGCAGACAATGCCGAGTTCATAAAATAAAATAAAAAGACCAGCAGAGCACTAATGATTCCACAGTCAATTCCCAATCATGGTTCTCAAATCCACACTTGGATGGATTTTTTAAAAAAGAAATGGATTAAAAAAAGAACAAAAACCTGCCTAAGAATCACTACCACAAGCTGCTGCGCAAATAGTACCAATGAGAAAGTAATTTTTTTTAAAGATACATCATGGCCGCTTAGACAGCTAATCTGGGCCTTCAGCAAACCCCATTCTCTTCTACTGTCCGTGGCATACCAAGGGAATGGTAATCTCGACGTCATCATCCATGATCCTGCAAGAGATGCATCAAGTCAAGATGGCAATATGAACTGCCAATATTTTCCTGGTCATCAAGCAAAATGTGCAAGAACACAACGTAGCATAATGAGCAGAAATAAAAGAGAATGTAATCCAATAGCATACTATAGTATAATTTACCACAATGGCGACAAATTATGGGGATTAGAAATTCAAATCGAAGTCTGAGGACTACAAAATGTCATACCAGTGTTTTGGCGGCAGGGCGTAGCATTAATGAGCAAGCAGGCCTTCGTAAGAGACATTAAGCCAGTTATTCCATCTGCTAGCATTCACTCGTACACATGAAAGATCCCAAGGTACACTTTGAAATGACTCAACCATTGCATTCTGGTACCTTGGCCAAATTCGAAATTCCTCCTCTAATCTACAGAACAGCAACAGTGGCATCAGTGCAACCCAATAAATGATGCAAATCAGCAGCCAGGTGCCGCATGCAAAATATTGAGAACCTCTTATGAATCTTATTGGCTGCTGAAAGACAACAAGCATAACGGGTCATTCTTTGGAGGACAAAGTGGTCAAGCTTGTCCATGAGCTGAGGGTAGACAATGGAGAAACCAATACAGCATATTGGATTCGAACCCGACATTCGGAATTATGCTCAAATAGAAGTGATAAACCGGCCAACCATTTGTAGACAAAAGCAATCCTTACCCAAAACTAGACACTTGACATGTGTCACAACTGGCAACAAAAATATTTGTCAAACTGATGCACTCAACATACTCTGTAGTACTAGGCTGTTCAGAGAAGACACGTAGGATGAAGTCTGCTTCTTCATTTGGTTCAAATGTGGAAGGCACGATGAGGTATTCCCCAGGAGGCAGCCGATGCCGTGAGCATACCTCGCGCATGTTGATGAAGACTTCAGAGCGTGCGGCCGAGGCATGATGATCAAAGAACGACCGATTCAGCTTTACCTGCGGCGTCCCCATGAGCTGAGCGTATGACAATAAGACAAAGGAATTTCAGGAAAGGAATAAAGATGATAGATGATACAAAAATATATAACACTGGCACTTTGGAGAAAGTACAAATTACCGTATTAAATTGCATGAATGAAAATTAAAAGAATAAAAATATTGATCAGTCATGAGTGAACAACATCATCTTTTCCTTTCCTGGACTCAGATCCCTTTTTATAATTGTCACCAGTCACCTTTTCATCGAACAAGTTACATTTTCTTAGATTGTCAACATCCTGCATAACACAAATACAAAACCACTCTCGGCGATAGAATACAAGTTGGATCATGGCCGATGGCGAGGCCGAGAAGTTTGAGGCTGAACCTCTTCAAGTAGATGACCAAGGAAATCGATAGTTGGGTTCGTTTGACAATCATTCCAGAACGATAGGGTGAGACTGACATTTTCAGGGTTTGAGGACAAGTATGGGGATGCAATTTGATAAGAATTTAAAGTTTTCGTCGTGACCTTGGCCTTCAGTGTGTGACAATAGCGGTACAGCAGAATTTGCGCAAATCGGCCCTGAGGTTTGGAAACACACGAGAAACAAACAAACAAATTTGATAATCTATATATTAAAGTAACCAGATTTCTCCGTCCATCCCTCTGTCCGTCATGTTCTTTTCGCTGGGAGATCATTCCAGTGTTACGCCTGGCACATCATTACAGCGTTACGTGTAGAGCAAGGTTAGATCTTTAGGGACATGTATGTCAACCTCTCCCGTCGCTTCACTGATGGCAGTTGAACGCCATAACCCATATACCTGTCTTTAACAGACTGACGTCTGCAGGCACTAGGCTGAATTCCAGACGCTAGGTATCAGGATGTCAGATGGCAGTGTAGTAAGATGGCGTTACATTTGGGACATCATTATGATGTTACATCTAGTGCTTGGCTAGGCCTTGACAGCAGTGTATTATTCATGACTCAATGAGAATTGCATTTTGCAACTTGGAAAAACAACCCCAAAATGACGTAACGTCTAATCCCTGGGAACATAAAATAAATTCATAATATTGCTTTTTAGTGAATAAGTGTCTTCTTCTTCTTCTTTCGGCAGCTCCCGTTAGGGGTCGCCACAGCGGATCATCCGTATGATCCGCATAGTGATTTGGCACATGTTTTACGCCGGATGCCCTTCCTGACGCAACCCTGGTCGCCTCTTACGACACAGGGATATGGTACACCTATTTTAACCGGGGTATACACCGGCCCAGTGTACTGGTACTCATTTCGCCGACCTCGGAAGGATGACAGGTTGAGTCAACCCCCTGGTGTATTAATTCAGTGGCCCAACGGGGCTTGAACTCAGGACCTTTTGGATCCCAAGCCGCTGCCCTAACCACTGCGCCAACACTTTTAGTGAATAAGTGTGTGTTACTAAAATTAACACTGGATTATTAGCAGTAAATAAAATATTCTGGAATAAAACACAAAATGCCAATATTGACTGTCAATAAACAGTATTACTCTACTGTAACACTGCAACATATACAGGTTATGTTGTTCAACTACTGTCAGCAAAGTGACGGGTTCAATGTTACTATATATATACAAAAAAAAAAAAAGAGACATGTACGTGTGTGTGTGTGTGTGTGTAATATATATATATATATATATATATATATATATATATATATATATATATATATATATGTATATATATATATATATATATATATATATATATATATATATATGTCTTCCTTAGGTTTGTTTGGCATACTCACCTACAAAGGAAGAAGAGGAATAATGTTTCTTCATTGCAACTCCAACTTCACATGGTGACCTTTGTCTCACATCTCCAGTATGTACAGCGTATTTAAGTACTTACAATCAACTACACTGCTCAACATATTTAGATCATCAGAATTGTCAATATTCTACAAATGAAAAGGCGCAATTACTTCCAAAATAATAATGGCGATGGCTCCCAAGTTAAATTTTGCGCAAAACGATCGTCACGGCCATGTAAACAATGCAAATATCATGATACCAAAAAGTGAAAGTAAAATTGGACTTCAAATACATCTGGCAATTTATTTGATGCGGCTCTTACAGAAATGTCTCCTGAGATCTGATGAAATGATCAGACTTCACTCAGCTCCTAGGCCGAGACTTCCGGTTCCGGATTGCTCCACAGGTATTGCTGGTTGTTGAGTTCCTCCCTCCAGCTCAACAAAGCTAAGTTTCCCAGGACAGATCAGATTCATTTAAACATATTCTCAATTATGTTACCTTCGCAACAATTATTAATCACTGGCCCCCAAGCTGCTCGCAACTCTCACAGTTACATTTGTTTGTTGATTTGCATTTTCTGCTCTGCCTATATTCTGTAAATGAACTTACATACCGATGGAGGAACCTGCCAAACAAGCACAAAGAGATGGGGATGGGAAGCAAACAAGACAAGCCACAATCAGAAAAAAAGTAGTGGGACTTTGTATATAAAAAGTTACCACATGCCATCCTTTATTAGATTTCCAATTGCATTTGCTTGCCATCCTGCTGTAAGACTGCACTGTAACTTATTAGGTGCTTTGTTGTATTTGAAGAATGAATGTTTTCTTTGTTGCAGGTCACAGCATTGTATGTGTGGCAGCTGTCAAAAAATGCCACACCTCATAGATGGCGTAACCAACGGTCAGTAGATCCTTGCCCTGTCGCTTGACCTTGCGTCGACCCTTCTGCATTAGTCCCACCACGAATGTGCAACCCTCTTGGTCCTCATCTTGATCTTCCAGTCGCAGCCGGTATTGAGGATTGGTCCAAAATGTTCCTGCCAGGGTAATGAATTTCATGATCAGCAAATGATAAACAGGGTCAAAGCTACAGCTCAGAAAATGGCTGTTCACAAGTTTTGGTGGAATGATGAAAATGGTGAAATTTCAAGAGAAATCCTCATATTTACAAAACGAGTGCAATTCGGTGTCTTAAAATGTCAGTAAATTGGTCACAGAGCTTCAGAGTATCTTTATAACATTTATTGACCTACGGTGTTAGCTTGTGGAAGAAAAGAATTATATTAATGTACTCTAAATTGTAATTGTGCTGGTGTTTTATAAATTTAATTTTTATGCTATAAGTCGAATGGGCTGTAAGTGTTCCTTCCCTTTAGCCAAGAGTCTTTTGCCCTAAATGTTGATTGTTTTGCTCTGGAACAAAGTGACCTTTCTGATAACACCAAGGTTGTTATGATTACAAAGTTGCTTTTCACCTGGAAGACACATATTGCATTTTGGAGTTCTTTGTTTAAGGCTTGACAGCCCCCACCACTCTCCCATGAAAAGCATATAAATACCAGAAATTGTAATCTTGTTTTAGTGCAAGCACATGAGGATGTATACCATCTCAGTGGGTTGTACTCCTTGGCACTAGCCAAGTACCAAGTATAATAAAACTCTCTGATGTGATGTACTTTCACGTTGTGGCAAGTGAATTGATTGGTGTCTGTCATTTGAATAACAGGATTTGCATCGAGTCGGTTAAACGATTGATTAAAAGTAAATACAGGACCAAATAAAACGTTAGGCAATAACTTCCACAACAGTATGTTGCAGTGTGTGGACACTTGGTTAGTTAATTAATTATCACCATGCTATTTGGATGTATAAGGTCTAAATAGCTTTGTAGGAATTGTAAAAATAACATTTCTTTGCTTAAACAAAATATCACAAAGCTGTACACTTCTTACAGTCATGCCAGTATATCCACGATTGTGATGAATTGGTAATTCAACTTATCATACAGGTGAAAATGGTGGTGGTGTGCATGTGTTCTGTGCATACGTATATTATTTCGGCAACCGCCTGCGCTGCATCCTGATATCCAACTGCCGCCATGTGTTACCGAACTCCACTGTTGAGTTGCCGAGTCAGCGAGCGCATCTGCTGTCAGGTTACACACCTCAAGGCGTGAGAACTTCCGCAGGAAATCATCGAACGCCATCCTGCCGAGTACAATAAAGCAAGTGCTTACCTCATGGTACCTTCCCTTTTTCTTTATGATGAAGTAATGTCGACATAATGCAGCAAGTAAAATGTGTTTTGCAAGCATGGACGAGTGCTTTGTTCAAACACAATACAATGTGTTCAAACAAATCTTAATTCAGAACTAGAACGGCACTCGTTCGACCGCATACCTCCGCCAGGCTGAACAGTTTATGTTTTGTAGCCCACTGATAGGCCGGATCTGCATCTAAACAAAAATCTAATTGGCTTGTTCAACTCACCAACCCAGCTCATTCACCAAGTTTCGTCCGAATCGGTCTATAACTGTTTGAGATATCGTGCTATACACTGTATCGTTTTTTCTTTTTGGCCCGATTTTCAATGGTGAAGAATCACTTAAATTACCGAACATAACCTCTGACCTTTGACTTCTTGACACAAAAATCGAATCATTTCATCTTTACATCATTATGTATGCTTGTACCAAGTTTGATTTAAATCCATTCAGCCGTTCTAAAGTTATCGCGATGAAGAAAACCTCTCACGGATGCATGGACACACTGATGGAGGGATGGAGGGATGGAGGGATGGACAGCTGGACGGCCAATGTGAAAACAATGCCTTCAATGACTTCATCAGTGGAGGCATAAAAACTCAGATCAATGACACACAAGAAAGTGAATCTCTCATAAGATGGTAAAAATCTGAATTGGAGCTATTTATAAAACGAGTACATGCCCCTAAAAAAAATAAATAAATAAATAAATAAATAAAATTCCAACTGCGAGCAAGAAACCACAACCACACAGGCCGTTTCTTCGCTCTCGCGTGCCCGTACGTGTGTGTCCCGGAAGTTCGAATATCACAGACGATTATTCGCAATTTAGGTTTTAATGGCCAATTATTCAATTAGCGCCAATGTATTTTACCTTTTCGCAATGTCGTGGCAAGGAAAAACAAAAAGAGAAGAGAAGAGAGAAAAAAAAATTACTTCCTGGTTCGGAGCATACCAGCACTCTGATGTTACCGAAATTTATGCACCGTCTAACATGAAAACGATCATAACTTGGGGCATTGTGTTTATCTATAAATGCGCATAAGAAATCGAGAAATTATTAGAATACACGAAGTCATCACTCTCCGGAAGCCCTACGTTGTAACCAGTAATGGGGAACGCGACTGAGCTTCCCTTCCCCATCGGCCATGCCCACGCAATAACGTGTCTTGTCATTGGTTTGGTAAATAAATGGCCATAACTTGGGAAGCACTTGTCCGATTAATATCAAACCTTGAAAAGACACATCCTCAGGTCCCCAGCAATATACCTGGCAAGTTTCAATTAGATCGGACCAGTGGTTGTCGAGAAACAGCGGTCACAGACACACACACACACACACACACACACACACACACACACACACACACACACACACACACACACACACACACACACACACACACACACACACACACACACACACACACACACTGCTGGAATTATAGATAGATGGTGCAAGCATGGTCAACTGATTAGCATGGACAACAATCAATGGAGATTGATGACTGACACATTATTGATTGCCATTGGGGGAGTCTCAAGCGTAAGAAAATGAAGAGCAAGCAGAATGCATACTTACCAGAACTCACCATCTTCATTATTGATGAGAAGACGCTCACGGTCATCATCAGAAACATAGTCCCACTGAGGAGACCTGGAGGATAAAAAGGAGATACTCTCATATATATATATATATATATATATATATATATATATATATATATATATATATATATATATATATATATATATATATATATATAGTTGTAATTTTCGCTTCTAGGGGGTAGAAGAATCAAATCTTAGTATAATGAAAGTTATTTCATAGTATTTGTTCGGTTAGACTTACTGTATTGCATGTGAGTAGATATTATGTGTTGTGAATGTGTGAGATAGGTGCCCCCATAAATGTTTTTTTTCACCTCCATCACACTTCTCTTTCGCTATTTCTCGCACCTTTCAGCACAGGATTTGCTTAGGTTAGGCTGCCAGCAATCCTTCCATTCTCCCTTAAATGCTTAAAACTGGTTAGAACCAGTCCAATGGGACATCATGTCAGTGTTGCATGTGGGCAATAAATCCTGACAGCATGATGACCCATGACAGCACGTCAAAACAGGGATCGAAAAATCTGAAGATGCTACCAGACATCGGGTCTCGGGCACACCAATTGGGTGAGGAAAAGGCATCTCTGACCCCGCGACCCCATCAATTCAATCAGTGGGGGGAGGAGAGGGGAGGTTTGTAACAAAAGAGGGCACATACGAACTCTTTCTTGTCATGGTCTTCGGGTTGTGTTTGGATTGAATGGTGTGTCTTGGCACCCTAACCACCATCTCCCCCCCCCCCAAACCGTTTGTTGCTTGAGTGCGAACACCTCATCTGGGCTGGACTTGTCTTCGTGCCTGAACCTTATAGTTCGCAGTCCGCATTGCACTCTTCATCCTTCCTGGGATGTGCGGTAGGGCACGGTGGCTCGGAGACATTATGAGCATGGTCAGTGCTGGGATGAGGAGGATCAACACCAAAAAAATACATTGTGCCAAAGCTATTGGGCAGCATCAGCTGAGCCAAGTGGGCAGAAGGTGTGATGGTGCATGACCAGTGCCCATTTTCTTCTCTTTCTCTCACCCTCATATATCTCATTTCCTTGACTCCGATAATCGATGGGCATCCTGTATAAAGTATAAGTTGACTGCTTAAGAAATCCAAGATAGGTTATGCACGAGCAGTGGATAACTAGTAATGTCATTTAAGTGTGCACATGTGCCTTGTGAATTGCTTTTGAAATACGTATTTACAGAAGACTGCTAAGTAGGACTATGTCCAACGGAGATCGGGGTAGTGCTCATCACACTCCACATGTTTCGATTTACTCGCCGATCACATCACGTGCCTTCTGGTTGAATGGTTTGCATTGCGGGAACAATCGTCTGGGTGGCAGACGGATGGTTGCTCTTTGCGGATTATGCGGTTTTACTGTGTGAGACATAATTCATGGCAACGCTCACCATAACAGTCAGGAGGTGCGTCTGATGTTTAAAGGATGAATGTGGTCATCATTGGTTAGATATTGGTATGTCATCTTGAGGGCAAATAAGCCCGAAATCCGGATAGACGGCTCCGTTTGATGTTTAACTGATGTTGACCATGTAATCTTTGTCTGTTTGACAATCACTGGACTGAGGCCTCCAGATTGGAGGTGATGCTTTGGTGTAAGACTATGTCCAATGGAGATCGGGGTAGTGCTCATCACACAATGTATACATTGTTGAGAGCCGGAGGTCTGGTGGCGAGAACGACCGCGAGGTGGGGAAGGTTACGTCGTCTCCCACCAGACTCTCTGGAACTGTAGGCCGTCCCTCTCGGATAATTCCGTGAGGCGGCGGGTTGCTTAACCGACCATGGACGCCAATACCTCCACCGCTTAGCGTAGGGTCTTTTTGTCTCGAACCAATTTACCTAATTAACCACGCGGTGTAGTCTACCGGGGAACCACGCCCTCAGTACGCCTTGCCCGAACCGGACCACTCCACTGACTACCAATTGCCAACTACCTTTCCGGTTCGGATGCAGCGAGCGGATCTGCTAAGGTCGTACCGGCTAGAATGAACGGATTTTCGGGTATAAAAAAACCCGCCTTAGCTCAGATTCGAACCATGCTGGACCAATGGAGGAAAAGACGAAAACGAAGTTTCTACAATAATTTATTTACAATCACTTGCAAAAGGACTCAGAGCAGACTTATCGCGGGAATACAGGCAAGATTTACAATGATCAAACACTTAAACGGTTCTACTTAAAGACGGCGCCACACACTAAGAAGCGCACTCAGATGAAAAGAAACCCAGGTGTATTGCAAAGGACCCCCGCAGCCAAAGAGGGAGGTGAGCCAAGTTCGCAGTTCTTTTGGGGTACCTTAACGTTGGAGGGAGGGGGTGCTCCATGGTGCAGCACCCATAAATGGTCGTGGAGCTCGTGTCGGGTAGAGCGGAGTCCAAGGCGGGAATCAGGGCTGCCGACAGGACCCACGAGAGACCCGGTCAAGGTTGGGCGCCCTTGAACCAGCGCAACAGACGGCCCACCGAGGCGAGACGTGGGCAGACCCTCCGCGTCACGACCTCCTTTTTCCCTTTGGCAACCAGCGCCAAAATGGCTCACTCCAACCACTGTCTCCAGCTCACGAACACGACCCACACAGAACTCCACTGAACTGAAGACTCCTCCAACTAACGAACCCTCAGACTCAGGACACCAACACGATGACGAACGACCCCTAAAGAACTCCTCGCTGAGGATGGTGTCATAATTTTATGAATCTCCTTCAGCAGGGAGGGGCCTTGGTGAAACTGACGTCACTGTCCACCCTGATTGGACAGGGCCTCCATGGGTCCGCCCCTTCTGGGCAGGTTTCGGCCATGCCGGGAGCCCGCCCCCTCCACGCGTGACTGCACTCGCCAAAAAGGTACCTCACAAAGATTTCACCTCGGAAAGCGAGAAAAAGGTACTGTGGTTCAAATAAGAGGGGAAATAAAGATTTATTACCCTAACTAAAAAACATCGCAATGCACTCCTTTGATTTCCCACTAAACACAAGGAGGGATTCTGTCTACACATATACTTAAAGGCAGAACTGACACATAACTAACACACATATATATATATACACACACACACACACACACACACGCACACACCCACACGCACACACACACACACACACACACACACACACACACACACACACACACACACACACACACACACACACACACACACACACACACACACACACACACACACCATCTTGAAAAGTCTCTTGTTGACCCTTGAGTGCTGATATTGACTTGAAAACCAAAGCTTCCAATGTCTAGCTGCACCACACACTGTACTTATGCACATGTTTCATGATATACCATGTGCAACATACAATGGAGCATGTTTTTCAAATGTTTGCTTCACGTTACACTGTACTGTACTTTGCAATGTGTTCTACTTTGTGCCATGTAGCCAAGCTATGCATTACAAACTTGTCACTCCAGGCTCCTGTCCACTCCACCTGGCCCCAGGGGTTGCGGATTCGTACCAAACGTACCAGCTGCCCATCGTATTCCACCTGCACGTGGTTCAATTGCAAAGAGTAAAGCAGATTGATACGTGGCACATTTTTGGAGTAAAGTGGATTATATATATCGTCAATGAGATAAAGCATGTGGATTATGACAAAATCAGCTTGACATATAACAGAAGCAAATCCAGGATTTCAAAAAATACCACTACAGGGGTCTGTTATAGAATACATAGGTACGTAGCTGAAAATGCACGTCTATCGTCATAATCCATGGGCGAAAAGCATGTTATATAAGTAGAAAAAGACATACAATGTCATAACCCCATGGATGGTTTTAGTAATTTTCTTGTATGGGGTTAAAGGGCTAACCCATATTTATAAGTTTTACGTGTATGTGCTGGAAGATTGCGTATGATTGTGTCATTCGGTCGTGAATATCAATGATGTGGGTCACGTCGTTATATTGTGCAAGATAGTTGGTTATATGACATGTATGATGTTTTTCATTGGGAATGCTTGTGCCAATGAACAAAAAATAAACCATGCATGTTCAAAAAATGGTTGGGGACACGTTTAAGTAACAAAATGGCTGCCAGTCAGCCATCTGGGATGTGATCTCGAAATAAAATGACGTGCATATGTAAGCGCTCATTTTTTATCTGTGTGCCAAGTTTGAACAAGATCGGTAAATGCACGTCCGAGAAATTGTTGAGGGCATGTTCAATACTGGGGGGTTTTTTTTCTACAACTAAAATGGCCACCATTCGACCAGTTGGCCATCTTTGAACAGATCGCAAAATAACATGAGGTGAGTGTTTACGCCATCAGGTACTGTGCTAATGCCAAGTTTGAACAAAATCAGACCATGCATGTCCGAGAAATGGTTACATCCATCCATCCATCCATTGGGACCATACTCTGTGCAGAGCGTTGGTGCTGCCTAAGCAATCTCCTTGGCTATTGGACATGATCCTGGACGGGTCGCCACTCCGACACAGGATACCAGCAAGCTGGCACTCATTTTGCCGACCTCAGAAGGATGACAGGCAGAGTCAGCCTTACCTGGTATTAATTCAACAGCGGAGTGGGATTGGAACTCAGGATCCTAGGATCCCAAGCCGACCACCCGAGCCATTAAGCCAACACCAGGCATGAGAAACGGTTGGGGACACACACATTTAAGTAACAAAATGGCCGCTAGTCAGCCATCTTGGATCTGATCTAGAAAAAAAATGACAAGCATATATAAGCCATCATTCCTTATCTGTTTGCCAAGTTTAAACAAGATCGGTAAATGCAAGTCCGAAAAGTGGTTGAGAAAGTGTTCGGCATGAGGTTTTTTTCAACTAAAATGGCCACCAGTTGGCCATCTTTGATCGCATCGCGAAACAAAATGATGTGCTTATGTATACCATCATGTGTTGTCTTTATGCCGAGTTTGAACTTAAATCAGTCCATACGTGTTCGAGATGGGATTATGGATGGATGGGCGGACGAGACCCAATCTGATTCATAAGCCCCCGTTTGGGACAAAGTCCAACGGGGGCTATTTTTTCATTTTTTAAGTGAAGGTATGGCAAATTAAACAAAGTTGGTAATAGTGTGAAAAAAATCCCAAAGGAAGGAAAGAAAGGGAAGGTTCACTAACTGATCTTCCTCCAACCTCTTGGATCTGCCTCTGTATATATGTACAGAGGGGCTTTATAAAATGATCTGCGATATATTCATCCATGAGCATGCATTATCCTGCTGCTGGTTGCCTCATTTCTTGGTATGCAGCTATGTCAACAATACAGTGCCACTGTAAATTATTGCAATTTTGACAGGATACTTAGTGGGGCGGATATGTAACATTTTTTGGTGGAGTTGTGCACTTCTGGAAAGAAGCATGAAACTTTGCCCTAGGGGGGGTTTTGGGTATGCTGATTTCAAAAATTGCGGGAACCACGATGTCACTCCAGCGGTTCTCGCCAAAAATTAAGAAATTCAAAATGGCCACCGCAAAACACATTTTTGCCCATAAAACGGCTCCAAGTAGCCCGATTGCCTTGATGTCTATACCTATGTTTTTGAGGTCAAGGAATCCAATAAAACACATGAGAAGACTCATAACCTACATCTTCATGCTGAAAATTTTAAAATATTGCTGTTATATCACTAATTTTCATAGAAACGTATCATAGTAATTTGCACCTAACCTTAATTCCTTAAATAATTGTGTTCATGCCACTAGAGCAAAAACATGGTAAGGCTTGAATTTCTTGATGATGTTATTCATGCACCATTGTCATATAAATTGATGTTATTCTTGATGTCATATAAATGTCATATATATATATATATATATATATATATATATATATATATATATATATATATATATATATATATATGTTATTGTCATATAAATGCATAGCAAATTGTGTAAATGTAAAAAAATGTAATAAAAAACAAACTTTCATCATCCAATCTGATGTTGTTGTTTTACTCATTCATCATTTAATGCCGAACATTCAGATGACATTGGTGACTTTCAATGTCTCACATTATACATGCTTAATTGATTCAACTCATTTCAGTGATTTCACATTTCAGAGCTTCTTTCAGTGTTTAGATACAAAGCACAGATTATTGATAATGATATTTCCCGTCAGCAGGATTATAATCAAAAGTATCCGGACCTAAACGTGACGAGATGAAGTGGAAATACATTTATTCAAGTATATTCACCAAGTTATCTTTCCTATTTTTCAGAAACCAGTGACTTCCATGTGGTGATGATCATCTAGCTGATTGCCATGTCCAAAAGACTTAAACTTGCTCCTCGGGCACGTGCTGCCCCGGTTCAACCGACAAACTGGGACATTTGTGCTCTGTGTCAAGAACATGGTGGAAATCTCATAAACCCATCCATAAAAGGTTATGCAACACTAGCTCCGAATTTATCTGCCCTTAATGAACTGAACCATGTGCCATTGAGCATAAACATTTCACGACTCGATGATGGCGACGGCATGGAGAAAACGTTGGCTGAGCATGAAGCGAAATGGCACAAAGCATGTTACATCCTGTGTAATGCAACAAAAGTAGAGAGAGCCAAGAAGCTGCAAGAAAAGGCCTGTTAGGATACAGTTCCGTCACCACTGAAAAAACACCTGAACAGATACCTAGCATGCAGAAGAAGTTCCTATCTCGAGTAAAGAGTGTCACTGATGTGATGGAGGAAATTGGAAACCCCTTTGCTGATACAAGTTCTGACCTCTACATGCTTGACACTAAAGTGATAATGCCTGCTCGTGTGGTGAATGCAGTCAGGTCGGCAGAGGACATCGGCAAAACACAATAGCAGAAATTTGTTGCGGAGCATTTGAATGCCAATATCACTGCATTCAATGACACCATTCATAAGAACAATCTACCCTTGTTAAATTCCAGTTCGGGAAAGAAACCTGTGAAATCCTCTTCTAAAATCTCCAACCTACACAATGATGTACATCTCTTCTCAAGGATGTATATATCATGCTAGGCTAGAGACAGTGATATTGATGCTTTCTTCAGGCATGAAAATCATGCCTGGCCTCCATCATTGGCAGCGAATCGCATCATGCACCAATCAAGCAAATGAGACTTGATGGAATGCTTGGAATCATTGGTACCTCAAGCAGAATCTGTTCCAAAAGTGGATGTAAAAATTGTTGATGGCGCTGCCCTTGTGCACATACTCGATCCGAAGAAGTCAAAGGCTTCTGTCAAAACTTTCAAGGACTACTAACAACTGGTGTTCCTGCCATATTTGGAATGCATGCCCCAGGATGTTGTTTGTTTGGATGTAGTCTGGGATGTATACAAGGAGGACAGCTTCAAGGCACAGACACGACAGAACCGTGGATCTGGAAACAATCTCAGAGTTGCCAACAACACAAACATGCCTATCAACTGGAAGAATTTCCTGCGTTGCGATTCGAACAAAGAGAGTCTGTTCAAACTCCTAGCCAGTGCAATACAGGAGTTTCAACCCCCCGAACGGAAGCTAGTCATCTTTACACATGGCGAAAAAGTTGTTTCATCACCCATATCCAATCTCTCGGACTTGTCCTGCACTCATGAGGAAGCGGACACACGGCTCCTGTTTCATGCTTTCAATTCATTCAATCACGGATTCACCAAGCTGATGATACATGCTACGGATACCGATGTGGTGGTTATTGCAATTGCTGTGGCAAGTGTCTTAAAGGAGTGTGAAATATGGGTGGCATTTGGTCATGGGTCTAAAGGACTGTATATCCCCTGTCACCTGATTTCAGCTGAATTAGGTGATGATGCATCTTGGGGTCTTCTGTTTATGCATGCAATATCAGGATGTGATACTGTTTCTGCCTTCTTTGGAATTGGAAAGAAAACAGCTTGGGCAGTATGGCAAAGTATGCCTCAGCTTACACCTACTTTCGTTAGTTTATCTCGTGCTCCTGCTCAGATATCCCAAGACGATATGGACCAAATAGAAAGATATGTTGTTCTCTTGTATCAGCGAACATCTGCACTTTGCCATGTGAATGAAGCCAGGAAGCAGTTGTTCACTAACAACCATAAGATGGAAAACATTCCTCCAACATTACATGCCCTAGAACAGCATGCGAAAAGGGCTGTTTATCAGGCAGGGCATATCTGGGGACAGTCACTTGTAGGAAAGCCCAATGTTCCATCACCAGATATATAGGGCTGGGAGATAGTGAAAGATGATTCCTCATGGACACCATGCTAGTCTACTCTGTCAGAGGCAGCCAAAGGTTGTCAAGAACTGTTGAAATGCGGATGCAAAAAGGAATGCACTAAAAGATGCACTTGTGTCAAAGCAAATCTGCCATGTACACAGTTGTGCTTCTGCTCGGGACAGTGTAACAGAGAGTAAGAAGTAAATCTTGGCCATGTTAACACAACACTACAGTGACATAGTGACTGATATGTTAGAGTAATTCGACAACATTTTAAATGGACACATATGCTGCACCCTCAGCACATTTTTTTCCTAGTTTTTCCATCATATAGTTCCTGCAGTATTGAGAAATACATATTCTAAAGGAACTACATGTGTTGTACCTGATCATTCCATGGCTGAATAGTACAGAGTTAAGCCTGGCTACTGGAGCAATAGTAAACCCCTGGTGGTAATTCTTGGAACTTGTTCATGTCATTTTGTTGTGTAGCATAGGTGTCCCATTAACAGAACGAATGACGCACAATTGGATCCCTTAAACTCATAAAAATTGTATTGGTGCCAAGATAGCAATCGGTGCACTCACTTTTGATGTTGACTGTTGTAGAAAATTGCGCTATGGGCATTTAAAAAATTTTTTTTTACAATAAAGATATATGTTAAGAGTCTTCACATGTGTTTTATTGGATTCCTTGACCTCAAAAACATAGGTATAGACATCAAGATCAAGGCAATCGGGCTACTTAGAGCCGTTTAATGGGCAAAAATGTGTTTTGCGGCGGCCATTTTGAATTTCTTAATTTTTGGCGGGAAACGGTGGAGTGACATCGTGGTTCCGCAATTTTGGAAATCGGCACACCCAAAAACCCCCTTGGGAAAAGTTTCATGCTTCTTTCCAGAAGTGCACACTGATTTCACATATCCACCCCACAAACTGGCACACAGCACTTTTGGAAAATAATTTTTTAAAAACCCAACATTTTGGGATCTTTATCATGCACAAGTGAATTCTAACAGATGGGACAGCTGGCTGAATATCTAATCTGAAGGACTGTGTACTAATTTATGTGAGGCACTGACTGCAACATACCAGGTAGCCTGGTGTTGGCTCAGTGGTTAGGGTGGTGGCTTGGGATCCTAGCGTCCTGAGTTCAAGCCCTGTCGGCCGCTGAATTAAATACACCAGGGGGTTGACTCAGCCTGTCATCCTTCCGAGGTCGGCAAAATGAGTACCAGTTCCAGTGTGTGTACTGGTAGAGGGGCACTGCATCAGCGACACAGTCGCGCTTCAAGAAATGAGAGCTACCCCGGCAGCTAAGCTGCCATACGACCACCACAACATACCAGAATATATATATATATATATATATATACTGGGCGTAGTGGCGTGCGCCTGTAATCCGGCTACTCGGAGGCTTGGGTTGGAGGATCGCTTGAGGACGGGGGCTCTGCACTGGGCAGGGTGTAGAGCAGCCTGGAATCATGGCGAAACCCAAATCCTGATCCCTGTGTCGTAAGAGGCGACCAGGGTTGCGTCAGGAAGGGCATCCGGTGTAAAACCTATGCCAAATCAGTATGCGGATCATAACGGATGATCCGCTGTGGCGACCCCTAACGGGAGCAGCTGAAAGACGAACAACAACATATATATATATATATATATATATATATATATATATATATATATATATATATATATATATATATATATATATATATATATATATATATATATATATATATATATATTGGCTGAGAATAAAACTCAGTAAATTTTGATCAGGAACCATAACCAGATTAGACAGCTCAAAGGTGAGCAGGCTATAACTGTGAACCTGTTCACTGAGTAGCAGGACATTGACAAATAGAATGGCAAGCAGAATAAAAATTGAATTGCTAAAAAGAATGATATTACCTCCTCCAATCCTGTGACGGAATAGGCATGACCTTTCACCAGCTTTCGTGAAGTCACTGCCTCCATGTCATATGAGCTGGTGATCTGATGGACCAAATCTCACACTGTAGCACTTCAAAATATATCATCATCATCATCATCATCATCATCATCATCATCATCATCAAACAGCAGCTGCAGTATAAATATTCACAAAATATAGCAAATTTATCTCCATTTTGTAAATTTTCTTTTGGTATAAAAATAATCATAAATTATTAAAAAAAAGAAATGTTATTTAATTTCTAAATCCTGAGGTGACTTTCGGGACACCCTGTATAATCACAGCACAGAATGACAATTAATAAAAACGAACTTTTTGTCTTTATTCGCTGCCCTACAGATTTCAGCACAAGAAATGAAATTTCAACTAATAACTGCCAACTTACGTTAATGGAACAACCCATGAGGGACGACCGAGCCAGGCCTTGAGTCAGCAATCGCCACAGGTTCTTCGGTGCTTTGTCAAGGTCGTAACACTCGGTCACACCCCCCGTGAAGTCCTCAAAGCCTTCACTGGTACTTCCACCCGATAGTGCTTCATATGACCCATTCAATCTGTAACATAAAGTTCCTTTTGAAAAATCAACGAGTCAGGGTTTGTGGAATCGATGCCAATTCGATCAATTACAACAGGAATAGAGCGGACCATACTTGTGAGCATACGAGTGAGAAGTGAAGAAAAATAAAGAGTGGAAGAAAATTACATAATTCTGCATTACATCTTGAAACAGTTTTTCATTGAACATTCATATGAAACTACCCCAAAATAGTCCTAGCTGTTATCATCATGCTGTCAACAGGAAAATAAAATAAAATTTCCATTATTCAACTTTACAATCAAACAATTGTGACACAGAAAAAGGGGAATTCGCTAATTGACGAAAGTCTGGCATCTCCGAGAGAGGTGAGCAGACACTGGAAAACATGTATGGAGGTCAATTAAGGTTCTGTGCAATCTATATTCTATTAGCAAAGAACCCGTCCTGACAGATGGGCTAATTCTCCCAGAATTACGGATGGGTTAATTCCTCAATGCCTGGTGTGGGCTTAATGACTGGAGCGGTAGGCTTGGGATCCTTGGACCCTGAGTTCAAATCCTTCTTTTTCTGTTGAATTAATACCAGGTGGGGTTGATTCTGCCTGTCGTCTTTCCGAGGTCGGCAAAACGAGTACCAGCTTGCTGGTATCCTGTGTCGGAGTGGCGACCCGTCCAGGATTGGGCTCAATAGCCAAGGAGACAGCTTAGGCAGCACCAACGCTCTGCACAGACTATGGTCCCAATGGATGGATGGATGGATCCCCCAGAATTAGTGATGGGTTGATTCCCAACAGAATTATGTACCGGGACAATTTCTCCAAAATTGGCATCCTATATTTTAGTGTGACTTGTAATTCCCTCCCCCCACCCACCAGTAGCGGAGCTCTATGATAAAGACAAATGGGTTGCTCCCTCCCTGAACCCCCAGAACTATGAATTGTTTTTAACCGTTTTCAACTCGTTCTGTTCGGCAGTTCAGGGGTGCATTGAAGTTAAGCACACAAACACAAAGACACTACTTGAGTTATATATATAGCATGATATGATACAACATCGTGAACATGCATACATTGGCAGTTTTTACAAATAACAGAACCACCATTAGATGCCAATTGCTAATTCGAGGAAAAACCACTCCTGATGGCAGAGCAAACTACATGTACAACCATCCTCTTTGATATATATATATATATATATATATATATATATATATATATACATATATATATATATACATATATATATATATATATATATATATATATATATATATACCAAAAGGGATGGTTGTGCTATTGTTTTTGTGGCAGTATATTTTGTAGACCCATTTCTATAAACTTGTGAGCCTCCTCTCTTTGGACCGAGTGATGTTAGGCTCTGAGTGAAGGTGCATTGCTCACTTAGCATAGGCCTTCTCCAGCAGAGCACTCCAAAACTCATTCCCCTCAGCAGAGTGTACAAACAGCAGTTCTCCATCTTTCACAGGTAACCGATCGTCAATGACCACATCCACCCACTCTCCAAACTGCCAGAACTGGGATTCGAGAGAAAGAACACAGAGTGGATAATACGCATCTGGGACTAACTTGCTCACAGCAAGGCAAGATGACTCACAAAAAAAAAAAAACAGTCGATTTATAATCAACTCCATGTGTTCAGCTTGTAAACATGTAACAGACAATTTTCTCAACCATAAATCGTGCCTCTAAGGACGAGTTTTCTGTTGTGTAAACATGTGATGTCACCTTTTTGTTTGCATCCTGTCTCATCCTCTTTTCAACCTCCACAGCATTCCACAAATATTAAATCACTTGAGGCCAAGCGGAGCTTTAATAAAACTAAAAAGGATAAGACCCGTGTTTTGATGCTCATCTTGCATACCGAGTCATTGTATTATTTTCCAAGGATTGTCTTACAATACAACTCAGTTGCTTTGCTGTTATTGTGAAGTCAATGCCCCAGTCGGGTGCCTTCCCTCTCGAGCCACACTGTTCATCCCTCCCCTGGCCCCATTCGGCTTCCTCACTGACTCGAACCCTTGGAACATTATATCCACAGGCACAGCCCAACTTCGCTCACTGGTTCCACTCTCGCATCTTTTTCTGTTCAAAAAGATGCAAATGGCTCCAATCGTACCCTCCCCTCCCGCCCACCACAACCACTCCTCCATTCACACGCCATTTACATGACAATTCCAGAATCACTGGAGAAATATTTAAAGGTAAATCGAGAACCATGCGGCCCACATGCAATGGGCAGCACTCGGAGGACACAAAGTGTATTTTAGCTTATCTGGAATTGGAATTCCAAATGAGGTATTGTCATCATGCACCATCCATCTGTCTGTCTCATATTTCGACTTCTCCGGCCAAACCGCTCGGCTGATCCGGCTGAAATTTGGCAGCAAAGTTCCTCTCCTGACTGGTAATGGAAATTGCAAAGCTCATTCCGGTCACGTGACTTTAAGTAAGTCGAAAATGTCGGATTTGGTAAATTCCTTCAAAAATCTTTTTCTCCAGACCCACCAGTCAGAACGCTACCAAATTTGGTTTACAACATTAGGCCAGGGACCAGATAAGCTACAGGTCCAGTGGTCCTATTTTTATTTTACTAAAACTAGGAAACACCTACTCCTTCTCAGAGCAAATTATGGCATCAGTGAAATATCTTGCAAAGTGCCTTGTGCACACCCTTCCCCAAACCTGGTTGTATATAATACAACTTACAATACTATATAATACAAGAAGGTTGGTAAATAATATAAAACTGGTTGTGCACCCCTCCCCTTTATAAAACATGGTTGCACCCTTTCCCCCTCATAAACGTTCCGGTTACACCCCCCTCTTCCCGTTATAAAAACATGGTTGCACCCCGTCCCATTTATAAAAATTCTGGTTATGCCCCTATCCTCTTGTAAAAGGTCTGGCTGTGCACACCTCCCCCCACCCCCCAATGAAAAAAAATTCAGGTTGTCCTCCCCTGCCCCCTATTATATTCAAATTTTACCTGGACTAATATGTCGGGGTATTTTAATTGTACCAACTGCCGACTCAAGTGTGTGCACTCCAAATATGCAAAAGTTGGTTGAGATCATCCGAGGCATTTGATTCTATAAGGCAGAGATGGTGAGTTAAGTCAGCGACTTGGACTGGAGTCGCAAATTTTGTAACTTGCAACTTGACTTGAGACTTGGTCCAAAAGACTTGAGACTTGTAGACTTGTTGACAATAACGATGAATGAAAGAACACGATATCAAAAGAAATATATCTCATGATGTGTTTGTGACTAATTTTCATTCAATGTATGGCAGGATGTGATTATATTTATAAACAAAGACCACCGGAGTCCCACACCAAAGGGACCACAAACTCGGTAAATAGATCGCGCTGAGCTTAAAAAATGGTATTAGTTAGGGTTAGGGTGAGGGGTAGGTATTAATCAGGGATTAATCACCAACCATCCACATTCGAAGCGGAAACGCCAAGATTAATGACACACAAAAGACTGAGTCTTGTCACCGGGTTTTGTTACTGATTGAAACCATTTGGTCAACAAATGTAACCATTACACCACCGAGTCTGATCAACGAGTTTGAATTAAAGCAATTAAACTTTGTCATATATATTTTAAAGAGTACATATGCCCAAAAAAATCCTGAAGCTCAAATAAACAACCAGCTCATAACTCGTGTAAACCTTTTGAGTATTAAAGTTTTATACGTAACCAAGGTCTACGATGACATTATGACGTGACACTTGACTTGAGACTGGATTTGAGACTTGGCTCGGATGACTTGTTGACATCAATGCTACAAGGTTCACACATAGTATATAAATACATACAAATAATTGGTGTATTTTAGTGTGATTAGGATGCCTCTGATGGGTAATAGGAATAAGTGCATTTCAAACCCCAAATGTGTTGCTCATACTCTTATTTAATAAATCACAAATTACACAAAGCATATTCCTGTATTTTCCATTTTTTTGCCCCTGAGTGTATTAAGTAATACCATAAGCAATGAGAATAATTAGTGAGAAATAATGGTGCATGTCCAATCGCACAAAGAGAACAAGCTAAAGGCTACAATTGGCCACTCATAGCCCGTCTTAGAAACCAAACAGAATTTCCATTTTGGATCACAGGATGCACGATGTGCTCTGGTTGTGCTGGTGTGTTGTCACAAATTAATTTCACTAAAAAAAAAGTTACTGTATCAACTCTGTTGAGACACGAATGATGAGAGAAGGTCAGATAATTATAGACAGCGAATGTTCTCATCCTGTTACGCTCTTCAAGCGAGAACAAATCCGCCTGGCCAGAACCAATTGCTGCATTAAATTCCTCGATCTCTTTGTCATAAAACAAGCATGTGCTCTTGACTGACTGTCTGGACATGAAGCAGATTTCTTTTTTTTTGTACATTGCCAAAAGTTACTCGGTTCACAATGCCAGTGATCATAATATTCTTACCAACCAGCTTCCCAACTTAATTATTTATTATACATCAAAACTGTATGTGGAAAAAAATATTGGTTCCCAATGGCCTGACGGGTGCTGACCTATGCTTTGACTGATGTAATAAATAAAACCTGGCGAGGTCATTAAGTGAGACTGTTAGTGGGAGTAACATGCAGGATTTGTTTGTTTCACCTTTCCATCATCAATGTCGTGTCAGTACTACAGGAGTTATCAACACACACAAAAGGTACACACATGCAGATGCTTCATGAACATTTTTTTCTATCAGCTTTCTTATAAAAGGAAGAGGAGAACTCTCCTCCTCTTCCTTTTATAAGGGGTGAGGTCTGATGGCACCAAGCTTCTGCCCTGCCTTGACCACGATACTCCTTCAGTTCCCTGTGTATATATGACCGTTTTTACAGCCATTTTTCCCTGCTGTACAGGGGTTAGGCTTTTTCTTGAGGCAATGTTTTATGGCCGGATGCCCTTCCTGACGCCAACCCTGGTCGCCTCTTACGACACACAGGGATATGGTATACCTATTCTAACCGGGGAATACACCGGGACCAGTACACTGGTACTCACTTCGCCGACCTCAGATGGATGACAGGCTGAGTCAACCCCCTGGTGTTAATTCAGCAGCCAACGGGGCTTGAACTCAGGACCCTGGGATCCCAAGCCACCACCCTAACCACTAAGCCAACACCAGGCTTCAGTTCCCTGTGTCCTCAGCCAATTCTCTCCGCTCTCCAACCAGCCCTACCTTACGGATATCCCTCCTCACACAATCTTCCCATCTCAACTGTGGTCTACCTCTTTTCCTCCTACCTTGCTCCCTCAACCTACCCTCTAACTTTGCCATTCTCTCTTCCCCCATCTGCACCAAGTGTCCAGCCCATCTCAGCCGGCATTTCACCAATCTTCCCTTCAAGCTCATCTGCACACCAATCTCCTCCCTCAGTTCATCCATCCTCCTTCTATCCACCCTCTTCACTCCCGCAATCCTCCTGACCCAGTTGTTTTCATAAACCTGCCAGCCTCTGTTGTTGTGTTTCTGTCAGTGCCACCATCTTCAGACTGTAAAGGTAGACCGGTGTTACACAGTCACGACATCAGAAGCTTCCCTTTCAATTTCCTTGATATCTTTGTCTGACATTCCTCACTCCACCCTCCTCCACACATTCACATCCACCTGAATCTTCCTCCACACCTCTTCCTCGGACGTACCATCCCCGGTCATGTTAAGAAAACGAAAAAAGAAAGATATCCCACAATGCTACCAAATTTGAAATTAATAAACCAACAATTTCCAATTAAATTAGGAGAGTTTGAAAATTAACAAGAGTAAGAATTGCTTTGCAATACATGTCCCCAACCAGTCCAATGAAGGAGAACAAACCCTATGTCTCACCATGTTTGGGTCTATTCAGCAAAATAAAAGGAAAACCATTTTCATTTCCTGATGTATTTTGTGGACTAGAAACCAATAAAGACAAATAGGAACCGTTTGCCTGTTTCTCGGCTTCGTTTCTAGGCTTTGCCTGTTTCATGTTAAAAAAAAATAACCCCATGTACATACGTGAAGCAAAAACATGCGTCCGACTTATGTGCATATCTAATACATCGTGGTTATATACTCGAGATCATTCCAATTGCACTGGGCCATGGACTAGCACCAAGGCCTGAGGCCTGCTGATCTGTGCTGCTTCAGGCAATGACAGTGCATGATTTTATTAGGGTGGAGTCAGGCCACGTGTCCAGCCAATGGGTGTGAAGCAGTGGAGTGGATTCAGGGCAGCTGAACACTGGCCCATGTATAATAAGTGATATTTTCTAAGTTTAAAAAGGGTATAACTGTGAAAAATTAACAAAACTCCATGGAACTCGAACTTGTTCTGTAACTTATCACAATAAAGCTGTGTACCAAGTTTGAGTTGAATATGCTAAAGGGTAAAAAGTCTGAAAAACAACAGGTGGGACAGACGGATGGACAGACAGATAGACAGAGAACAAACCAACAGTATCCTCCGGTTAAACTGGTAGGGGACTAAAAAGTAGTACATTGTCAAAACAAGGTCAAAATAAAACAATAAGAAAATAAAGCAACTTAACATGGAAGACACACACACACACACACACACACACACACACACACACACACACACACACACACACACACACACACACACACACACACACACACACACACACACACACACACACACACACACACACACACACACACACTAAAGACATATCTAAGACTTAACTATCTCCCATGGCATTATCAAATCCACAATTGTTGCAGCAGACCCAAATGCATGAAAGCCCCGAGTAAACAGTCCACAAGCATGCTTGGTAAAAACTGCGTATCAACATCAAATGCAGAAAACTGCATCCTTCCACCCTTTCCCCTTGCTCGGATCCAGCAGTGTTCCACTTCACCCCCAGGGAGTAATGAAACAAAAGGTGGAACGGAAGTGAGAGGGGAGAAGCAGTGACCTGGGCAATAGCAATAAGAATAATAATGAAAAAAAACAAAATGCTTTGGAAAATGTGAACACAGGCTCTTGCCAAGGCCAACACGAGCTTCACCAGTCCACCAAATTATGCCCAATAAAGGGAAATAAGTGAAGCACTTCAACATCTAACTTTCTCTTCCATTTATTTCCTCTGATCTGATCCGCTTGCCCATGGTTATCCGTGTCTTACTATTCTCTCATAGGTTGAACTGGATTTCACAAACCATCCCAAAATCCCACTTCAACAAATGCCCGAAGGAAGGCCACGGACATCTTTACCATGTGACCTGCGATACCAAAGCTCGTAGAATGCATTCATGTGCTTGTACATTATTTTTTTTTAATTTTCGAGAACCTCATTCGTGAACTTTTACATCAATTTTACCTCATCGTAAATCGTTGCGTTTATCTTATCGGCTTTATCCATGAAGCTTACTGTAAAAGTTTCTACAAATTGCAAGGCAGCACAGTAATCATTTTATGACAATACCAGCAAGGATGCCCGGTGGTGCCTGGTGGTTCTAATCCTGTTGGCATTTTGAAATCAAATTTTTTTTTTCTATTTTTTTGTGGGGGCTCAAAACACTTCCCCACATCCACTAAGGAATGGGGTCGGGGATAATTTACTATGACCTTTCACAGAGCTATAAAGGCTGAGGCACTGTGGAGCGATTGAAAAAATAAAATAAATAATTCTACAAAAATCCAGCTTCATTTTTTTTTAATTTTCTAAAAAATATTTTTGCCTAAAACACTCCCCAGCACTCACTGATGAACCTCTGAAAGTTTGATAAAGACCCGTTCACCCATCTCTGAGAAAAATAGCGACACAGACAAACCTCGCTTATCATATCGACCGTGATCAAAATCACAAGTGAGAAAAATAACTCAAATTTGAATCATGGTATCCATAATGTTTTTGTAGTTAAAATTCAATAACACATCAAAATTCAAAAATAATTATATTGCATCCATTTAAAGAGAGCTAAAAGTTTTAAAAAATGGTCTTTTTCAGAGTGATAATTGTACCAATATGTAATAGTAGTAGTAATAGCAGTAGTAGTAGTAGTAGTAGTAGTAGTAGCAGCAGCAGCAGCAGGAATAATACCCTTATATTTAATGCATTCTTCTTTCATTGTTATGATCATTGCAAAATCCCAGTTGTGGTCATTTCCGAGTGATGAATCAGAGGTTTGAATCACAGCCGTTTGGAGGCAGGGTGTGGCATCCTGCATGTATATGAAGTGATTAAACAGCCGAGTTGCAAATCCAAAAGGAAACTTAGAAAAGATGTTTAAAAAAAAAAAGAAGTGACGATTGTATTGAAAAAGTAAAAGCAGAAAATTAGAAAGCTTATATTGTTTATTATCTTCCTTATCTTATGGATCTGATTGGGATGTTTAAGATAATGAAGGGTGTAGGAAAAATAAGTGCAGAAGGGTTTTTCAGCAGAATGGACAGTGACATCATCAGGTGGCACAGACTTAGACAAAAGATGATGAGAGTTAGGATGTTGGTAAGGCAGGGGTCCTTTTTGAGTGTAGTAAATCTATGTGTAATGGTCTCCCTAGAAAGTTAGTGACAGCAGAAATAGTACATGGGTACCGATAATAATCATTGCGGATAGAGAGGTACCTGGATATTGGCTCGACTGTCTATGGCTGGCTGAGGTATGGATAAGTGATTGTATATTGTGGCATCTGTGAGGGGGGTCTCATCAAAAAGTGAATGCTGTTAGTATTTGTTCTTTCCTCACCCTACATCCCCTTTACCCCTCCCCCTAAAATAAAATTGTATGTGCGTGTGTGTACAAATTACACCCTGGTGATGTTCTTGTGCCTGGCCCATTGTTCTGCTCCTCACTCCCCCTCCCCCCCAATCAAATGAAGTCGATAGATCGAATGAATGTAGTGTTGACAGAGCACAGGCATGATCTGCCAAATGGCTTTGACTGTTTCAAAGTTCCTTGTACAATATATATGCACTCTGTATGTACGTTCAACACTGTGTATGTACCAAAGTTTGTTAATGGTGTTTAATATATATATATATATATACATATATATATATATATATACATATATATATATATATACATATATATATACATACACACACACACACACACACACACACACACACACACACACACACACACACACACACACACACACACACACACACACACACACACACACACACACACACACACACACGGCGGTCCTTCGTTAGGGGGTAAATTTTCGAATTCATTTATTTTAAGCTCAACCCCCGGAATTCATTGGAATAGTTGAGAAAACTATTCTGGTGTTTTTATTTCACATTCCAACAACATTTACCTCTCCCTCATCGACCCTGAAGTTTAGCCTCAGTTTCTCGGGGCGGCTGACATTAGAACGACGACGTATCGACCTGTGCTGAACTTTAAAACGATGCTGTAATGTGCAATCGTCTCTTTTGATGTGATACGTCGATCTGTGTTTGTGTAATGTGTAATGTGTATTACTCGTTCTTCTCACCGCCCCACGAACAATTATTTTTTTTCAGGGTGAAACTTCAAGGTCGATGAGGGAGGGGTAAATGTTGTCCGATTGGAAAAAAAAGTTCACCAGGAGAGTTTTCTCGACTATTCCAATGAATCCCGGGGGTTGGAGCTTAGAAAATCCGAAGTTGAGGAATAAGGACCACCCTAATGTCCATATTTGTAAAAATAATATTAAAAATGGATATGAAAATTTCGTAAAAAAAAAAAAAAGAAGATAAAAGGTTCGAGTCAAGTGTGGACAGAAAGAAAAATAGCACTGCAAAGCGTGCGTAACCCCTCAGCCCCTTGACACATACCAATTTCAAGATGGTGGCCATATTGAAAAATCACAGCGTGCCCATTTTTGAAAGGAACCTTCGACTACTCAACCCCAACACACACTGCAAAAATGAATTTAATCGGACAAGGCGTTCTCCTCGAAATCGACGGAAACCAATTTCAAGATGGCTGCCATGGAGGCCATATTGAAAATCACAGTGCGCCCATTTTCGAAAGGAACTTTCCTCTACTCAACCCCAACACACCCAGCAAAAATGGATTTAATCGAACAAGGCGTTCTTGAAATCAACGGAAACCAATTTCAAGATGGCTGCCGTGGCGGCCACAGTGAAAATCGCAGCATGCCCATTTTGGAAAGGAACCTTCCTCTACTCAACCCCATTTTACCTCGCCAGAATAAAATCAATGTGTGAAGCTGTTCTCAAGTTATTGTCCAGAAACCAAATTCAAGATGGCTGCTCTAGCTGCCATATGGGATATCGGATTGCGCTGAATATCGAAAGGAACCTTCCTCTAAACACCCCCATTATATCACACAAAAATGAAATCAATAAGTCAAGCCGTTCTCAAGTTATTGTCCGGAAACCAAATTCAAGATGGCTGCCCTAGCCGCCATATTGGATATCGGATTGTGCTGTATGTCGAAAGGAAGCTTCCTCTAATCAGCCCCAACACACACTGCAAAAATGGATTTAATCGGACAAGGCGTTCTCCTCGAAATTGACGGAAACCAAAAGTTGACAGACGCCCCGACGGACGGATGCCCGGACAACGCCTGTGACGACAATACCCCTTTTTCAGCCCATTTCGGGCTGAGGGGTAAAAACAGATACACAGCCAGCCAGTAATTGTATTGTATCAAACAATAATAATGATGTTGTTTTCGACCATACTCTTGAACAGAGGATTGGAACTGCCAAAGCAGTTTTTCCTTGGCTATTTGGCACAATCTTGGACAGTCACCACTCCGACCATTTCTTGGAGCACAGCTGTGCCCCTCTATCAGTATACTGGTACTCATTTTGCCAACCTCAGGAGGATGACAGGCTGAGTCAACCCCACCTGGTGTTAATTCAGCAGCCAATGGTGCTCAAACTCAAGACCCTAGGATCCCAAGCTGGCCACCCTAACCACTAAGCCAACAACAGTAATAATAATCATAATAAAAGGCATTCTGGAAGAAAAGCATGTTAAAAATTGAAAAAGGGGGAATTGAACCCCAACCATAATAACCATAATTATTAAAGATTTCATTAGTACTGTAGTGCATTATATTGCGAAAGTGCTGAAAGACAAATCTCGACATGTACTCAATTTGTGAATTATGAGGAATAAATTTTTGGTGAAATGCCTGATAGACACAAAGACTTCCGAGGATACCACGATTTATTTTATTTGTGAGTAGTATTCAGTGCATGTTATAAAGCAGCGAATGGGTTATGCTAACATTGATTTATCTTTTTTGAAAACTTGACATGAAGGAAGAAAGAGGGGAAAACAAAATAATACTACAACGGCACTTGGTAGAGCACATACCTCAACCAGGCTGAACAGTTTACGTGTTGTATTCCACTGACAGGCCGGATATGCAATCTAATCGGCTTGTTCTTGTCACCCACCCAACTCGTCCACCAAGCAAGTTTCATCCGAATCTGTCCACAACTTTTGAAATGTCATACTATATATTGGTTTTGGTCCGATCTCTCAATTTTGAAGAATCACTTTAAAAATTCTCGTATCAGGATCGAATGTTTCTATGAACTGTCCTGCAAGATTATCCTGTAAATGTAGATGGTGAACTTAGGGTTCAAGAACATCTCATTCCCATTTACGTACAAAAGCACCATTCACAACACTCTGTGAGCAAGCATCTCCACAGCATACTGAACAATACGGCACTTTCAAAATGACATATTCTGCCCCAGAATGCTCGACATGCACGCGCAGAAACCCCAGGAAATGTCGGCGATCAGGGCATCATAAAGTATATTGTGGGTCGGAGATGAGTATTGTTAGATAAAATGGCTCACAAAGCTTCTGAAAAAAGCTGAAAATACTTGTAAAAGTACCTGAGAGAAGGGGGGGGTGGTATCCAGGTACCTCTCTATCCACAATTATTATTATCGGTACCCATGTACTCTGTACAATGAAAGACTTGGAGAACTTTCTTGCAAGATGCTCAAAATGCAAACTCCCGACTCACAAGGCCCGGGAAGACAAGCGTTTGCTTCACAAACCCCCCAAGTGGATCGTTACCAGTGAATGGACTGTTTACCTGGATTAGGTGCTTCTGAACACCGATGGGAAGGACATATCTGGAGGTTTTGAATGTGCAGGGTAGGTTTAAAATGATATAATAATGATATTTACTATGAATCATGTTGAGAATGGAGGATGGGGAAGCTGCGGGAGCTGAGATGACTGTTATCAGTTTATTGTTTGTTTGGTTCCGGAGCCACAAGAGAAATTATACGAGAAATTTTCATCTCTTGCTACAAGCTGAAGCATCCGTGTGTCGTTTCTTTTTCATACACTGTATTTAATGCGGCCATTAATTGTATTAACAGGAAATTATAGGAAATCAACACCTCTCAGTCTCATCCAAGGATCTTTGTCGCATTTCCTTGATATCAATGAGTCTGGTTTTCATTTAGGAACACAACAGTTATGGTTAACCATTTTGAAATTGCCACTCTTTCGTCAACATGGTGAAAATCATGTTAAAAAGACAATTTGAATTATCGACTTCATGCTCGTAACGGCAGGTTAAAAGGGCCCGTGAGCAGAACCACGTCACTGAAAACACGTACGCACGCACACACATGCACGCACGCACACGCACGCACAAACACCGCGTGCATGAAAGGTCTTGTTAAGCAATTGTACGTCATCTCAAAAGTCCCATATTGGCAGTCTGAATGATGTGGTCATTCACAAAATAAACAGCTGACGGATTTGTTAATTTTTTGGTTTAATTGTGACTTCATTCAACTGGGTCATATTGTGCTTGCTTTGTTCAAGTGGTCAGGGTCACAAAGACCAAAATGGTGAGAAGGTTCTGAATTTACCCTTTGGGTGTTCAGGTAGACATTGGAGGGATGAGCAAAGGATGGTTAATAATGCATTCAGACAACAAAACTTTAATATACAGTGTATCAGAGCAAATTTGGCATTTTGGTCTGTTTGTTTGTCTGTCTATCTGTCTTTGTTTGTCCGCACAGAACTTTCGTGTTTTTCTCCACAACCACTTGTCATTGAGACGAAATTTTCACCATTGGTGCGACTACTCACGGAGAATGTTGTAGTGACAGTTATAACGTCATAGGTCATGTGGAGTGGCAGCCATATTGGAAAAACGGAAAAAATTTGGACCTCTGTATCTCTGAAACCACACCAAGGAAAAAATTGAAATTTGGCACATCGCAAATACTCCTCATGGGTAACGAGTGTGATGTTTTATGACGTCATTGGTGCCCTCATTGTGACATCATAATTGCATATGTAGAACGCCACATCCGATCAGTATGAAAATTTTCAAGGGTCATCTAGGGATAAAATGGTCCACAGAAAAAACTTTCATGACATCATCAGTCATGTGATTTGGCAGCCATATTGTTTGTTTTTTTTAACCTTCAAAAATATTCTCTGAAGTGGCTGAACAGATCAAGGCGAAACGTTACACATATGACCGCCTGTCCATGAGGAAGAAAAGGTTCACACATATGACATCATTGGTCACATAGTTTGGCAGCCATATTGGATTTACCTGAAAACCAATAAAAATACACCACTCAAAAGAAGTCCTAGCAGGGGTTTGCAATCTCTGATTGCTCTTTTTTCTTGTTAGTCTTGTATTATTGGTCTATGCCTGGTGTTGGCTTAATGGTTAGGGTGGTGGGCTTTGGATCCTAGGGTCCTAAGTTCAAATCCCACTCAGCTGTTGAATTAATACCAGGTGGGGTTAACTCGGCCTGTCATCCTTCCGAGGTCGGTAAAATGAGTGCCAGCATGCTGGCATACTATGTCAGTGGCGACCCGTCCAGGATTGTGCCCAACAGCCAAGGAGACTGCTTAAGCAGCACCAACGCTCTGCACAGTGTATGGTCCCAATCTCTTCCTCCTCCTCCTCCTCCTCCTCCTTGTATTATGGAATTTCAGTTACAGCATCAAAAGCAATTAGCTAAGTGTACATTCATCGGCCAACGATATAATTATTTAATAACAGAGATAATGCCGTACACTGCTGGCACACATGGGTTGAAAAGCTTAAGTCGAAACATGGATAGTTTGGTTGTGGGTTAAAATTATGAGAACAAGATTATTGAAGAACTTAAATTTTTTTATTGGCAAGAAAATTAAAGTGCCTATCCAGCAAATATGTAAAACACCATCCAGAAAAAAAGGTACAAAAATAAAAAATAAAAAAAATTAAAGAAAGGACATGGACATGAAAAAGACTTCTCAAGAATGAATCACCTTATTGCTATTTTAGGAATTGAAATAAGGTTTGAAAGACAACAAAAGGGAAAAACGTAAAGGTAGAAATCTGCAGTTTATCTGGATGGCTCAAGCACAAGTGAGCAGAACGGGCAAATGAGCCACTGACCTGGAAGTGGAAGATTCCAGCGTAACAATCTTCAAATCCCTGATCAGAAGGAACTACACGTGACATCAGACGCTCACTCATGGTGAGAGAGGCGATGGCTGCTAGGAGCCAACAATCACCTGTGACGAGTGAGGAATACAACACGAATAGCTTCGGAAACTTTGCCATCGACATATTATGCACAGAAAAGGAAGTTGGAAAGGACAGGGAAGAGAGGAAGTTGGGGAGAATGGAATGGAAACATAATCAGGGATAATGAGTAAAATAGGAAATGATAAATGAGCGTACAAAAATAAGAGGGGGAAATTGTGACAAAGGGAGGAAAGTGGGGAAGAGGGTCAAAATATCTGCCATTTTTGCAAACTTACCATGTGGATAGCCCTTCACAATCTCAAAGAACATTTACATCTCATGAGTTTTTGGTTGTTTCAATTGAACAATGAGATTCTGAATTACAGGGTTGGGGATGGGAGTCGGGGGCTGTTACCTTGCTGATACTGAAAGCATAATGTGCCAAGTGTTTTCAGTCGTAAATTAAAGGCTTGAATGTGCTTAAAAAGAGAACTTGTGCTGCCGCCATACATTCCCCCATAATTCAAACACTGCTGAACATCATTGCTCGGTTGTCATTAATGTATACCCTCGTGACACAGAATGATACAAGCACATTTATGCAAAAAAAAACACAAGCAAGGTTGCAGGTAATGATGCAGTTGACATGTGGAATGACCCTCACCAAGGCTGCCTTGGCAAATGTCTGTTCTTGTTGCTCCCCCGACAATGAACTGGGGATCTGCACATATCTCCTGCAGTATTAAAAAGGCAGGGGGGTGGAGAAATGGAAGAAAGGAGGTAAGTCTATTTGGAATCCACTCGGGTACTTAGCCACTGTAAAGGGGTTTATCAATGTATCTCAGTGAGAAACGGTTCAAAAAGTAATGAGGTAAATGTCAGAGCTCAAAATCTGCCATTCATAAAATACCAGTAATATCCCCACACAGAGCCACTTAATATGCAATCAGTAACAGTAAGCTGCAAGAAAACGTACATTGTCCATCGTGGTTAAGCTGGCAGCCCCATCTGTTAGAATTTGTTTGTGGACATTAAATACTCCACATTAATTTTTTTTTTTTAAAGAGACCAACGCAGATTGGAACCCGGAACAAATATAAAATTTCAGTCCTAATCTTACAGGAGCACTATACTTCTGTTTGGGTGTGAGGATGCAACCGGCAGACCAAAAACATTACTGAATCCCAGTCAAATGTGCATTTAGATAGATATACCATGATGATCAATCAAGACATCAAAAGTGATCGCTGTGATGAGTGAAGTGCATTGGATTCACAAGAACACAGACTGTTAAGGTGAGCAATCTAAGCATTCGATGCTAGAAGGGAGAAAATAAACAACTTAGTACATCATAATTGACAAATAGCAGGGGATACTTGGCGCTGCCCGATTGGAGGGGGGGGGGGTAACTGGCTATGTCCAGCTGGGTGAGCTTTTCCCAGTGGTGGTTTTGGGAAGTATTGAACATTAAAAAGCTATGGAGTTATTGGTCAGGTCAGGTCAGGTATGGGAGCATGCGCCAAAGCAGCGCGTCGCTGCGTCCACTTTCCGCCGGTACTCCAGGGGCCTCCGTCTGGCCATCCCCTAGGCAGATGCCTGGCCCATCCCCATTTCCTTGAGATGCTGATCAACGTACTGCAGTCACGAGGAAACCCGTAATCCCAGCGGCTCCGACTCCTCATTCAGCACCTCGAGGGCCCGTAAAACGATATCTAGAATCTCCGCAAAGATAGCTGCATCATCTGCGAAATCAAGGTCAGAAATCTTGACATTCCCAAATGATGCACCGCAGCTTGATCGCTCAGACATCCTCCCCAGAATCCAGTCCATACAAGCGCTGAAAAGTGTGGGGGCCAGTGCACACCCCTGAGGAACTCCAGTAACAACTGGAAATAAGTCGGAGATGGTACCACCACATCTCACAACACTCTCAGTACCAGAGTATAGGTCAGACATCAGATTGATCAGTTTTGGTGGCACCCCACAAAGACTCCAGAGGGCATCCCAATTCACTGAATCAAATGCTTTACAGAGATCAACATAGGCTGCAAGCAGCCCTTGCCAAAACTCTCGTCTGCGTTCGGTGAGGACCCGAAGAGCAAGGAAACGGTCAATCGCTGACCTCTGGTGTAAAGCCTGACTGCTCTGGAAACCCCTGCCAGATTCGACAAACCCCCTCGGAGAAGATGTAACTTGAAATCGGCTACCCCCTAAAAACACATGTTTTTTGGGCGTGGCTCCACCCATAATGGGCACAGCACGCCCATTCTCAGGAAAACACAACTGGATCATGATATAAACCTCCCACCCTAATTTTAACAAGATCGGATCAAAACCCACGGAGCTATGCTCAGGACAGACAGACAGACACACACCCATAACGAATATAGTGGTCACTTACTGACTCGTGAACCAATAAATTGAGGATTGGCTTTCTGAGCATATATCATACCTGCTAACGTTGTTAACATTCAATTTGGGACATGTGGAAGGGAGTCAAGAGGGGAACAAAATTACAACTCTACAGTACTGTATATAGTACATATAGCATTATAGCTAATTAAATGATGAATAATAGAACTGCCATGTAACAAACAATGTAATTACTAGTTTCTTCTCCACTACTCAGAGCTCTATACAGAGCTCCCTTGGCTGCCTTTATCAGATTATTTGGAGGGGTCCACTCGTGACAGTTCGGGTGTTTGAAGATGTTCTTTTTTTAACTGCTTGAGTATTTCTACAAGTATTGCCGGTGCCAGACTGGGAATGACATACATATACAAGGCAAAGCCTGCCATTCTTTTACTTTTATCCAAGTTAGACCTGAGGTCTGTGGTGATCTTCTGAACAACACTAAATAATGACTGGTAGTACTGATCAAAGCAAGTGCGGATCGACAAGTGTTCTCCCCTAAG
Organism: Eptatretus burgeri; assembly: GCF_056783735.1. NCBI lineage: Eukaryota > Metazoa > Chordata > Myxini > Myxiniformes > Myxinidae > Eptatretus > Eptatretus burgeri. Next base: position 27,252,761 of record NC_140967.1, on the reverse strand, counting down.
CATCATTGTGAATGGAGCTTCAAAATTGCAAGAATTCTGACAACTAACAAGAGCCTGGCAGACAGTCCTTGCTTGTACATATTATACAGACGAGTGGAAAATGGGGACTTGTGATTATTTGGGCAGGACTAATATTTTACTGTGTAAAATGGAAATATCTCACCCAAATCAGAACGATTGGCATGATGGTGTTTGACTATGATCACAGGTTCAAATCCCAAATATTATTTTGATATGTTCGTCTGTCTCTGTCTCACAATACTCTTCACAAAGTGTCGGTGCCACCAAAGCAGCAAGGGTTAGACTGGGTGGTTTGCCATTGCCTTCCCAGCAGTCGATGGAGCAGGAATTTGTAATTTGTTCATGGTGCCGGAGATAGCCCGCCTAATCGTTGCGAAGGACAACGTGGGGTCTTTAACGTCCACCAACGAAGGCCGGGAGATGGGACACCCATTTCACATCCATCCAAGGGACGGCACACACTTCGATGAATCACTCTGCCTGTGAAACACCGGGATAATTTATAGCTGCATCGGGATTCAAACCCAGGTTATACAGTTGATGGAGAGTGTGCAGACCTCTAGGCCATCCTGCCAGCCCATGGCTTGATGAAATAGAATGGCACTCGGGAGAGCGCATAGTCTCGCCTCACGCGTTCATTCTGAACAAAAATACCATGGTTAACTGCATGCTACAATTATGGCCCACGTACCCGTATCATCCACGTGCCATATTATGCCACATACATCATTGCCATTAACCGTAGCTTCAATGATTGATTATAATTAGGATATTTAACAACTACCTTTATGCATATTAAGGTTAAATTGGGTCAATGAAGATGAGTATGAAAAAAATTTCAAATTATATATTCCCCTTGGCTTGTCGATCGTATGTATAAAGCTACACATCGATCCAAGTAGTTCTGGAGAAGAAGATTTTCTTTACATTTTTATTTCCAATCCAAGATGGCCAACAGACCATGTCACCGATGACGTCATAATTTAATTCTTCACCCACATCGGGTCATAGATCAGACATATAAAGTTTCAGATTTTTCGGAAAAGGATTTTGATTCAACAAATTATGGTTGGCATACCACTTCACCAATGACATCATTGTTATCACCTTATGTACCCCATGGGGAGTTGACGGCATTTGCCAAGTTTCCATTTTTTTTTTTTTTCGATAAGCGGTTTCGGAGAAAATGATGTCCAAGGTTTTTCTTTAATCCAACATGGCTGCCATACTATGTGACCTATGGCATCAATTACCAGTAAAATATTCTCCGTGGGGAATCCCTCCTATGTTGAGAAAATAAAATTTAAACCCAAAATATATAGATGTGCACACGAACACGCACACACACTGCAATCGTTTTGCAACCCGATTAGTTGTTAAACCTGCACTTCGATTTACGAGTTGATGGAATCAGTTGCTGCTGTGTGGATTGCCCCAAAGTTTCCATTGAATTTTTTTAATTCATAGTGGTCAAGTACATGGTCTCGGTGTTAGGGTTTGGTCAGCATTCCCACAGTCGCATGCTGGGCTTTCCTTGAATTCCCATTCGTGCAAATGGTGAGCCATTCGAGCATGGGATGTGTGAATCTGGTAGAACATGGAACATTATTTCTGGGATCGGTCAAATCCAGGAGGCTCCTCTGTCAGGTCAGAGATCAGGTATTTGTTAAGGATGTTGATATATTCCCAGTGCTGTAAGCATTGATCTTGGACATCAAATCTCAAATCATTGGTGTCCCTGGCTGTGCATCAGAATGGCTTGTGTAATTACACAGTAGGTGGAAGGTCGGTAAATTTTGCAGGTTTTTCTAGGTGTGGAGATTGGGATTGGCCAGGCTACGGTGTTATTCATGGAGTATTCTGTACTGCCTGATGGTATCAGTTGGAGAAACATTTGAGAGCACAGGCAGCCAAGGTAACGGTGTTGTCTTTTGTGTCCCAGTGGTATTTTTATTGCAAAATTTAGGACAGGATCAGGGTGGTTGGTGCAGCTGCTCATTGCAGACACAGAGGTAAAGTACTCTGCAGTAAAGTACACCAAGACCAGGGTAGCAGTGCGTAGAGTACATGCATCTGCCCCATTGCTGGTGCATACAGGTTTCCGGATGAGATTGGCCCACGTCTTCATCTTTTTACAAAGCTTCCTCAGATGTTTTCCATATAATCGAGCTGTCATTTATTGGAACACCAATATATTTTTGGTGGGGCTCAATTCTAGACCGCTTCGAAACAAAAAGTTACATCGAAGCCAGCACTATAATCAGCTAATCGTTCAAGTGGAAAGCAGTTGCCATATTGTTGAGGGATTTGGACCGAGTTTCCAGTGTGTGAAGTACTCCTCCTTTTCGGTCCTTGGAGAGTACACAGCCCATATCTCCTTGTGTTGTTAGAGCAAGGTCGTCTGCATAAGCAAATTTCCACGATGTTGTGTGTTGCATATCACTTACATAAATACTAAACAGTGAAGGTGCAATCCTTGTAGGATACCATTGTTTAGGGTCCTTTAAAAGGAACTTGCCTAATATCCGAGAAAAAACTCAATAACAGCGATTGCTGAACAATGACATTAAAGGTCAAGTCTAAAGCTCTCCAAATTAATGCATATAGATGAAAGTATGTTGTTAATTTACATGTAAGCAAACATCTTATCTCTCTACAAGTCAGAGGTAGACTTTATTTTCTTCACCTGCTTACGCCACCACTGGCCCAGACTTATCTGCACTGCAGCTGGTATCTGTGACCCGCATGTGATGTCACCGCTAATAAACAAAGCCACTGATGGTGTGCTCTGTACTATAGTACGATGCCTATGGTTACAAGGAATTTCATGTCGTACTTGCAAAGTCAATATTCAATGTTGCTTTATTGTTGTGATGCCATTTCCAAGAATGGTAGCTCATCCAGAAAAAGTTTATCATTTCCCAAAAGACAAAGGTCTTCTACAGGAGTCGATGGCTTGTGTTAAACGCAATGGATGGAGTCCGAGTTAGGTAAGGATCCCAGTGTTCATAAGATGTTGGCCTAGACCTCCAATCGAATTTTTTTTTCTTCCAAATCCACATGTTTAATCTGTTCCCTTAGCATGATCTTTGAGATCATAACCAAACTGCTTGCACCAATTAACTCCTGAAAAACGCCACAGACCTAAGGCAATTGAATGATCTTTTTTTTTTTTTTTTTTTTTTTTTTTTTGTATACCTTGGTCGAGGCTCGTATGAGAGCTAACACACAACTCACAGCAAGGAGGCATGAGACAAGAGGGGCGGGAGTGGAAGGGACAAAACATTGGGGAACAGACACAGGTGAACTGTGGAAGGGAGAGGGATGGGGATGGGACGGGGAACATGGCGAGGGGAAGATGGACATTAAAGGGACTTTCAGGAAGGAAAGCAGGAGAATTGAAGGAAGTGGGCTTGGGTGGATTATCGGGGGTAGAAAAGATCGAGGATTTGGATGGGGGAAGATAAGAGGTGGTGGTGAACAGCTGTTTTGAAAGCCTGAAGGGAAGAATGGGAAAGAATAGAGTGAGGAAGTTTATTCCAAAGGCGGGAAAAAAGAGGAATGAAAGAGTGAAGATGAGCAGTGATTCGTGATTTTGGTAGTTTTACCAGAAGGGGGTTGTTGGCGGACCTTGAGCGCCCTGTGGAAATGTGGTTGGGACAAATCGCAGAGAGAGCAGGGGGCAAGGGTGGAGAGGAGTCGGTAGAAGACAGAAAGACCACCGACCAACCTGCGGTGATTGAGTGAGAGGCCCAAAGACTCAGCTTCATTGCGGGAGATGCCAATGATCTTAAAAGCCCTGGTTTCGACAGCGTGAAGTCGAGAAAGGTGGGAGGCAGGAGCACCAGCCCAGAGGGGAGAGCAGTACTCCATCAGGCTACGGACAAAGCTTTGTAAGTGGTCAGGAGCTCAAGAGGGCCGAGGAAGGACTTTGCACGACGGGAGGATTCCCAGTCGGTCGGCGACTGGCTTTTGAGGCAAGGTTGGAAATGTGACTTTCCCACGAAAGGTCATGGCAGATAGTGAGACCCAGAAGCTTCAAAGAAAAGACTTCTTCCAGAGGATTCTTGAGAAAGTGCATGGGTGGGTTTTGTAAACGGTCCTTTCGAAGAGACATAGTGAGAGTGTGAGATTTGTCTGGATTGAAAGACATGTTCCACGTGTTGGACCAGTTTGTGATTTTATCCAGATCTGCAGTGAGTGAAGAAGCTGCTGCTTGCCGGGCTGAGGGATGACAGATGGTACGGCAGAGGGTTGAGTCATCGGCAAAGAGAAATAGAGGATTTTCCAGAGAGTCCGAGAGATCATTGATGAAAACCAGAAAAAGAACAGGGCCCAGAACGCTACCTTGAGGAACTCCAGCCTGCACAGGAAGAGGAGATGAAAGAACTCCATTTAGGGCCACACGTTGACTGCGACAGGAGAGGAAGTCTGCGAGCCATGAGTGGAGATGGCCTTGAATACCATGGGCAGAGAGTTTGGTGAGTAGGGCAGGGTGCCAGACTGTGTCAAAAGCACGTGATATGTCCAGGGATACGGCTCGGATTTCCTGTCTGGCATTGAGGACCTCCATCCATTGATGGGAGAGCAGTAGCAGCATATCTAGGGTAGAGTGACCTGGTCTGAAACCAAATTGATGATTGGAAATCAAGCCATTGGAGAAGAGGAAGGATTTCATGTCTGAAGCGATGATGGATTCCATAACCTTGCTGATGATTGGGAGAAGGCTGATTGGTCTATAGTTACAGGGATCTGTTTTTGCACCTTTTTTATGCAGGGCAGTGATGTTAGCAGATTTCCAAGCAGATGGCAGATGACCTTGGGAAAATGAGAGGGTGAATAGAACAGAGAGAGGGTGAGCAAGAGCAGAAGAGCAGGCTTTGAGGACACGTGGGCTGATGCCGTCTGGACGGGTTGCAGAATCTGACTTGAGGTTTGAAAGCAAGCTCTCCACCTTGTCAGGAGAAAAGGATACAGAGTCCAGGGACAGTTGGGTGCGACTGGGTAAAGTGGGTAGAGATAGTGATGGGTTTGGGACACAAGATTTAGCTGCAAACACCGAGTTTAGACATTCAGCTTTATCACGTGTGGAATCAGCAGTGCGGCCATTTGAGGTAAGGGAGGGGATGGAGGGGGAACATACACCAGAAACAGATTTGATTAAACGCCACCAGGATTTTGAGGAGGGAGAGAGGTTTGAGAGTTCAGACTTGAGATGAGAAAGATGTTGTTTTCTGGCTCTCCTGAGGGTAGCTACACACTTGTTCCGAGCTTTGTGGAAAGAACTGAGATTGCCCTCAGTTGGGTTTGCTTTCCATGAGGCAAAGGCAAGTTGTTTCAGGACAACTGCCTCGCCACAAGCTTCAGTAAACCAAGGGCGGGAGGAAGGGTAAGACAACTGAACACGAGAGGGGATAAATCTGTGCATGAGGGAGAGCAAGTTTCTTTGAAAGAATTCCCAGGATGAGTTGATGAAAAAAAAAAAAAAAAAAAAATCGAGAAAAAATCCATCAGAAATCTTTGCAGATGGGAATAAAATAATTTCCCTTGAGTTCTAATTAAGAGAATTCACATCTCTCCGTGAGCACACACATATCTATTGAAGATATAAAATTGAAGTGCCACTCTAATCATTCAAGAACCCCATTAAGTTCAGATTTTGCCGAAAATCCCCTTTCCTTGGGGTGGTTATGCACTTTGGTGCTGTCGACTGATGAGTGAAAGGTGCCTATGTCTTTGAATGTTCCAGTGGATCAGACTTTGTTCTGACCACTTTTACAAAGTGAATCCTCTAGTCAGACAAACGGTGGGAGCATGCAGTCTTTGACCCCAGCTAAAAAAGAATGCAATTCCAACCAAGATCACTCATAAACGTGACATGGCAGCATGACTGAGTCGAGTCGTGGAAGTGTCGCCGCATCAAGGTGAAATCATTCATGGTATACAGTAGACCTACTGATGATCCTTGATGGAACTTAACCTGTCAGAGATACGACCATGGAGCTGATTCAGGAATATCCTTTGTTTACATTCCTGTAATTCCTCGGATTGGGCCGATTCCTCTGCTGTAACGCGAGTCAAGTACTCGGATGTCGACCTGGAGTTGAGGATGAAAAGTAATTAGTTTGCGGTTCAAACAAACCAGACACTGTCCCTTACATTCAGGAAGAGGAACATAATTCACCTGCCATAACAGCAGCTTCTATTTTCTTTGTCTCCCGTCAAATCTTCTTCAGACGATGAAAACACCATGCCGTTCTTGGCAGTAAAAGTGGCTTCCTGTGGCTTCTTTTTTTCAATGCTTCGTACATATATGGCTGTATGTCAAGGCTCAGGTGGATCTCTGATGATCGCTTTAAAATCCTGATGAGACATGAATTGCGAAAAATGACGGTGAATGACGTCGTGGTGTTTGTACATACCTCACACAAAGCATGTGACCCAGTTGTTTTGTTTGTCAATGGCGACGTCACATCAGGGCACCATCTACTATTTAGTGCGCAACTTCCTCAGGAAGAAAGTCGGCACGGCGGTCTGCCGGGGATGACTCCTGAACTGCTCTGTCAAATTCCACACAAGTCACATATGGTTCATCAAAGAAAACCTATCGGAAGCTCAGGTGTTTGGCTTCAAAGAATGCTGAAAACGACTGTTTTCGAGGAAATCTTTAGATTTGAATTTTAAGATCCACGCCATGGCTCAGCAGTAGAGAAGTTTGATATGGCTGCTTTCATTAGCAGTCCTTGTCTCCATGCTATAGCATTGGCTGACAAAAGGTCACAAATACAGAACCACTCTTGAGGGCATGCTGGAAGCCGGTCTCAATACATTTTAAACACAACTACTTGGTTAGCCCACCTGGTAGAAACTAGCTTATGCTTTTGAAGCAAGGAGACCTCAACTACTGGTATAATAAGGGCCAACATAAGTAACTCCAACAGCTTATATGTTGTACCTCGGAGTGATATCAGTCAGGAGCTTGAGGTATCATCAGCTAGTTTCCATCATTTGACGATAGCATTGGCCTTTTCCTCTTTTCAAATTGGCGGTGTGTCACCAATAGAGTGAACATGGATACCAACTACTCTCGTACTTTGAGCCCCAAAGTTAATTTTAAAATTTGGTGTAAATACTGTCTTGTCCTGCTGTTGCTTTGTCTGCTGTAGTGGAAGACAATGCCACATCAATTTCATCTCTCATGTATGGAGATGGGAGAAGGGATGAGTCTGGGGACGCAGAGATCATGTTAGTCGGTTCTTTTTCGGAATTGCATCTTATCAGCTTTGGAGAACAGATTTTGGAATTGAGGATAAATTTGGTGACTACAGCATGAGCTGTAATTTTCAGTGGATGGTATTGAGAACCCTTAGTAGATGACATGTTACCGCACTTGTGTCCATCAAGATAAAGCATGGTTTCCATGCTTTGAGGTTAGAATTGGCGAAGTTGAAGGTCTCTACGGAGCGTGCCGACTTTGTGGCCAGGATGAATCCAAAGAATCAAAATGATCTGTGGCTATGTCTGCATCCCCAGTCGCTTCATATTCTTGTAGGAATTTATGTCTCAGGAAGCCAACATGGTATGTCGGCTCTCCAGTACCCACGAGAAGTTCTTGTTGGCAGCTGCCTGAATCTGACAGAAGTTACCATAGTTTTGTGGAGTGGGAACTCTGCTATTTATCTTGTATTCTAATCCAGCAGTATGGTTGAGCCAATTTGCTTGACGGAAGTTTCCTCGAAGCCTCGGTTTGATGCAATCAGTGGCACCTCAATTCCAATGTGGATTATAGCTGGGCAGTGTTGGGTATATAAAAAATAAGAAAGGATCTCATGATGCGAGTATAGGACGAACATTTGTGTCCATCAAGATAAAGCAAATGTTGGGGCTGCATTCCCTATTCCATCTTCAAATCAGAAAACATCTGCTTGTTTATGGTCATAAAGAAGGTGTCACTCTCCAATGGGGGACCGAGTGAATCAACTGTTCACCCGCTTCATTATCTCCGCAATATCTCCATTGTATGTAGTGACTATTAAAGTTTACAACATGGCCATGTAGGTGTTGTGCCTTTGGTAGTGCTGGGAGTGGCCAGGCCTCATGTGTTGGCTCATAGACATTGGTTTCCTATTCTCATCATGGCCATGGGAACTTCCATAACTGTGGCCTCTTCCTGAACGATGAAGTCCATTGCGATTTGCTTGATGTAGATAGCAATGCAGTGTTGAGAGTGGTAGAGAGCCGCAATGAGGTTAGAGCCATGAAAATGGTAGCGGGAGGCATGTAACATATTTAATGTGAGTTTTGTGCACTACAAGAACATAGATGTTGTAGTCTTCATCTAGAATGGTTTTTGAGAGGTAGTCTCACATCGCACATGGCATGCCTTAAATATTTACCTGATAAACCTATTTTCTGAGTTGCTTGGCCGAGAAAAGGGTATTTTGTGGTGTTGCTCTTCTTTGTCGATAAATATCCATGTTTCCCTATACCAATGTCCTTGTAATTGATGTCAAAGTACACCAATGCTTCCCACTGTGTTTGTCCTGCATGTGATTCATGTACAAGCTCCTCCATGAACTTTAGTTAAAGATAAAGAAACAAAACATCATTAATTGAAATTAAAAAAAAATATTTTTCAGACGACTTTTCATAAATCTGAAAACAACCCCAAATATCCTTGGCTGTGATAAGCAAGTGTAAGTTATATCGACCCCTTTTTAGCTAAATGTAGAAATCTGCTCAAAAAGAGTGACACATCGAAGATTGTATGAAAGCTGCAGATACCGAGCAGGAGATACCGAGCACCACTTTATGGGAGAGGGAAAGAAACGGGAGGTATTCCAAGTCACAAAATGGATGTCAAAGCTACTGCTGCATCACCACATCCGAACTAAGCTTCCCCTGGTCATAGATGCCTTTTGCACCCAGCAAGGCCATGTTCACAGGATAACACACAAACAAGCAGTCTTTTGGGAAAGAGTTCTCCCCAGCACAGTGTAATTACTGAACAAGCAAAGTCTGTTGCAGGTCATGTGATTCATACAGTGTATTCATCCCAAACTGCTGTCCAAAAATCTAATTTCATCCTTGATAAGCTGAGCAAGAAGTTATGCAAAACGTTTTAATAAAACAATGTGACAAAGAAAAACATACGAACAAATGGTTAGTACATTCAAGTAATATGGAACCAAGTATACTTTGAGCTGGAAACTTGATTGTGGTTCGTACAATGCTGCTTCATGCTGGTCATTCTATTGTTATTAAAATATAGTAAAAAAACTTCCATTAAAATCAAGGTTTTCTCTGTTTGAGAGTCAGATAACAACAAAATGTGATACTGATCCACAAAGGTGGAATTGACCTGTATGAATGATAAAAATACACATCACAGGATGCAGAGTGAATTACAAGGATAACTAGAGCCTCTCCAGGGTATCTCAATTACTTTAGACATTGGAATGAATGACCTATATTAAATAAATCCACATGCGCATGCACGCACACACACACATCCGCACACACTGATTGGCATAGCCATCTCTCTTCCAGGCGAGGTTAACAAACAGATATTGTTATCCTTCAGACATAAAGCCTATGCCTGGGGTTGGCTTAATGGTTAGGGTGGTGGACTTGGGATCCCAGGGTCCTGAGTTCAAATCCCACTCCACCATTGAATTAATACCAGGTGGGGTTGACTCAGACTCTCATCCTTCCGAGGTTGGCAAAATGAGTTCTAGCTTGCTGGGATGATTGAGCCATTTGGGTATCCTGTGTTGGAGTGGTGACCTGTCCAGGATTGTGCCCAATAGCCCAGGAGACTGCTTTGGCAGCACCGACGCTTTCTACAGAGTATGATCCCAATGAATGGATGGATATAAGCCTGATGTTGGCTTATTGGTTAAGATGACTCGTTTAAGGTCTTGAGTTTGAGCTGCTGCTGGCTGTTGAATTAATAACAGCTGGGGTTGGCTTTTCTTGTCATCCTTCTGAGGTTGGTGAAATGAGTACCAGTGTACTGGTAATAGAGGGCACTGCATCATTGGCACAGTTGTGCCCACAGAAAATGATGCAACCAGCAGCCACACACTGCACACAATAGCTAGCTCGAACATGTAGGTGGTGTACCTGTCTGCCCTGCCAGTATTTCGGCTATGAAGGTTAAAGATCCCATGGTATATTTTGAAAAAAAACGTCAGCCATCGCGTGCCGGTATCCTGTTCATATTCTTTGCTTGGAGTGAGCTGTAAAATTAACATGACCTGCAGGTGTGTATATAAAGCATACAGGTGTGATGGGCTAAATGGCTTCCACCTACTCCTACATTTCCTTGTACTCTATCACACAAACAATTTTCCTCACCAACTGAAACAACCCCAAGCTGGCCAGCTACTGTTCTGATTTAATCCAACAAATAAACAATACTTGTACTTCCTAATCAATAATGACATTGCCAATGCATTTGTGAAACTGCAGAGATAACTTTGCTGTGAGAGAAACATAGACAGAAAGCCTACTTTCTGCATTACTGCCTTCTAAATGGACAAGCATGCTTGCTCCTGCCAAAAAATCCATTTAAGAAACACCTTTTCATTCATCAAATATCAATGCTTCCAGTGTGGCCACTCCTTTGGCGGTGAAACACGTGATAAGAGGGTATGAAAGAGAATTGGAAGTAATCAATAAGTGAAGAGGGAAAACAGAAATGATGCACGATAACAATTTATCACCATTGTACATGTCGGGATGGCACAGATACTCAACAGGTTCAATCCAGCACAGATCCTCAAAAAAAAAAAAAACATCTCCCAACATACATTCTTATAAAACTATAGAATACCGACCAGACGTGTGGAGGATTAACATCCGATAACACTCATTGAACTTTTGGACAGCATCGCCAAACTACATAACTGACCGACTCAAAATAGCCCGATTGTAATATTCTTCTTATTCTTCTTTTCAGACAGCCCAACTGAAAATTGGTTAAAGCTAATGACTTGGTTTAAATATGAATCGACTACATTTTATTGTGGGAAGGTCCATGACTACTCAAATTTTTCATAACTTGAAAGGATTCCATGAAAAGTAAGTGTAACTGCACGCATTGGAATATGAAGGGAAACGAGGGGTGGGCGGCATCTCACCTGTCAATCAGCCTGGTGGGAGTGAGGTCATGGATACACAATTGCCCGAGAGCCAATCACACCTAAATGGGTGTGGTCAATTGCGTAAAATGACATACAGTTCCTACAACAAAAAACTACTTCTAAAGACAAGTGTGGTTGATGGTGGATTGTTACATACGTATCTGCGTGCGTGCGTGCGTGCGTGCGCCAGACAAAACATGTGGAATGTGACGAACACTCCCCGAACCCCATTGGACATAGTCCTACACCAAAGCATCACCTCCAACCCAGAGGTTTCGGCCCAGTGACTGTCAAACAGACAAAGATTACATGGTCAACATCAGTTAAACATCAAATGGAGCCACCTATCCAGATCTCAGGCTAATTTGCCCTCATCAGCACAACATACCAATAAATATCAAGCTGACCAAATTCGTCGTTTATACATCAGACGTACCATCTCACCGTTATGGTGAGCATCGCCACGGATTATGTCTCACACGGTAAAACTGCATAATCCGCAAAGAGCAACTGTCCGTCTACCACCCAGCCAAGTGAATTGTCTACCACCCAGACAAGTGAATTGTCTACCACCCAGACAAGTGAATTGTCTACCACCCAGCTAATGCAAACCATTCAACCATAAAACACATGATGTGATCAGCGGGTAAATCGAAACATGTGGAGTGTGATGAGCACTCTCCTGCTTTGGTGTCGGACCATGTCCAATGGGGATCAGGGGAGTGCTCGTCTTTTTCAGTACACACACACACATATATATATATATATATATATATATATATATATATATATATTCTAATAATCTAATAAACCAATGTCACCCTCAGGGTGACCGGTATCTTGCTAAAAGGTGACCACGTGTGACTTCTTTAAGGTCACACTGAGGTGAATAGAGCTGCTATCCACCAGGAGCGACTCCTTGAGGAATATCTGCCTACGAGAGATTCCGATGAGAATCGTTCTACAGAGTAACCATGAAAAATCCCCACCCGTGACTAAATCCTGGCGGTAGTTCCAAGGAGGGTCACGACTGAATTGTCTGACCGGTGGGCAACGCGGTCACGATTCGAGTTACGCGTCCGATCGCACGCCGGCGGGCACGAATTTGCAATATATATTTTCATGATCAATGTCATTGAAATGAACATTAACATTTTAAAATTTTGAGCATTGAAATTAGCCAAGAATAGGTTTCTGGGCATCAAAAATGCATTGGCTTCTGGGGGCCGCTCAAGGCCCCCAGACCCCTCGCCGTAATGGCTTCGCGCCGTTGGCGCTCGCAATGCTGCGCTACGCGCACAGTCACGTCAACCAAGTTCACCTCATTTCGCCTCATCGCTTTTGGACCTCTGGCTACGCCCTTGGCGGGGCCGAACAGCGTGTTTTTGGTGGGGGGTGGGGCCAATCGAGCGTAAAAGGGCACTAAATAACATTAAAATCTTCCTTTCAAGATATTTATTCCAGAAAAGAAGAACGATGAAGTGTCAAGTGAAGCCATATGTATTCATGAAACCAAACATGATTTTCTGATTCTGTGGACCTTTAGTTACATATGATTGTACTGTGACTACATCTAGAGTCTGGAGTCCAGACCTTTCAATTTGATCTTTAAAACTTTTAGAACTTTATTGTGGGAGTTGTACTAAAAGTGGTGTGTGTGTGTGTGTGTGTGTGTGTGTGTGTGTGTGTGTGTGTGTGTGTGTGTGTGTGTGCGCACGCGCGCACACACACAAGGATGTGCATGCAGCAAGTCTAAATTTTCAGAATTTCAATTTTCAAGCACAAATTATACACTGCACCAGAGACAAACAAATCAAGTCTCTTCTTAAAGTCTAATATCCTTCATAAAAACTGCCTGCCATTTAGCAAGTGTTCTAATAAACCAACAGCCATCATGGAGCCAGCCAGTGTTCTCGCCGAGTGTTGCAATTCGACGTGGGACTAAATGTGACAATGGGATGAGAATGGTAGTGGACTTCTTGCATAGGGGTGGCACAAACACTATCTACAGCTGTACATGTTATTATTATTGCTGCCCATTATATAATAGGGACACTATTTAATGACGTGTTTTGCATACATATGCAACTCATTGCCAATATCTCAGGACAAAAAAAAAAATCACAAAATTGTCGGAAAATTTCCATAAACGACAATATATCCACGAATAAAAGTGTGCCGGTGCAGCCTCAGTCTGCTCACTGCGTCCACAGCACCGTAGCAAAAGCATTGTGTGACTCCATGGGCCTGGTGGTCGTATGGCAGCTATCATTTCTTGAAGCATGACTGTGTAGCTGATTCAGTGCCCCTCTACCAGTACACACGCTGGAACTGGTATTCATTCCGCCGACCTCGGAAGGATGACAGGCGGAGTCAACCCCACCTGGTATTAATTCAGCGACCGACGGGGCTTGAACTCAGGACCCCAGGATCCCAAGCCGCCACCCGCATCACTGAGCCAACACCAGGCATTCCATGGTTCTCACTCAATGTGTGAACTTTCTTACCCGGATTTGTGTGGTGAGGGTGAGGGGGTTAAAGCCCTCCATGCTCGGGTAAATTTGACCTCCTTTCCTTTCTCCTTCTCACCCAAACGTCTTGGCGAATGGTTTGACATTGGCACCCTAGTGGTCACCAGAGCAGGAGTTTGTAATTATCATTCAAGCTGCTGGGCGAGAATTCGCCTACTCATCAAAAATTGGACGCTGTGGAATCTTTCGAGTCCAAACAGGAAACCGATCTGAACATCCATCGGAGAGACGTCACTTTGTGATGGAACACGCAACCTGCAAAGTATCAATCCGAGTTTACAGTCGGGTCGGGAATCAAACCTCGGCTAACCACACAACAGGACACCAACATTGAAAATTCTGTCCGTGTAAATCAGGCCACGTCTGCATTCGACAATCGCACTCTCGGGTTCCTGGCACTTCGCCCGACACAAAGCAAAATTCCTGAGGCATTGCTCAAGAGGCAGCTGTGGCACCTCGCGTTCCTCAGAATTTAAAACTTCATGATTGTCTGACAGAAAAAGAAAAAGAAAAAGAAGAAGAAGAAGAAAAGGAATAAAAAGAAGAAGAAAAAGAAGAAGAAAAAGAAAAGGAATAAAAAGAAGAAGAAAAAGAAGAAGAAAAAGAAGAAGAAAAAGAAAAAGAAGCAGCACAAGCACATGATGAATCAATCAATGTGAGAACCATTGACAGTAAAAATGGAATTCAAGAGCTGAAGGATGTGTTCAGGCGACCAACCCCTGGCCGAAGCCACTGCATTCCCCGCGTCTTGCTCGATCCCGGTCCGAGCTCCTTGAAACCGAGCGAAGAGGAAATGGCGGGGAACCGCGAGTCTTCAAACAGGCAGCCATCCTCGAGGCATTGATCCCGCAGCTGGTCCCATCTCTGGCCCTGGAATGGCGCCACGGACGCGCGTCCCGCTCCGAGACCGCGCCGCCGCTGGAACTGCCGCGAGACGCGTGCGGAGATTCCGTACTCGGGCATCGCCGTCAGTCTCTTCTGTGGTGATTCTCTTACCGGTCGTCGGTCCACGACCTCCGCACCAATTCCGCAGGATCCTCTCGCTTCGCCTCTGTGGCGCTTGCGATGCAATCGACAGGTTTATACAACAACGACGTATTTTCTTTCTGACGTTTTTCTTTTAATGTTCCAGGCTCTCCTGCTCTCTGGTCTCAGCAACGCATTGCGGACTTCGAAGCCACGCCCATGACGAGGACGTTGGCCACGCCCATGACGAGGACGTTGGCCACGCCCATGACGAGGACGTTTGCCACGCCCCATGCTCTGCCCATAATTTTCACAAATCTCAGTCCTTTTACTTTATGCTCCAAAACATGAAATCAAAGCTCGGCTCTGACTGAGCACACACAGCATGCAGGACTTTGCTTCTGACATGACTAAAACAAACTGCTCAATGAGCCGAAAGTACAGGAAAATATCCAGTCGAACCAGCATGGAAAATAAGGGAGAGAGGGAGGTTCGTCGAGCCATTCTCCATTTCCTGAAAATCTAAACACTTGCTTGACAGGTGTCCATCACCTATTTGTGATACCTATCCCTACACTTTTCAGTTTTGGACTCAAAACATTCGTGCGCAAGGTAAGAACAAGCTCAAATGAGCTAAGAGTCGGATGCAGAAGAAAAAGATTGATTGTATAAAAGTGCAGCAACTTAGCATAACAATAGTGCATTTTGTGAGGAAAGCACCAAATTTGGCACACTAGTAGCCTATCATATTATGAACAGATTTGGATATTGGACCATCTCAAATTCAGCCGCTGATGGCTGTGGAAGCCATTTTCCACTGCCATCAAAAATTTTGAGATGGCCCAATATCCAAATCTGTTCATAATATGTTAGGCTACTAGTGTGCCAAATTTGGTGCTTTCCTCACAAAATGCACTATTGTTATGCTAAGTTTCCCCACTACATTGTATTTTGTGCTTTGAGATTTAGGCTAACGAGGCGATGAAAGCTTCCAAGATCAGACTGTATTTTCAATCCAAATCCAAGGAAACCTCTTGAGTTTCTCAAAAGAAAATGTTAGGAACTTAAGAATCACATGAAGAAGGGTGCTGTACAATTTTTCCCACCTGGGAATTTGCCAAGGCCATTGAGGCTTCATGCAAGGTATCACTGTTGATCACAAAAACTGGAAAAGATTATGCCATCGGCGAGAACGTAGTCAAACCAGCCACAAGGATAATGGGTGCGCGCACGCGCGTGCGTTTGTCATTGATTTTTATCTCCATAATTCAGGCTTCAGAAGATGGAACAGAGTCCAGCCAGGACTCAAAATATCCACCTTTGTTTCGGTGAAGGATCGTGATTCATGGGTTAAGTTGTGAAGTTGTGTTGTTCTGAGAGTTTTGTTCCGAGTTCTATTTTCAGGACCACAGAGTCCTGGACAGCCTCCAACTGTAGTTCATTTGTGATAATGTTTATAGAGATGGTTTGAAAGATCTTTGTGAGATTCTTCGTTATCATTCCCGTTGCTCCAATTTTCACTGGAACAATTTTGGCATTCTTCAGATTCCAAGACCTTTTCACTTAATTCTTGATATTTGGTCATTTTCTTGATTTCTGCATTTAGACCAAAATTGTTGGGTATTGAAACCTCATTTAGCAATGCCTTCTTTTCCTTTTAGTATCTGAGAACTCTGTCCGGCCGCAGTGCTCTGTTTTTTCTCTGTTCACGATGGATGGGATCATCAGGTCGCACATGAGCATTATGTCCTTGTTTTCAATGATTGATTTTGGTTCCTGTTTCCATGAGGTTTGTAAAATTGGGATATTGAAATTTTTGCAGATGTGTCAGTGGATTACTCCACATACCTTGTTGTGCCTTTGTGTGTACAGCTGTTCTGACGTGAGTTTTTTTTACATCCTGATAGGAGGTGACTCGTGCTTTCTGTTTCTCCCTTGCTGAACCTACACTTGGCCGATTGGCTCAGTCCTGCCATTTTAAAAAAGCCATTTGTGTGGTGTCCTTGGTGTTGAGCATTTGTAATGCTTTGTTCGCCATCCCAATTGAGCTGACTTCTTTGTATCCATTCCAGTGATCTTTCTTAGACTATCCCCAATCTGTCCAACTCTTTTTTACATTTCCCTGCTCTTTTGTCTTTCTCGCAGTTGTCACTATATATCTGTTGAAATTTCGTCTTGTATTTTTCTTTCGTCTTTTTTGCAATTGTTGGGGCTGTATTTGTTGTCGTTTCAGTTGGTGCGTGACATCTTCGATTCACACCTGCTTTTTGAAGTTTTTTGCAAGGTGAGTGAGAGATACCTTTTCTGGCTTTTGTGTTCATGTTTGTGGCTCTTGTGTTCAAATTGGATTCAGTAGTCTATTGACCTTTTCACGTACTCTGCTAATCCTACACTCGTCACTCTGTGCACCTGATTGAGTTCCTTTAGGCCACCACCTCCTCCTTTCCCCGGCAGGTACATTCTTGGGACGCATTGATTTTTGTGGAAAGTGAGTTTTCTTGTTTTAATATCGAGTTTTCTGATTTCCGCTTGTGGCCAGTTTACTATTCCACAGGTGTATTAGAACACAGGTACGGCTCGTTGGTTTATGAATGAATTTGATTTTGTACCTTCGTGAGAGGTAGATTTTCAGGATCAGCCTCATTCTACGCAGGTATTCTTTGGTAATTGTTTTGGACATGTTTTGTGACATATTTGGTGGCCTTCTTCTCCTCCAGGGTATTTGTAAGATGCTTCGTTTTCTCGCTCCTCTATTACTGGATTTTGGTCGATTTTTATGTTGTCCATTTTTGTTGGTCTACCTTACACAAATGTGCACTTGGCACATTTAACTAGGCCAAATTCCATTTGGATGTCATCAGAGTACCATTTCACTAACCAGTTGTTCTGTCAATTTTTCATCATTCTGTGCAAAGAGTTTTAAATCATCCAAGTAGAGTAGATGCGTCACCTTTCTTTATTTCTTTGGACATTATTTTATTGGTTGTTACAGTGTAGTGTATGTGTCCTTGCTCATCAATGAGGTTACATAGTGGATCCAGAGCCAGGCAAAACAGGAGGGGGGGGGGAAATGCTGTCCGATTTGAAGATCCCGCATTGTATCTTCACTCCTGGTATTTCGATCTTTCCTTCCGAGTGCTGCAACCCAGCACTGCCTGCACTCACTGCAAACCCTCACCATCACTGCCACTCTCCTCTGCAGACTCAGGACACAAACGTAATCAACATTTATCTTCGAATTCTTCACACTCCATCACTTCCTGTAAAGTAATTATCTTTTCCTTCCCCTTACCAAAAACAATCCTGAGGTGTGCCATGCCTCTATATATCCTCTGTCACCACTATTACATCCCAGACACATTTATAATCTTCCTCTATTTTCCTTGTTCCCCTATTTACTTGCTCTCTTATAACATGGCACAGAATCCAGAACATGCAAGAGAAAGAAAGGATCAAATCAAAATGAGTGGATGTGGGCAGTGAGGCTGGAATTTCAGTTTCACCAGAAGTGGGTCACTGGCAGAAGGCAACTGAAGAGGTGGAGGGTGAGAAGGTGCAGAGGGTAAAATATCACAAAGGAAGAGATCATTAATTGTGGGAGTTTCCACGGCATCAGGCTGCCGAAGGTGGGAAGCAGGAGACCAGCCAAATTAGGGGAGAGCAGTACTCCATCAAGCTGTGAATGCAAGTTGATAAAAGTTCAGATTTGCAAGGGAAAGACTTTTCACGACGAAGGATGCCCAGTCGGCGGCTGGAATTGGACACCAACTGGGATATGTGGTTTCCTTAAAAAGATAATGGCTGACGGTAAAGCAAAAAGGTTTGAGTGATTATAATAGTAGGAAATTTGAGCCAAAATACAAAAAAAAGTTTCATAATAGCTAATAGTCTGGTGGGCTGACAGGATGGCGTGAACGAGAGGTACACAGTCATCAAGCACGGGTTCAAATCCCAACCCAGCTATAAACTGTCATCCCGGTGTTTCACATGTAGGGCGATTCATCAGTGTGTGCTATCCCACGTGGTGGATGGACGTTAAACTGGTGTCCTGTCTGCCACCATTAGTTGGTGGACGTTAAAGATCCATTCCAGGATGTCCTTTGTGAAGAGAGAGCGAGCCAGCCGGCACCATGGCCAAATGACAAATTCCTGACCTCACGACTGCTGGGAGAGGGATGGCAAACACTCCATGACCTGGTCCACAAGCCGCTTCAGTAGAAGCAATGCTCTAACAGAGTACGGTACATCAGATCGGAATAGACTGGTACCATCAGACAAATTACCACAATTCACCTTGAGGCTTGTATCTTATCAATGTACATGACACGAAGTGCAACAAGAAAGATCAGAGATTGCAGACACTGCAAGGACTTGTTTTGTGACAAGTAAATGAAAAGATTTACTAAATGAAAGGTCTAAATGGTCTCGTTGTAAATGTGTAAAAGTCAAATGGGCTGAGAGTCTAAACATTGAAAGGTCTGAAAAGGTCGAGATAGGGTTGAAGGGGCGAAATTGTCTAAAGTATGTGAAGGGTCTTAAAAGGTTGAAAGGGTGTAATTTAAGGTCAAAATGATCGGAAATGTCTGATGGGGTCTAAAAGGGTCCTAAAACGTATTAAAAAGGGTTTTAAGGGTCAAAAGGATCTTAGGGGTCTAAAGAGTCTTGGGGTCTTATAGTTTTAGGGGCTTTCATGGTCTTTAGGGTCTTAATGGGTCTAAAGGATTTTAGGGGTCTAATGTAATTCATACACATACTCACGTTGTGAACGGACAAAGGCCCAAATGCAATACCCTCACCTCTGGCAAGGGTAGCTAGAATAGCATTCGGTAGAGCGTATTCCTCCACCAGACGGAATAGTTTACAGCCCCATCTCTCAATGGTGAAGAATCACCAGAAAAATTCTCGGAGCTGGATTTGGATCTTCACCAAAATCGATTCAATTAGTCCTTGTCACACACCCGGCATGTCCACAAAGTTTCATCTAAATATATCTATATCTTTTTGAGACATCATGCAATATCGTTTTTAGCTCCATCGCTTAATGGTGAAGAAGCACTTTAAAAAATAAATAATTGTCGTATCCAGATTCGGATCGTCACCAAAAATGAATCGATTCATCCTTATCACACACCCAACCTGTCCACCAAGTTTTGGCCGAATCTATCCATAAACCTTTTGAGATATTGTGCTATGCATACTGCATTCTCTCAATGGTGAAGAATCACTTGAAAAATTCTCAGATCCGGATCCATAATCGGATCTACACCAAAATCAAGCGTTGCTGCCTTTGACCAGTCAACTACACGCACAAAAAATTTCAGGACGATTGCTTGAAAACTGTGGCCAAAAATCGTGTGGCAGACAGACAAACGCTACAGACCAACATAGCGAAAAAAAAATGTCGCCAAGTAACACAGACAAAAAGGGGTGAAATACATAAATTCCATCCACCTTCGGTGGTGGAGGTAAATATGCATTGAAAGTGCACGTGACCAGACAGTTTAAAGACGTTTATTGGATCAACCCAGCCAGGCAGTCTCACAGTCAGCTTTTCCTGGCACAAAGTGGAGAAATTACCATTGGGTATATAACACCCACACAAACACACAGTCAGCATTTCAAGGCACCAATCATACAAATATGGAGATAAATCTTTGATTAGAGAACAAGTATATATATTCACCGAAGTGGGAAGCAAAAGCATTAAAAAAAATTGTACCAATCGTGAAGGAGAGGAGGGGGGAGGGGTAAAAAAACAAAGGAACTAGTAGGTTGCTCTTGTCGATGGAATAAGAACGAAGAGATTTCTTGAAGTAATACTGTACTTGAATGGCCATTTGGTCATTAGGCTAAGGCACATGCATTTCCACTCTCCCGTTAAAGATTGCATGCAAAGATGGAGTGTCTGTAATTGACGGGGATACATACCGCTATTGCACTGAAACTCGTGTGTTTCATACAGGAAAAATTCCACCAGCTTTACGAAAAAAAAAAAAATTCCCTCCATTCTTTAACGGGGGGTGCTTTGAAGAAGGTAACCTGCATTCACACCTTTTGAGGTTTTAACCAGAAACATTTCTGCCAGCAAAACCGTACACGAGGCAAATTACCAGTCACCACCAATCTTGTCTGTGTCATAAAAACGCACGACTCTGCCAAAAATGCCTTTCCCAACACCCAACAATCCCAGACTCTGGCTTCCCAAAGCAGTGAATCTAATAAGCAAAATAATATTTAAGCGAGAGTTTTTACATCTCCTTTAAGCCGTCTGTTGGAGAATGTATTCCTCCCGCACAGATGCATTCATGCTTGCAAGAAATAGTGACGCAAACTTTAAAATCACGATAAAGCACCGCCGTGATGACCAATTGTGGTTGTGCAACCCCAATTCATTGGATGAGGAATTGCAAATTAAAAACTGGAAAAAAATAAACCCCATATCTAAAACACGTACCCCTACCCCAATCCCAAAATTCCGCCAGTCCCTCAACGTGACAGCCACTGCTTCGATGTGTATGTCGAATGCAAAAGACGGAGGAAGAGGAGAGGGAGATACTGGAAAGGGAAGAGGAAATTCAGGGAAAAGTGGAAGCAGCAACTGGATTCAAAATTGCACTATTTTCACACACATGATGTGCACGTAGCTCGTTACCCTCTTCTCAATGAGCACAGATTCAAACCTTCCTTGTTAACTTGATTGACCTGTATCCTCAAATCGATAATCCTTCAAGCTGCACTTTTATCTCAGAATTACCCTCCTCATCCGACACCCCAAAGCATCAGAGACCCTTCGTCAGAGTTTGACGACCATATGACGACATTTGCATCCAATGGTGATCAACAAACGACTTCCGTATCCTTGTAACTTGCACTTTAGTTCCTCAGCTTTTCCTCCAGTTAACCTTTAATCGACTAAAATATTCTCGCTGGTCCAATCCTCTTCAAAGGTCACTTGTTGTTCCTGGGGTGTGGTCTGGCGAGGTGAGCCAGGAAGTGATGTTTCCTCTGACAGGTGTGTGGCACCATAGTCAGGTTGTGGTGACGATGAAGCAGCACTCCCTGCAGCATCATGTTCATCTCGAACCAACATTACAGCAGCGCTGTAACTCTAAATGGAGGGGATAAGACAATGAGAAAAAAAGTGAGAAGGACAGGAAATATGAACATCAGAGTGAAACATTGGAAGCAAGTGTGATAATTACCAAGAGAATAAAGGGAATTAGCTATCGCACTGGGAAAAAGCAATCAGGGGTCTTCAACCAAATCTGATGTTGAATGGTTGACAGGAAGGAAAGGCGAGAAACAAGTACTTACAGGCATGTCGGTGGAAATAAGTGAATCAGGGCTTGCTGGAACAGTGTCGTATTCAGTTGCCAATTCAGTTGTGCAAACCTGTAGGTGCAAGGAAAGATGTAGTATCGGGGTGAAAAAGAAAAAGGTTGAACATCAACTAGACTTATTGACTTATTAAATTCACCCCCTTTCACTAACCGTCTACCCACCCCCCCACCCCCTCCCCATGACCTCCAATTAAATTGTACCACCCCTATGATACTGTTTTATCCAATTCACTTGTAAAATTCCACCCACCATACCTTGTACTTATGTATATCCATATATTTGAACACCCCAAAGAAGGAATGCCCAATGCATATGGCCACTGTGAAAACCAGCACCACCAATGTGAACAATGTGATTGGCTCTGTCGGACCTGGCACATAAACCACACAGCATGTTACACTCATAGCCACTTGGTTCCTTGACAAAAAAATTTAAAAATTGGAGAAAACATTCCTTGGGAGAGGGCAATTTCTAATTCGATTCATTTTGATAAATCAATTAATAAAATAGCATTTGAACAGAAGTAGTGGCAAGATGGAGGAAAGGGAGGGGATGGGGGATGGGTTAACCCAATGGCCAGTCTATTTCTGCATGTGCCACAACCCAAATGATCAATCCTCTAACCTCAAAAGTCACTCAAGAGCACCCTCATGAACAAACTTATTTTTCCCTCTTTTTTTAAATTTGGCTTTCCTTCTTTCAACCAATATGGCACTTTATGACGTTTACACCATTACCAATACATAATTAATGATGCTCACGTCTCTGTCTGACAGGTATTGCTCACCTGTAGCCCATCAACAGAGAAGTTGTCGGTAAACTCCCCCGACCTTATAATCAACCTCTTCCCCAATCTTGTATCTCTTTTATTTCCGGCAAAGGGTAAAGCCAGAAACGTCAGCACTTTGTGATCATTTACGGTGGATAACACGAACCATTTTATGCTCTTGTGCTACCAAACAGACCGCTAGTTCTGTGTTAGAATGAGCAACTACACCAATGAACATACAGTGGATTGCAAAAGTATTCACCCCCTCCAAAGTTTTCACATTTTGATTCCACCTGAGCATATTTCTTGATCGTTTCAAATCAAACTTGATACATAGAGTCTTCACAAACAACTCCAAAGTGATAAAGCTCAAAAATGCAGATAAAATGTGAATAAGTTAAATGGACAGAGAAAAATCATATGATTCTCAATTGCAAAAGTATTCAAACCCCTTCCCTAATGAACCCAAATTCACTTCCATCCATCCATCCATCCATCGGGACCATACTCTGTGTGGAGTGTTGGTGCTGCCTAAGCAGTCTCCTTGGCTATTGGACACAATCCTGGACGGGTCACCACTCCGACACCGGATACCAGCAAGCTGGTACTCATTTTGCCGACCTCGAAAGGACGACAGGCAGAGTGAATCCCACCTGGCATTAATTCAACAGCAAGTAGGATTTGAACTCAGGATCCTAGGATCCCAAGCTAACCACCCGAGCCATTAACCCAACACCACACATATTCACTTAAGGAACAAATTATATGTTTGAAAAGTTATAAAATAAGTGTAACAAGTAGAGGTGCAATGTATACCACCCCATGCCAAATAAATAGACAAAAAAAGGAGCAATCAGTGATTGCAGACCCTTGCCAAGACTTGTTTTATGTGGTGTATTCTGTGTGGTGTTTGTGTACTGGTGTGTTACGTAATTAATAAGAGACATACTAGAACTGCCACTTTATAACTGCTGGCAGGGATGACCAGGTACCAAGACGTCCCGCTTTAATGCAACCCTGCTTTGATCGGACACTTGAGCCTCACCCATGACGTTTATTATTATTCAATTGAATTTTTTCAGCAATGTTTCACCACTTCAGAGGAGATTTTTGAAGGTTTTATTATGTTTTTTTTTTAACAATGTGGCTGCTGAATCACGTGATCAATGACATCATCAAAAAAATTTCTGTTATCCCTAGATGACCCTCAAACATTTTCATACTGATCAGATGTGGTGTTCTACATATGCAATTATGACGTCATAACGAGGGCACCTATGACATAATTTTTTTTAAAATCACTTATTCAACATGAGTACTTGTTGCTCGGTGCCAAGTTTCAATTTTTTTCCTTGGTGC
>NC_140967.1:27208627-27223627 GCF_056783735.1 Eptatretus burgeri | reverse complement strand
AGAAGCTCCATACCAGTTCCAATGAAGCCTGCCGTGATGACGTAGTTAACAAAGAATGCACCATTGTCGGGCAGGAAGACACACCTGTGGTAAAGTGGGGAATTAAATATTA
The DNA here is from genome assembly GCF_056783735.1 of Eptatretus burgeri. Taxonomy (NCBI): domain Eukaryota; kingdom Metazoa; phylum Chordata; class Myxini; order Myxiniformes; family Myxinidae; genus Eptatretus; species Eptatretus burgeri. Next base: position 27,223,515 of record NC_140967.1, on the reverse strand, counting down.
AAGAAAGGAAATACTAAAGAAAAAAAGGGATCTTATTTTTATTTTATTCTTGTTTCATCCATTTCGATTATTTTTAAAATATTTTTGAATAATTATATGGAGCACCCACTGCGTGTTGTGCCATGTGTCCCCAAAACTAAAAATTCTGGTCATTTAACTTGGTACTAGTTTGAAGCAAGTATCATCAGAAAGAAAAGGACTTCTGTGACTCCATGAGACCGATCTGTGAACTTTCCAACGCAGATTTCTTCCAATGCCAAATCCTCCATTTTGGACTTGGTGATGCTACTCTCCAATCCTCAATTACCTGTCCTCACTCCAGTAAGCTATTGAAAATATCTGTTAGATATTAGAGAATATCCCAATTTGTAGTTAAGCCCATGAGGGGAGTGCAGCGTTTGACCTCCTTTAAAGTAACGATCCAAATATGGTGGAGGAGATGGAGGTTGGGCAGCATTGTGGAGCAAGTGACCATAACATTGTGTGTCCAAAGATTCTGTTGAGGGTTAGAGTTCAGGATAGTAAGGTAAGGCTATTAGATTTCAGGAAAGCAAACTTTAAGGGTATGAGGAGAAAATTGGGTGATGTAGATTGGGAGACTCCAACAACAGGACAATCAGCATCAGAAAAATGGGAAACCTTCAAGGACCAAATGTGTGGAGTGCAGAGTGTGTACATTCCAATGAGGTGTAAAACTAGAAACATAAAGAGACCAGGATGGTTGAGTAGTGAGATAAGGAATGCCATTAAGGAGAAGCAGAAGATATTTATTAGGTTTAAAATAACAGGACTGGAGTTATTTTTATTTCACTATCGGAGTAAACAGAGGCAAGTGAAGAAAATAACTCGACAAGCCAAAAGAGAGTATGAGAAGGACGTGGCTAAGAATATTAAACATAATAAGAAGGCTTTATTTAAGTATATCAGGGGGAAAGAACAGGTTAGGACCAGTGTGGGCCCATTGAGGAATAGCACCAGGAGAGTGGTTAGTGATGAAAGTGAGATGGCAGGCTTATTAAACAGGTATTTTTCTTCAACTTTTACACAAGAACAGTCAGGGGAATTGCCAACAGCTGAGAGTATTTATCAAGGAGGTGAGAAAGAGCTTTTACAGAAGATCCAGGGTTGGAGTGGAGGAATTAAAGGAACAGCTAGGATATCTAAAAGTAGTTGAGGCTCCGGGTCCAGATAATACACAACCGAGAGTATTGATGGAGGTGGCCGAGCAGGTAAGCGAGATGTTAACGGATATTTTCAATAGTTCGCTGGAGTCAGGACAGATACCGGAGGATTGGAGAGTAGCAAATGTAACAGCATTATTTAAGAAAGGATCCAGAGAAGAATTGGGAAACTATAGACCTGTTTGTTTGACTTCAGTTGTGGGGAAGGTGTTGGAGACGTTAATTAAGGACCAGATGAGGAACCATTTAAATAAATACAAACTAATTAAAGGTAGTCAGCATGGGTTTACCAAAGGTAGTTCCTGTTCAACAAATCTTTTAGAGTTCTATGAAGCAGTGTCTGATTGGGTGGATGAGGGAAAGGCAGTGGACATAGTATATCTATACTTTAAGAAGGCATTTGATGAGGTACCACATCGGAGGTTGTTAGCCAAAGTGAGGGCTTGTGGAGTGGCTGGTCAGGTAGCAAATTGGATTGCAAACTGGCTTAGTGATAGGAAGCAAAGAGTGGCTGTGAGTGGGAGGATGTCTTGCTGGGAGGATGCAAGTAGCGGGGTACCTCAGGGATCAGTAGTCGGACCATTACTATTCATTATTTACATCAACAATTTGGATAGTGGGGTGAAGAGTAGGCTTTCCAAATTTGCAGATGACACAAAGCTGGGAGGTAAGGTGGTTATCAGAGGGGTGGGTGATCAGATTCAGGAAAGTATTGATACTTGCATAGATTGGGCAAAAGATTGGCAGATATAATTTAACCTGAGCAAGTGTAAGGTGTTGGGGATGGGAAAGAACAATGAAAATAGATTACAGGATGCAAGGGGTAATTTTGGAGCATGTCACACAGGAGAAGGATCTGGGGGTGGTAATAGATATGGGAGGTAAGCAGGCAGCACAGTGCCAGCCAGCTGGAGGTAAAGCAAATAGGGTGTGAGGTTGTGTTCGGAGGGGGATCATTTATAAATCAAGAGGTGGTGTTAACATTGTGTAGGAATTTAGTGAGGGCCACATCTGGAATATTGTGGGTAGCTCTGGAAGGACATAGATGCAATCGAGAGGATTCAGCGCAGGGCTACGAGATTGATTCGGGCCTAGCTCGACTCAGCGATGAGGAGCGGCTGAAGGAGACAGGGCTTTATATACTAGAAAGAAGGTGGTTATGAGGAGATATGATGGAGATGTTTAAGATAATGAAAGGTATAGATAGAATATGTGCAGATGAATTATTCAACAGAGTAGACAGTGATAGGACCAGATGCTGTAGCCTGAGAGTAAAGAAGAGGAGGGTTAAGACGGTAGCAAGGCAGGGGACTTTCACTCATTGAGTAGTTCATGCATGGAATGGTCTCCCTGGAAAGGTCGTCACAGCATAAACAGGAGATTAGTTTAAATTGGAATTAGATAGGTACCTGGAAGTTATGGAGATAGAGGGGTATAGGGATGTTGAGAAGACTTTTCGGTAGTTTGAGCGTTAACGGGTGATTGTGTGCATGTGTACCGAGTGCTGTTGGTGGGGGTCTCATCAAGGGGTGCTACGTGGTTCATGTTGTGTGTTTTTTACCCAAGCCCATGCCCCTCTCCTGAAAAAGAGGGGGGGGGGGAATACAAAAACTACAAAAAAAAAACCCACAAACACTTAATGAAAAAAAACACAAAAAAAACCATTTTGCATTTTCTTATTTGATCTTGTATTGATAAATTGGAATGGTGTTGATGTGGCACAGGCAGGATGGGCTGAATGGCCTCCACCTGCATCAAATTTCCTTGTGATGAATCTTTCAATCCTGACACCTCTCTCTCTCTCTCTCTGACACCTCTCTCTCTCTCTCTCTCTCTGACACCTCTCTCTCTCTCTCTCTCTCTGACACCTCTCTCTCTCTCTGACACCTCTCTCTCTCTCTCCCTCCAAAAGGACTGTCTGGCAAACCCTCCCATATACTTTCAGAACAATCCTCTTGAGGATGTTCAGTCATTCAAACTCTTGGGTCTCACTATCACCTATGATCTTTCTTCACTAAGCCACACTTCAAAGTTGGCCTCCAGAGCCAATCGCCGACTGGGCATCTTCCATCATACAAAGTCCTTCCTTGGCATACCTGAACTCCTATACACATACAAGGCCTTCATATGCAGCTTGATGGAATACCGCTCACCGCTTTGGGCTTGCACGTCTACCTCACGCCTTATTCCGCTCGATGGAATGGAAACCAAGGCCTTCAAGTTCATTTGAATCTCCTCCAGTGAAGTTGGGTTTACGGGTCTATCACTTCGCCATCACAGACAGGTTCATGGTCTCTCTATCTTCCACTACCTCCTTTCTGGTCTTGCACCCTCTGCTCTTTCCGTGATTTGTTCCCCCAGGTTTCTGTAAGGCGACATGGTCCACCATCAACCACTTTTGGTAAAACTACCTCAATCCAGGAACACTCCTCACCTCCACTCATTAGTTCCTCTTTTTTCCCCACCTGTGGAACAAACTTCCACATCCTCTTGAATCTCATTCTTCCCTCCAGGTGACAGCTGTTCACCACCATTTCAGATCATCCTCAATCCAAAACCATGATTGTTGTTACCCTCATGAACCCCCTTTACACTCCAAAGCCCCCCCCCTTTCCAAATTTCCAATTTGTCCAGCTTGTGGGTTTCCTTCTATATCCATCTCATGCACCCCATTTCTCTCCAGAGCCATTGTTTGTCCAAGTCTTCCTCTATGTTGTCTTTCAACTCCGCTGTTGGTGCCCCCCACCCCCTTCCTCTCCGGTTCCTTTGTTCCTGTTGCATCCTGATCCATTCAGTGTTCCAGCTCTTCCACAAGCCTAGACACTGTATACAAGAAAGAAAGAAAAAAAAATGCACATTCTAAAATTAATGGCACGAACCTTCATTCCTAAAATGGTGCAATAACAATTCTAGTATAAAATGGTGCACAAGAGGCAAATCTATACTAACAAGTCCTGAACAGCAATCACTAACAGTTTACAATATATATTTTTTTACAGCTCAAAAGCACAAAAAGGAAAGCTGCAACACAATTGTGTACCAAACTCACTCAAAGCGGACACTGCCTGCCTCCACGAAATTCTTATCAAAAAGCCAGCGGAAGAAGAAACTAAGGCTGGGAGTGGGAGTAAGAAACCAGGGAAGAGAGACATGAAGTTACATTTGTCAGCAAACATAACTCAAGTTGTGCAACCATGTAATAAACATGAACTGTAAAATATAGGCAACCTGGCCAGAGTATTGACACAGATGGCGTCATTGTTTTCAAATATTGTACATCCTGAAATCATTAACAAACACAATCTAAAAGCAGCAGGACAGCCAGCTTTATGCTAACATTCAAACTGAATGCCTCAAGATGCAACACTCCATGCTGGCAACACATCATAACAGTGGTTATTCGTCATTTTGGACTTCACTGGGGAACAGATTTAAGAGCGGACAGCTTAGAGAGAAGCAAGCTACCAACCAAATAAGTAATTCTCGCATATAACGACTAATCAGGCTCGACTCTGCTCAACTTCCACAATATGATACGGTCAGGTGCAGTCAAGCTGACAAGGGCTTTGTCAGCTATATGCAGATGAAATTTACTTGCAGGATTTCAGTGAAATTCCAGTTGTTGCCATCTTAACATGATTTCATAAAAGTTCACCGAAACATGCAAACCCATTAGACTGAGCATACAATATCTATCACTCTTGATTCCCTTGGACAAGAAACGAGATAAGCAACTAGTGAGTTCATTGGACACCTTACCCCAGGTTGTCTTGAGAAACAAGGATATCGGCTGGGTCTGCGAGCAGCAAATTTGATTAGTCGTGATGATGTAAAATGCTGCATTTTTACCTCTGCCACCGATGGTGAAGGAGGTTATGTTTTCACCCCTTTCTGTCTGTCTGTCTGTCTGTCTGTCTGTCTGTCTGTCTGTCTGTCTGTTACTTACGAAATCTTTATAGTGATCACTTCCGTCCTCTGTTTGTTTGTGTGTTTGTTTGTAGGCACGATAACTCGAGAACGGAAGAAGCAACCAATGCCAAATTACACCACGTGATTCAGGAGGGTGATGGCTCGCGCTGATTAGATTTTGGTCAAAATCGGTCAAAGGTCAAGGTCACAGTGAGGTCAAGCATTCGATTTTTGATGGTTTGGTACAGAATCATCGTAGAAACTTCTGGTTTCCGTCGCTACTTTCTCTCGAGACAGCTTTTATTAGACAAGGTCAGAGGTCAAGTTGACGATTTCGTAAGTACCAGTCTATGACTGCTTGTTTGTTTGTTTGTCTGTGTGCAGGATCTCAAAAAGTTTGGACGGATTCGGATGAAATTTTGTGGACAGGTTCGGAGTGTGATGAGGATGAAGTGATTAGATTTTTATGAAGATCGGATCCAGATCAGACTACGAGGACTTTTAAAGTGATTCTTCACCATTGAGAGACAGGACTAAGCTAATATATAGCACAATATCTCAAAATGTTGTGGACGGATTCGGATGAAACTTGGTGGACACGTCAGGTGTGTGACAAGGATGAATCAATTCGATTCTGGTGAATATCTGAATCCGGACATGGAGATACGAGAATTATTTAATTTCCAAAGCGATTCTTCATCATTGAGAGATCGGGCCAAAAACTATATATAGCATGATATTTCAAAAATGTATTGGACCCGATATGTTCTTGTGGATCAGGCATGATGTGGCAGATGTATGCGCTCTACCGAGTGCTCTCTCTAGTTTTGTTCGTTCAAGTATTGCTGAACACAGAAGGGTTTTGAAAGTGCCAAAAAGGTGAGTTGTGTTCTACAATGTTTAAGTATATAATTAAATTTGTTTACAACTGGTCTAAGGCTCATAAAGGAGCTGCCACTCATACGTCTCTCATACACACACACGCATGGACATACTGACGAGACAAACAGCCAATGAGGTTGGGAAAAGTGCCATCACTTCCCGGTATACCCTGGGTACCAGCGATGTCACAACAATGGCACAGCTTTTCTCACCGAACTCAGCAGGGCATTTCCTAAATCGGAATTTCATCCTCCCCATGGATGCTAACCTAACCTTTTAAATCTTTGTCCGTGATCTTAACGTTTTAAATGTTGAACGTCAAGTAAGGAAGCAGCACGTACCATATCTTAATTAAAATAAAAGAAGGATTTTAAAGGTTGCAGAAAAAAAAAATTCAGAAGTTTATCGCAGTTGATGCAGCGTCTTTTACACCACCTTATTTAAAATGTCACATTCGTTGTTCATGCCTGTTTGTGTCCTTCATGACGTCCTCAAAAACAGTAAGTTTCCTGTTTGGAATAATTTCCAATTTTTTGATTGCCAGACAGGCACACGGAGTAAACAAAATGATCTCACTCCTCTCTGTACCTGTGCAATCAGGACAAATTCAGAGTCAAAGTACCGCTAAACTACACGTTCGTTTTCCAATCCATGATCAAAATATAACATCGAATTGAAATGAAGTTGTGCCTCGATCATAAACTGACGTTTACAGACGGGACAGACAAAGTGAACAAATTACTCAACTTCACTTTTTGCTTTGGGTGCACGCTTTGCAATTCTTAATTCAAATAATAAGTGCGACACAGTTAATTGCCAAATACCACCCAAACTTCCAGTAACCAAAGTAATTGCATTTAAAATGTGAAGAAGGATTCGAGAGTTTTGGCTCACCTGGACAGACCCAAGGATGGCAGAATGAGAACCATTATGATGAGGTAGAAATAACATTTGTGCATAATACTCTGGTTCTCTGCAGACCTGTTACAGGAAATACAATGGTAATCATTACACAAAGGGCAAGGAATCATTATTCTGCAATGCAAGCTTTCATAAATTGTACAAGTTTACAGCTCCTCCATTTGGTGGCTTTTATTGCAAACAATGCGACAGATCCGTCACAAGTTTAACCATTAAAAATAATCTGTGAATAAAATTTCATAAACAGGCAAAATGCAGAAAGAATCGTTTGGTACTTATGGGACATCGGGGGGGGGGGGGGGGGAAGAAGCACAAAAGCTTAGCAAGTGATGTCCTGTAGTGTGGTGTTGGCAGCATCTAAGCTTAGGAGTTACAATGATGGCGACATAAAGGTTGTTATTTAAGGAAAGGGGGACACATTATACAAAATGAGTGTGCTTGATGAAACCAGAGAAGAGCTTGACCCTTTAGCATTTTGTTTGCCATATACTATATGTCCACATCATACTACAGCCTCCAAAGGATGAAGATGTGTTCAGGAAAACAAATGGCCAAGATGCTTCGAAAAATGCACGCCTTTAGAATCAGCCAAGTTTCCAAGTGGCCGTTAGAGAGTCATCGGTCTTGTGTTTTGCCGATCCTTTGTGCGGGAGAAAAGATAAGGAAAACTTTATCCATGTTTACATGGGCTGGCAGGATGGCCTGGAAGTATGCACACTCACAACTAAGCTGTGTAGCCTCAGTTTGAATCCCTGCCCAGCTATAATCTGTCATCCTGATATTTCAAAAGCAGGGCGATTCATAAATGTATGTGCCGTCCCTCGGATGGACATTGTCTGGGTTTCCTGTCTGCCGGCATTAGTTGGTGGACATTAAAAATCCCAGTGTCCTTTGTAAAAAGCAGGTGAGTAATCGCCGGCACCCTGAAGAAAGTAAAAATTCCTGCCCAAACCAGCAAGGGGCATTGCATCAGCAGCACAGCCATGCCCCCAGCCAATGATGCTACCCAGCAGCCATTTGCTGTATACGAAAGAAGATCCATGTTTACGTGGAACTGCCATAACAAAAAAAAAACAAAAAAACAATTGCATCGACTGACAATGACATTCAACACTCCAGTGCCTTGGTAAGGAATTCACTTTGTAGAACCTTCTGTGCTAATTTTATGGTTAAAGTGCACACGCTGCATTATACCAGAGACAAAAATATATATTGTGACGCCTTCTGATGCTTAAGAAAAAAAAAAAAAAAGTAAATACAATATGATCCCATTAGCCGTGGAGAAGGGAAATTCAATGAAGATTTCAAATGACATGTCTTTCCCCTTGGCATTGTGGTCCCTTGTGTTGTTTTTTTTTGTTTTGTTGTTTTTTTGTAAACATAGTCGAGGCTCGTAGAAGAGCTAGTACGCTGGATGAATCAGGAAGTCAGAGACAAAACAGGACGCAAAACACGCATGCACGAGGTGGACAAGATGGACACATGGGGAAACTTCAAGGAGGGGAAATTGTAAAATTGGAGGGAGGAGGAATGTGAATGGAGTCAACAAGGGTAGAAACTATCATGGTTTGGGATTGGCAGCAATATGAGATGGTGGGGAACATCTGTCTTGAAAACATAGAGGGAAGAATGACATTGAAGAAAAGAGAGAATGAAGAGAATGTGGATGTTGATTCCACAGGTGGGGGGGGTGGACAAGAGGAACAAATGAGTGGAGGTGAGCAGTCATCCTGGATTTAGGTAGTTTCACCAAAATGGGTTGATGGTGAACCGTGTGAGCCGAGCAGCAACATTTGGGGGAGGGGGAGGGGGACAAAGGACGGAAAGAGCAGAGGGAGCATGACCAGAAAGGAGGTGGTAGAAGACAGAGACCACCGACTTGTATGCGATGGCGAAGTGATACTCGGCTTTATCATGGGAGATTCTAATGATCTCGAAGGCCTTGATTTCCACGGCATCAACCTGAGAAAGATGTGAGGCAGGGGAACCAGCTGAGAAGGAAGAGTACTCCATCAAGCTGTGGATGAAGAACCTGTAGGTGGATAGGAGTTCAGGTGTGCCAAAGAAGGACTTTGTGTGATGGAGGATGTTCAGTCGGCAGTTGGCTTTGAAGGCCAACTTTGAAATGTGATTTTTCCAAAAAGATCATGGATGATAGTGAGACCCAAGAGTTTGAATGATTGAACATCCTCAAGAGGATTGTTAAGAAAGTGTATAGGAGGGTTTGCCAGACGGTCCTTTCGGAGACAGATTTGCCTGGTGTTGGCATAATGGTTAGGGTGGCGGGCTTTGGATCCTAGGGTCCTGAGTTCAAATTCCACTCAGCTGTTGAATTAATACCAGGTGGGGTTAACTCGGCCTGTCATCTTTCCGAGGTCGGCAAAATGAGTGCCAGCATGCTGGTATACTGTGTCGGAGTGGCGACCCATCCAGGATTGTGCCCAATAGCCAAGGAGACTGCTTAAGCAGCACCAACGCTCTGCACAGAGTATGGTCCCATCTCCTCCTTCTCCTTTTGGAGAGAGATGGTGAGAGTGTAAGATTTGTCATGGTTGAAAGACATATTACTAGTGTTTGACCAGTTTGTGATTTTTTTTTCAAGGTCTGAAGAGAGGGAAGAGGCTGCAGCCTGCCTGTCTGAAGGATGAGGGTTGCTACAGCAGAGGGTAGAGTCATCAGCAAATAGAGGATTTTCTCGAGTCAGGGAGATCATTGATGAAGATCAGGAATAGGACTGGACTCAGAACACTGCCTTGAGGCACTCCAGTCTTGACAGGGAGAGGAGATGAAAGGATTCCATCGATTGCCACACATTAGCTATGAGAGTAGAGGAAGTCAGAAAGCTATATGTGTGGAGTTGGCCTTGGATGTCGTAGGCAGCCAGTTTGGTGAGCAAGGCAGGATGACATACTGTATCAAAAGCACGAGATATGCCCAGAGAGGCCAACTTGATCTCATGTAGCATTGAGAGCCTCCATCCATTGTTGGGTGAGTAGAAGTAGCATGTCCAAAGTGTAGTGACCTGGTCTGAAACCAAATTGGTGATCTAAGATGAGGTTGTATAAGATAAGGAATGATTTCATATCAACTGCGATGATGGATTCCATGACCGTGCTGATGAATGGAAGTAAGCTGGTCGGTCTGGAGTTAAGGCGATCAGTTTTTGCACCTTTTTATGTAATGCAGTGATGTTGGTGGACTTTCATACAGATGGAAGATGACCTAACACAAATGATCAGGTGAAAGTGGCAGAGGGAGGATGCGCAAGAGCAGGTTTTTAGGACACGCGAGCTGATGCCGTCTGGTTTGTTTCATTAAACGAAGAACTCGACACCTGCAATATCTCCAAAACAAGTTGTTTTATCTGAACAGATTTGTTTTTCTTTCAAAATGCAAGCTGGATTGAGGAGATATCACAATTCACACAGTAATTATTCATCTAACCCCGAAATGCATTTATCCCCCTAACACCACCCCACCCTCCCAGATGCTGACCGGGTCCAGTGTCCTTCCAAGAAGACAGAGTAGTACACCAGAGTGGGCAACAGTGCTGAGAACGACCAAAGCAACAATGTGGGAAAGAACTGCGTAATTATTGGGCTCTGTGGATCAAGAAGAGAAAGTGGTTGTGAAGTTATCCACAGCAAACTTGATCACACAGCGTATTACCATTAACATGCTTGAACCATGCTCAATCTGCAAGCGTACCTGCAAGCTTTCAATCGGCCGAGTAACATTGAACTTGTCCATAGTGTTGACTATGATGGCTGGTGTTGTAAGAAAGAACAGGAGTAAAAAGAGAAGCAGGTTGAGAACTAACATACGGGCCCACCAAAGCAAGCCTTGTACTGAAAGGTTCTCCCTATCAAGAGACAAAAAAAAAAAAAAAATCAACAAAAACACAAATGATCGCCACTCAATTCAATTCGTAAATGGTTTGTATTTGCATGAAAATAGCTATTTTAAGATTTCAGTGATGTGTGTGTGTATATATATATATATATATTTTTTTTCCTCCAGAAAGGAAATGGTGACATTAGATAACAAAGTGAAATAGGAATAAACATTAACCAAATGATAGAGTTTGGATGAGGGGCGTAGCGAACACGCCATTTCTGTGACCGTAGCTCGGATGAGTAACGCGTCTGGCTGGGGTCCCAGCAACACGGGGAAGTCTTGTAGTCAGCCAGGAAGCTTGGAAAATAACAGAGTGGAGATGTTACAACAATATCAACCTGATTAATACAGAACTGCACCAAAACAGGTAAAACAGCAACATGGTTCGTTGACCAAAAAGTGGTTACCGGAAAGCCATTTCCTCTTCCTTAAATGTCACAAAGGCCATCCCCAGAGGTTGGTTAAAGACTTTCTGACGTTCCTCATCCCATTTGGCCCTCAGATCCTTCCACCGCCCCTGGTAATATACTAATCCCACCACCTGCAAACATCAGCACATGAACAGGTCACGTCACAGAAACACGAGCTTTCACTGTTGAAATAAAATGGTAAGGTACATGCAAAGGGATTTTACATGATCATAGCCACAGCTATTACAGCAGCAAAACTGGCTGCAGGGTCGCGGTTGAATCAGATCATTTGGGTGCTTTTCATAGTAGGCCAAAGCCTTGTCTGCCTTCTTTCTGCAAACAGTAGCATGGCATATAAGGGTAAGTCAATAAAGCTTACTTTTTCCCCCAACCAGAAAGGAATGGTCCTGTACCAGAACTCAACAGAGAGGTTTTAGTTATCCAAGGTTCATGGAGGAGGTAATACATAAACCAAAACCAGAACAGACATTAGCACACATCAGTGTACTTTTATAGAAATTAAAAGAACATTTGTAGACTATGGAGAAACACATGTTGTAGATGCAATTTGAACATGCATTCCCAGAATTGTGAGGCCAGAGTTCATCTGGGAACACCAATAGGCCAACCTGATTAACAAGGAACAGGTAACCCCAACAAGCAGGCCATAGGTCTTTCCATGTAGTTGCAGGTCTATCACACATCCCCACCCACTGCAGTAGGTGATTATATTGTTGTGGGCCGGGGGTCGGTGGCGAGGAACGACTGCTAGACGAAGCAGTAGGGCCGTCTCCCACCGAACACCCGGAATCGAAGGTCGTTACCCCGGATAACTCCGGAGTCAATGGGTCGCTTAGAGGACTGTGGTCGCCAATATTGTTGCGGAGCATGGTATTGGCTGCGAGCATGACTGCTAGGTGGGGCAGTAGAGTCGACTCTACCGAACACCCGGAATCTAGATCGTACCTCTCGGAAAACTCCGACAAGTACGGGTCCCCTACCGGACCGTGAATCCGTCAATAATTCCACCACGTGGTACAGGGTTATTTGCCAATCTTCAAAATACCTAGAGATCCATGTGGCGAGTTACCGAGTATTCACACCCTCGACGGCCCTCGTACGAGTCGAGCCGTTAGCGTGCCTGACCCGTGTGCAACCCGAGCGGATGGTTGCGAAGTTCCGCCGGCCCAAATGTACATTTACAGCGGCAACAGCCTTTGTAATTCACCAACACACGCCATGCTAAGCCAATGGAAAAAACACAGAAGCGAGCTGATACATTTAACAAATGTATTTATGTATAATGGGGGAAAGGGGGGAGCACGCAAGAAGCAGAGTTATCCGACTATAGAGATGCAAGTATGTACAGCAAAGAGCACTTAAACAATTCCTACTTACAGACGGGCCCACACACAGACGCACACCCAAAAGAAACGGACCCAAAATGGTCATTATTATCCCTTCAGCTCGGAGGGAAGACGAGCTGAAGGACGAGAAAGTAGCAGGCTACCTGGCCGCGCCATGCGGCTCGACGTCCGCACCTTCCCAGAGCACCAGTCGGCCAAGAAGGAACCAGGGCAGCCAGACGCAGACCACACCAGCCACAAGCCGAGCCGAGAACCAGAGCACGCCAGCGACGAGATGCCTTTCGCCCAGCCTCGAGAGATGCGTTTTGAACAGGCGCGAATTCTTCCTCTCTGAGCTCCAGCAGATCCACACGGGAACCAGAACACGCGCTGGTGAAGACGGGCGCAGATTCTTTCCAACCCGCTCGAGCAGATCCACCAGATTCTTTCCTCTCCGTTCCTTTTTATCACTCTCGGGCGCGGTTCGCTCAGGCGTGGCTCGCTTTGCTCAGGCGTGGCTCGCTCTCAGGCGTGGCTCGCTCTCAGGCGTGGCTCGCTCTCAGGCGTGGTTCGCTCTCGGGCACGGTTCCGCTCAGGGCCTGGCTCGCTCTCGGGCACGGTCGCTCAAGCGTGGCCCGCTCTCGGGCACGCGGCCAAGCGAACGGGTTCATGACCATATTTGGGCATGGAATTCAGTCCGCTCATCGTGGCCCGTTCTCAGTGGGTGGGACACGACGCATTCCCTTATTTGGCGCGCAGCCAAGCGAACCGGTTCATGACCATATTTGGGAATGGAATTCCATCCCCAAACGAATTCCGAATATGCCCGCATTCCAGCGAGCGTGCGGAGTATGCCGGGAGCAGAGGGTTGTCGCTGTGAGAGCGAAGATGGCGTTGTTGTTGTTGTAGTTGAAGATGTAGTAGCCGTAGTTGTTGTTGTGGGTGATGTAAAAATCGTAACTATTAAAATAACTCGCAGCGCATGCACATTTATTCACCCATTAAACGAGGGACGGGGACCCTAACTAAAAAACAGACTTACCGATACAACTGTTCTATAGGACCTGTATGTTGAGTGCTCATGGCTTCCAGATTCGTAACAATATTTTGACGGCGTGAGGTAGGGTCCACTTGTCTATTCCAATTTACCTAAGTACTCACGCCATCCAACTACCGGGGAAGCCACAGTGCCACACCCTGGGCCGGCTTTGTCCGATCAGTCACTGTTACCAACTCGAATCCGGCGTAACCGAGCGGAAATTACCAAAGCCGCGCCGGTCCAAATAAAAATTTACGGCACAATCGGCCTCCCTAATTTTCAAGCCTGAACCATACTGGGCCAATGAAAGAAAGCACAAACAACAAACTGGTACATTTAACACGGGGTTTATTTATAATAGGGAGGGAGACACAGAGCAGAGTTATCACGACTATAATATGCAGGCAATGTACAGTGAGCAAAAGCACTTAACAATTCTACTTAAAGACGGGACACACACACACACACACACACACACACACACACACACACACACACACACACACACACACACACACACACACACACACACACACACACACACACACACACACACACACACACACACACACACACACACACACACACACACACACACACACACACACACAAAAAGAAATGGGGCCAATTGGCCTTTATTCAGCCCTTCAGCTCGGAGGGAAGGCGAGTTGAGGGTCAGAGTCTGGCCGGATACCTGGCCGCCTCGTGCGGTTTGGCCGAGACGAGCGAACCAGGATGAGACCAGCCGCGTCGAGCGAACCAGGACGAGACCAGTCACGTTGAGCGAACCAGGATGAGACCAGCCGCATCGGGCAAACCAGGATGAGACCAGCCGTGTCGGGCGAACCAGGATGAGACCAGCTGCGTTGAGCAAACCACCAAGCACAGGACCACAGAACCACCGAAAAGAAGACCACCGAAAGAACCCCCGAACCAGACACTCCACCAACGAAGCGAGAACCCCGGAGACAGCTCGCGATCTTCCTTATCCCTCCTCCCGTGCGGGGTCGAGGGATCCGCTCTAAGGCGATCAACCTCCGGATTGGACAAGGGGTTGTCGGGCGATCAGTGGCCTCCCTTCATAGGATGGGAGGAACATTCCACCTTGTGGGGGGTGGAGCCGGCACTGAGGTGATGAGCCTCCTGATTGGTTTGGTGGGGGAAAATGGTGGCCATCCGTGATTGGAGGTCCGGTGGGAGGGGGCAACGACCACCCCCCCCGTGCGTGTCTGCGAACCCAGACGGAACAACCAGGGGAGCACCCTATTCTCCATCCACCCTTGTAGCGGGGGGATCTCGGGTC
>NC_140967.1:27188291-27208127 GCF_056783735.1 Eptatretus burgeri | reverse complement strand
GTAGACTATGGAGAAACACATGTTGTAGATGCAATTTGAACATGCATTCCCAGAATTGTGAGGCCAGGGTTCATCTGGGAACACCAATAGGCCAACCTGATTAACAAGGAACAGGTAACCCCAACAAGCAGGCCATAGGTCTTTCCATGTAGTTGCAGGTCTATCACACATCCCCACCCACTGCAGTAGGTGATTATATTGTTGTGGGCCGGGGGTCGGTGGCGAGGAACGACTGCTAGACGAAGCAGTAGGGCCGTCTCCCACCGAACACCCGGAATCGAAGGTCGTTACCCCGGATAACTCCGGAGTCAATGGGTCGCTTAGAGGACTGTGGTCGCCAATATTGTTGCGGAGCATGGTATTGGCTGCGAGCATGACTGCTAGGTGGGGCAGTAGAGTCGACTCTACCGAACACCCGGAATCTAGATCGTACCTCTCGGAAAACTCCGACAAGTACGGGTCCCCTACCGGACCGTGAATCCGTCAATAATTCCACCACGTGGTACAGGGTTATTTGCCAATCTTCAAAATACCTAGAGATCCATGTGGCGAGTTACCGAGTATTCACACCCTCGACGGCCCTCGTACGAGTCGAGCCGTTAGCGTGCCTGACCCGTGTGCAACCCGAGCGGATGGTTGCGAAGTTCCGCCGGCCCAAATGTACATTTACAGCGGCAACAGCCTTTGTAATTCACCAACACACGCCATGCTAAGCCAATGGAAAAAACACAGAAGCGAGCTGATACATTTAACAAATGTATTTATGTATAATGGGGGAAAGGGGGGAGCACGCAAGAAGCAGAGTTATCCGACTATAGAGATGCAAGTATGTACAGCAAAGAGCACTTAAACAATTCCTACTTACAGACGGGCCCACACACAGACGCACACCCAAAAGAAACGGACCCAAAATGGTCATTATTATCCCTTCAGCTCGGAGGGAAGACGAGCTGAAGGACGAGAAAGTAGCAGGCTACCTGGCCGCGCCATGCGGCTCGACGTCCGCACCTTCCCAGAGCACCAGTCGGCCAAGAAGGAACCAGGGCAGCCAGACGCAGACCACACCAGCCACAAGCCGAGCCGAGAACCAGAGCACGCCAGCGACGAGATGCCTTTCGCCCAGCCTCGAGAGATGCGTTTTGAACAGGCGCGAATTCTTCCTCTCTGAGCTCCAGCAGATCCACACGGGAACCAGAACACGCGCTGGTGAAGACGGGGCGCAGATTCTTTCCAACCCGCTCGAGCAGATCCACCAGATTCTTTCCTCTCCGTTCCTTTTTATCACTCTCGGGCGCGGTTCGCTCAGGCGTGGCTCGCTTTGCTCAGGCGTGGCTCGCTCTCAGGCGTGGCTCGCTCTCAGGCGTGGCTCGCTCTCAGGCGTGGTTCGCTCTCGGGCACGGTTCGCTCAGGCCTGGCTCGCTCTCGGGCACGATTCGCTCAAGCGTGGCCCGCTCTCGGGCACGCGGCCAAGCGAACGGGTTCATGACCATATTTGGGCATGGAATTCAGTCCGCTCATCGTGGCCCGTTCTCAGTGGGTGGGACACGACGCATTCCCTTATTTGGCGCGCAGCCAAGCGAACCGGTTCATGACCATATTTGGGAATGGAATTCCATCCCCAAACGAATTCCGAATATGCCCGCATTCCAGCGAGCGTGCGGAGTATGCCGGGAGCAGAGGGTTGTCGCTGTGAGAGCGAAGATGGCGTTGTTGTTGTTGTAGTTGAAGATGTAGTAGCCGTAGTTGTTGTTGTGGGTGATGTAAAAATCGTAACTATTAAAATAACTCGCAGCGCATGCACATTTATTCACCCATTAAACGAGGGACGGGGACCCTAACTAAAAAACAGACTTACCGATACAACTGTTCTATAGGACCTGTATGTTGAGTGCTCATGGCTTCCAGATTCGTAACAATATTTTGACGGCGTGAGGTAGGGTCCACTTGTCTATTCCAATTTACCTAAGTACTCACGCCATCCAACTACCGGGGAAGCCACAGTGCCACACCCTGGGCCGGCTTTGTCCGATCAGTCACTGTTACCAACTCGAATCCGGCGTAACCGAGCGGAAATTACCAAAGCCGCGCCGGTCCAAATAAAAATTTACGGCACAATCGGCCTCCCTAATTTTCAAGCCTGAACCATACTGGGCCAATGAAAGAAAGCACAAACAACAAACTGGAACATTTAACACGGGGTTTATTTATAATAGGGAGGGAGACACAGAGCAGAGTTATCACGACTATAATATGCAGGCAATGTACAGTGAGCAAAAGCACTTAACAATTCTACTTAAAGACGGGCCACACACACACACACACACCCACACACACACACACACACACACACACACACACACACACACACACACACACACACACACACACACACACACACACACACACACACACACACACACACACACACACACACACACACACACACACACACACACACACCCAAAAAGAAATGGGGCCAATTGGCCTTTATTCAGCCCTTCAGCTCGGAGGGAAGGCGAGTTGAGGGTCAGAGTCTGGCCGGATACCTGGCCGCCTCGTGCGGTTTGGCCGAGACGAGCGAACCAGGATGAGACCAGCCGCGTCGAGCGAACCAGGACGAGACCAGCCGCATCGGGCGAACCAGGATGAGACCAGCCGTGTCGGGCGAACCAAGATGAGACCAGCTGCGTTGAGCAAACCACCAAGCACAGGACCACAGAACCACCGAAAAGAAGACCACCGAAAGAACCCCCGAACCAGACACTCCACCAACGAAGCGAGAACCCCGGAGACAGCTCGCGATCTTCCTTATCCCTCCTCCCGTGCGGGGTCGAGGGATCCGCTCTAAGGCGATCAACCTCCGGATTGGACAAGGGGTTGTCGGGCGATCAGTGGCCTCCCTTCATAGGATGGGAGGAACATTCCACCTTGTGGGGGGTGGAGCCGGCACTGAGGTGATGAGCCTCCTGATTGGTTTGGTGGGGGAAAATGGTGGCCATCCGTGATTGGAGGTCCGGTGGGAGGGGGCAACGACCACCCCCCCCCCCCGTGCGTGTCTGCGAACCCAGACGGAACAACCAGGGGAGCACCCTATTCTCCATCCACCCTTGTAGCGGGGGGGGGGATCTCGGGTCGGCTGTCAGGCTGGTCGCTGTCGATTGGACGAGCTCACGGTGGGCGGAGGGAACCTCACCCCTGTACGTGACACGTTGCATGTGGGCGATGATGCGAGAACGAAGAGTTTGTGGTTTGGGAGGAAGATTTAAAGATGTAGAAAAAAATCTGGCGAGAAAGAAACCCGCAGCGCACGGACACTTATCAACCCATTAAACATAAGGGAGGGTTCTAACTATAAACACATACTTATCGAAATAACTGAACTGCGGTGACTGGCTGTTGTGTGCAAATGGCTGCCAGATTCGTAACAATATTATTGCTATTGGAACAGAAGTCACATGTCTGGCGTTGAACCTTTTTGAAAAAGGAAAAACTTGGACTGCCCTTGATAATCACGTTTAAAGAACCATGTCTGTCTCTCTGTCTCTCAGTCTCATTGCACAGACAGACAAAGTTAAAATGCCTCAGATTCATCATAACAAAACAAAACAAAACAAAAATTTGATCAGTTCTATTTTGGGTATATTTACGTGAAAGAAACAAACAAATGTAAAAATACCGCTGCATGTTAGTAAATGGATACTTACACCTCATTGTCCAATGAAATAAGTTTGCTTAAGTTGTAACAGAAGTTGATTTGTGTGACCTCACAACCATTGTATGCCTCCCTACAAGAAAAAAACAACAAAAAAAACAACATTTAGAACAACTTACAGTAAGGTGAATCCACATTTATAAATTAAAAAAAAAACGCCAATCATCATGTGACAACTGTAAAAGACAATCAACTCAAATATCTGTTAAGGAGAAAAAACAGATTTCTGAGGCTGATGTTACAGCCCCAGAGTGAGTTTCATCAGAGACCATGCAAACCAGGTACACCAAAGTTGTACACACTCCTTCGAATGGATGGAGGCAACAACACAGGATTACAATAGATCATGAAACTCAAAACAACAACAACAAGAAGAAAACAATGTTTTCTTTTGCATACAAAAATGTTTGTCAATTAATTTATTGCTGCGAGATGTAGGGTACCCTCATAAACTGTCTGAACAAAATGTATTCGAGCATACCTTTTGTTACAGAAGCATGAACTTTTTCAGCAAATATTGTACCGTTTTTTTCCCCTCTTAGTCAGTCCCTTCCTCCCTCCCTTCCAAAAGGATATATGATAAGAATGATTTTCTCTATTTCACAGCAAGTCTGTGTTGCCTGACACTTGTGAGAGCATTAAAGACCTGACCAAGCATATGTGTATATATATATATATATATATATATATATATATATATATAAATATATATATATATATATATATATATATATATATATATATATATATATATATATATATATATATATATATATATATATATATATATATATATATATATATATATATATATATATATATATATATATATATATATATATATATATATATATATATATATATATATATATATATATATATATATATATATATATATATATATATATATATATATATATATATATATACACACTCGCTGAAGAAGGCTTATGTGGGGCTTCAATACTGGACTCGCAAGCCATTGCCTAATACCTCCTCACTTTCAACACAGAGGTGTTACAGGATTATTATTTATTTTTGCTAATAAACTGATAAACAAATACCAATATGGATTTGACTATTAACTCCAACTGCACTGGGGTGGGAGAGGGGGAGGATCTGGGAGGACCCCCTTCCACATTTTTTTTGCAACCGCCAGGGATTTCTAATTCTCCTCTCATGACTTTTTCTCTATTTCTCAATCCCTATGAAATTTTAAATTTTTTTGCCTGTTATACTCTAGTAGCTGATAGTGGGTTTGTATGCACTTGTATGTCCAGAGCTAAACTCTTCAAAAATCATCTAATTGAAGGTCATTGAACAATTTTTGGTTGGTAACACATTTTCCACTGATGGCGAAATAGGTGAAATGGCCACGCCCCTTTTTAAGCGAAGTACTACCACCCGCCATTACTGTATCTCCAGAACCGTTGGACCTAGAGGTTGTGTGACCACTCAAAATGTTCGGAATGGCCACATTATGGGGGGTCAGTAATACATTTCCATGTCCAAAAGTCAATGGTTTTTAAGATATTTGCCAAAAACTGATTTCCGCATGTTACGGACTTCAATTATTCATAATTGTTCCTTCTTCTTTTGTTCAATTACTTGATTCCTCAAGAGTTCAATTACTTGACTCCTGAAGATTCTAGGTGGGCAATAATCTGCATTAAAAAGATTACAATTAACCATATTATTTCTTTGTTGTAAGAGGAGCTAGGTGTTCAAGTGTTAAAGAGTTCTCTGATGGCAAGTAATTCTACCTTGGATCCCTGCTTGCTGTTACTATAACATGGTATGATTTCATTATAGTTGAATTATGCACATTAAATCGCTTGCCTTGGAAAGTTTCTAGGCTGTATCGGTATTGATCTGGCTTTGATTGAGACTGAAGCCTTTGGGAAGCTTGTTGTAGAGAATAGTGTCATGACAGGAGGTCACTACTCTAAAGGCAAGGAGGCAATGAGTCTGGTATCAGAGGTGATGACAGTTCTTATGTTTGAGGAGCTTCAGACTGACCAGGACAGTACTCATTGTGAATTAGAGAAGCAAATAGAGACCATGGAAACTAAGATGCAGCAGGCTTTCGATGTTGACCATACAGAATTCAGGGAGATTTGGGAAGAAAGCAAGCTCTTACATGCGGGCTTGAAGAAGTCTTTCACAGAATGGAAAGAAACATCAGGCAATGAAAATGTGAGCTACTGGAGCTTGTTTCTGGATGAGCTGTATCCTATACTGAGGGATCTTACACACTCTATTCGACAAGGCGATTGGCATCTTTTCATTTCAGCTGTGCATAGGTGCATGCCTTTGTTCTTCGGGTTTGGCCGGACAAACTATAGCAGATGGGGTACGCTGTTTCTTGAACATTGCCTTGACATACAAAGGAAGTTCCCGGGTATCTACAGATGTTTTATAGATGGTGGATGGGTGATCTACCACACTCTCTGACAGGGCAGTGCAGTAGGCTTTGACATGGCACTCGAAAAGTGTTACAATAAACCCGCTAAGGTTGCAGGAGGTATCATTGCGATGACAAGACAGAAAGAGGCAGTAGCCTTATGCAATCTCTTAAAGCATGAGAAAGATCTTCATCTGGCACAGCTGCTCGAATGGTGAAACTTGGGCGACAAAGACGACAGTGAACTGAACCTACACCATGAGTTCAATCCAAGTTCTACGAAGATTGGCCATGAACGCGCAAGGACACTTTTGGATTACATAAAATCCATCAACAATCCATTCAGCACTGGGATCAGACTTCACAACATCTCTACTGGAGCTGATATACCCCAGGAGGTTGTTGACGGATTACTTGAATGCTTGGAAACTGGTCAGAACAGTTATCAAGAATTTGTTGAGACCAGATTTCGGAATAAGGTGAAACACCTACATGACACAATACCTACTAACCGCAAGACTGTTTTCGTGAAGCATGCTTCTACACCGTCCACAGCGAAGAAATCGATGGCAAAAAAGATGCTGCAGAAACGATTAGGAACATTGATTATGCCAGAGAAAGAGGATACAGCATGCTAGAGCTCCTGAAGTATGAATTGACCAGCACATCCCAGTTCCTCACCACTGAATGTAAAGATGGCATCAGATTGAAGAAGCCTGATAAAGCTTCCTTATCGAGAGAACTGGTCAATCAACTTCCAGAGGAGAAAAGGAATGTCAAATGTGATGCTCAGATGACAATAGTGGACTTCATGGCACTTGTGCGAAAACTACCAATGAAAAAGATGGGCCTTGACACATTTGGGCAATTGGCTGAGAGTCTTTCCAACAGCATTCTTGCTAAAGGTTCTGAGTCCACAAGAATAGACATTATTTTTGATGTTTATCAAAAATCATCAATCAAGCAAATGGAACGTGCACAGAGAAGTTCTTCTGAAGAAATCACTATCACCATGAGGTCTGACAATCAGAAACTCCCTGTCGATCTTGATATGTTCTGGAGCTCAATGTTGAACAAAGTAAGGTTGCAGGAGTATGTCTTCAAGTGGATGCTGCAGAATGTTGTGTCAGAAAAGGAAATTATCTTTGGAGGAGTATATGGGGGTGAATGTAGGAAACTGTTAGCTGGCACTGAAACACAGATCGCAGAGCTCTCAAGCAACCAAGAAGAAGCCGACGACAGAATCATGTTCCATATTAATGATGGTGTTGTGAAACACGGAGTTCAATCAGTCTTGGTTGACTCACTTGACACAAATGTCTTTGTCAACCTCATCTTCCACTTCAAGAAAACCTGGCAACTACAAAAGCTGTTTGTAAAGCTTGGTAACCGGAAAAACAAGAAAACTGTACCAGTCCACCTGTTAGTTGATCAAATGGACAACAATTTGGTGTCGTGTCTCCCAGCCATTCATGCACTTAGCGGGTGTGACAGTCCCAGCAAGGTGGGTCCAAAACTGTCTGGCATGAAAGCATCCATGGATCTCTCCCTACTGGAAGGGTTTGGTGTAGAGGAACTGTCACCACAGATGATAAGTAATGCTGAAAAATTCCTTGTTTCTGGATTAAAGAAGACCGACTGTTCCACATTCGATGAGTATCGTTGGGAGCAGTACCACAACTCCAAGAAAGAGCTTGATTTCAACCAGCTTGTGTGCTGTTCTTCAACACTACGAGAACACATAAAGTGAGCATATCTGCAGTGTAAGATGTGGTTACAAGCTCCAAATCCTGCAGTCACCAAACCAGATCCACACCAGAATGGTTATAAAGCAACAGATGTTGGAATTACACCTGTGAAACTGCCAGTACCGTGCAGGCCCGATGACCTGCCCCCTCCATGCAAATGTCCAACATCATGAATGAGTACCAAGACGTGCACTTGCAGAGGAATGAACATAAAATGTGTGGTGTTTTGTGGCTCTAATAAAGGCAAAAAGTGTAGAAGTCCACATAATTAAACTCTAAAATATGGACAATGTGCAAAATTACAACAGGTAATATAATAAAGGGTCAGAACTGAAGTGCGTACCATGCTGAAATCAGTTTTTGGCAAATATCTTAAAAACCATTGACTTTTGGACATGGAAATGTATTACTGACCCCCCATAATGTGGCCATTCCGAACATTTTGAGTGGTCACACAACCTTCTAGGTCCAATGGTTCTGGAGATACAGTAATGGCGGGTGGTCGTACTTCGCTTAAAAAAGGGCATGGCCATTTCACCTATTTCACCGTCAGTGGCAAATGTGTTACCAACCAAAAATTGTTCAATGACCTTCAATTAGATGATTTTTGAAGAGTTTAGCTCTGGACATACATGTGCATACAAAACCACCATGAGCTACTCTAGTAGTTATAAATTCAGAAATGTCAAATTCATGAATAGACGTCATTTACATATTCAAAACTTATGCAAATTAAAAGTCACCCAAAATCACAAGTAAACATTATGACTTTCAACTTGAGACATAATTATTTCATATTTCATGTATCCAATGTCAAGCATTGTAGGTTTCTGTGCAAAGTGCATAAAATTAGCATCTTGAATCACAAATTAGGCAATAATTGGACAAATCAACACGTGAAAAAAATAATTTATCATCGCATTCATTACGTGATGCTCCAAGAGTGTGCAAATTTTCAAGTTCATCGGAACATCGATGGACGAGATCTGAGGGGGGGGTGGGTTTGAGAGCCCCCCCCCCCAGTCAGGGAAAGCTCAAAATCATCCAGTTCAGTTCGAGTTAACCCAAGCAATGCACCCCCCCACCCCATTACCTTGTCACCATACCAAATCAACAAAGGGAAAAAAAACTACTACTCACGTCAAGTGTGACTTTAACAAGTTTTCATCAGTGATATTCTTGGGAATTCCTAAGATCAGCACTGTTTTTGTGATCTGCACAGCAGCACACATGGCAAGCTCATCAACTTTTATGTTAGAATATGACACGACACGATTATTATGGTTCCGGGAAAGAGGAATTAAGTGACTAGTCTTGGTGTCCATGGTGTCCCGCTTTTTGGAAGAAAAAAAACAAACGTTTTGTTTTCATTATGAGACAGAATTTCAAGTGCTACCAATTGGCTCATATGACGAGTTGGCTATACCGGGAACCATCGGTGATCTTTGATCGCAGCCCTCGAGTGAAAATAGTGGATTGGTTCATTAAATTAAATTAATATTCCTCGATAATTACTAAACTAGAGCAAAGTCGATGGCGTGCCATCGCAAATCCCAATGCATCCCACCCAAGGCAAAGCTGAAAGAGGGCAGAAAGTTCCACCAGGAATGAACCTATTTAAAATCGAGTTTAAAACAACAAATTTCCCCCCATTTTGACCCATGACCCTACATTTTGATATGTGACCACCTTGGGCATAAACAGTAGGTCAAATCCCAAAAAAACCCCCGCTACATATTTCATGAGTCTCCCAATGTCGATTACAAATACAGTTTGATCCAAAAATGTTTTAAAATGTGCTCGTAATTGCATTTTTTCGCATTTTAACTTTTTCACACTGCCCCAGGGCCCCAGAGAGCGGAGACAAAAAAAATGACAATTATTGAGTATTCTTACCATGTGGTGACCATAATTACCATGTTCGGTGAATTTCTGGACAACCGTTTAGGAGGAGATAGCGTGACGGTCAGACGGACGGACAGACAGACGGAGCAGATTACAACCCCCCCCCATCCACACCCCGGGTTTTTATTTATTCATTTATTTATTTTAAGTGTGGGGATAAGCCTGGTGTTGGCGCAGTGGTTTGGGCAGCGGCTTGGGATCCAAAAGGTCCTGAGTTCAAGCCCCGTTGGGCCACTGAATTAATACACCAGGGGGTTGACTCAGCCTGTCATCCTTCCGAGGTCGGCGGAGTGAGTACCAGTATACTGGGCCGGTGTATACCCCGGTTAAAATAGGTGTACCATATCCCTGTGTCGTTAGAGGCGACCAGGGTTGCGTCAGGAAAGGCATCCGGCATAAAAGATGTGCCAAATCACTATGCGCATCATACGGATGATCCGCTGTGGCGACCCCTAACGGGAGCAGCCGAAAGAAGAAGAAGAAAGATATTTTAAGTGTGGGGATAATAAACGTCACCTCTTCTTCTTCGGAAGCATATTCTAGTTTGGTCGTGTGTCTTCTCATGCAAAACACCGTGCCCAGGAGGTACAATACAGCAAATACAGTGTGAAGCCACAAGAGTTGATCCCTACAGGCACATCAAAGTTACAATAGTAGAGAAAACTGTGAACATATCCCATGTACCATGTAAATATCACATCATGCCAAGCAAGCACTGCATATAAATACCAACAATGAAATCCTAAAATGCAAATGTATCAGCTTACAAAGAGGACATTAAAAACTGAACAAGTGTAATACGGTTCCAGTGTAATACATCTTGTTTGTTCTCTTCTTCCCATCTTATGTCATTGAGCACAAATTATATCAGTTCTGTAGCGGTGCGTTAAAGACAAATAGCAAGATATCTGGCCATTCATGCGACTGCCCTCACACGTTCGCTTAGGAATGACAAAGACTTTGGGACGCTGAAATATTAAACATTTTTCTTCCGTAAACTGTTACAGAGAGGTTTGCATATTACAACCAGAGCAAAGTCATTACTCCGTTGCAAATCCCTACGCTTCCCATCTGAACGCAAGTTTAAAGAATTGGTAAAAAGTTCCACCAGGAATGGGTTAGTCAGGGTGATCTTACACTGTTTAGGCCTGAAACGTGAATGAATAAGGTGGGTGCAGACACTAAAAGGAATGCTGCAGAAGTTACCGTAGTAGAGGAGATTCTAGTGGAGATGCTGCATAAGAGCAACATAGCTGGAAGGACAATCTTAAACCCAATGCAGTGCACAATAGGGTTTATCAACTGAGAGCTTACAAAGGTATGCCAAGCAGTTTTGGAAAGCAAAGTAAAGCTGATGTTCTGGACGCTAGCCCTTTCCCAGAGCAAGACAGCTCTTCCAATTCAAACTTCTGGCCAACACACATCGACAAGAACCTTGACAAAGTTGAGTATTCCACTGTATTTCATCGTCGTCGTCATCATCATATTTACCCAATACATATGGCATAAATTACAGCAATCCAGTAATATTGGGTTTCAGTTTTCTGAAAAAGGAGCGACCAGTGGATACCTCAATGTATTCTATTCAGTAAGTTAAACATCTAGCTTGACACAAGAAGAACAAGAACAGCACTCTTCAACGTCATGATGTCAACAGATATGCGTCCGCCCACATTATTAAATCATTATACAAAACAAAAAGCGATCTTGGGTTCGAACTGAATGAATGTCAATGTTTCTGTTGACTTGGCAATATATGGACTTACTTGGGATTCAGGTTTGCAATAGTAGTACGCCCAAAATTAATGGGACTGTTCTCTGCAAAAAAAAACAAACAAACAAAAAAAAAATTTAAGAAGCTGAAAAACATTACACTATAATATGGTTATGAATCACAGACCAATTCTGCCAAAATACTCGAAAACATGCAAGAGATGCACATTGCACAATAATATCGCAACTCGACATCAACTACAGTCAATAGTAATATTGTAGAAACTCTACATTAACTACAGTCAACTCGAATAATGCTAAATTAACTATAGTTCTCCTGCGGTGTACAATTTTTGTAGTTACTGTAATAGACAGTTCACTGCAGTAAGAATACAGTATCATACTACAGTGTATTTATCCTAACTTTAATGCAAGGACCTTTCTGCCAACAGAGTGGTGTCATCGACACACCGTAGAATGGATTGTTGATACATTTTCCTCCAAACCTGACTCCAGCTTCTACATCATCCAAGTTTGATTTCCTCATGATGTACTCACGATACAGATTGTACAAGTAAGGGGAGACAATACACCCCTCTCTATCCCCTTTTCCTATTCCAAACCATTCTGTCTCTCCATACTTTATTATAATTGTAGCTTCTTATCAGATATATCAGGTGCTCTGACATCGCCATCAATTCATGATCAACACAATCAAAGGTTTTTGTTTTTTTTTAAATATTAGAAATGAAAAGGAAATGCAGGGCAAGTTAAGTAATATTCCAGAAATTACTGGAATGCTTAACCCTTTTAAAAGTAGAGATGCACCTTCCTTTGATATCCCCTTACTTTTCCCACGATCCACCTCATATTTGCGAGATGATCTCCAGAACCTCTTCCTCTTCTGAAACCTGCTTGCTAAATAGAAATTTCTTGCTTAATGACATTTTCTATTGTGTTGAATTGTCTTTCGTAAT
Organism: Eptatretus burgeri; assembly: GCF_056783735.1. NCBI lineage: Eukaryota > Metazoa > Chordata > Myxini > Myxiniformes > Myxinidae > Eptatretus > Eptatretus burgeri. The sequence goes on along the minus strand of NC_140967.1, from coordinate 27,195,668 downwards.
ATGTTGCTCGCATGTGAAACCAAGGCAATTGTTCATTTATTTGAACATTCTCTTGCATCCCCTTTCTTTGACAATGGTATGTAGAACTGATGGCTTTCATCTTTTACGCCATACAATCCCTGCTGCAGGTAGATCTGTGTAGATAGCTATTAACATTGATTGCCTCCTTCCCTGCTACCTTAAATAGTTATCTTGGAATTTTATTGGCACCTGGTGCTTTTCCATTTTCCAGCTCCTTCAAGGGTCTACGTACTTCATGTTTCAAGGCTTTCAAGGAAATTATGCACAGGAGGAGGCCATTCGGCCCATCATGCCTGCACCACACCAATACCATATTTAATAAATACGTCGATACCCCTTCCCTTCATGTGCAGCCTTTTGGCTGCTCCACTGGTACTCATTTCACAGACCTTGGAAGGATGACAGGCTGAGTCAACCCCCTGGTGTTAATTCAGCAGAAAACGGGACTTGAACTCAGGACCCCAGACTCCCAAGCCACCACCCTAATCACCAAGCAAACACCAGGTTAAAAAAAAAGGATCTGGATATTCTATCACAATTGGTTCTTGCTCACATTTACCTCCACTACCGAAAGTGGCTGGAGGTTATGTTTTAACCCCTGTCTGTGAACAAAATATCTTTAAAAGTTGTGGATGGACTTGGATGAAACTTGGTGGGAAAGTTGGGTATGCAACAAGGAAGAATCGATTCGATTTTGGTGAAGATCCGAATCCGAGATTTTTAAAAAGTGATTCTTCACCATTTAGTGATCGGGATAAAACGATATTCAAGCATGATATCTCAAAAAGTTAAGGACGGATTCAGATGAAATTTGGTGGACGAGTTGGTTAGGTGAGAAGAACAAGGACATTGAATTTTAGTAGAGGTCCGAATCCAGATCCGGCCCATCAGTGGGATACAAAATGTAAACCAATCAGCCTGGCGGAGGTATGCACTCAACCAAGTGCCCTTCTCGTCTCTTTCTTTGAAGGTTGCCATCATATTGTTATCTCGTTTGTACAGAGTTTCAGAATAGTCCTTCCATCTTTCTTTCACCTGTGTTTCTTGGGAGATATTGTCCTGTTCTACAGTTAAGGACCCCACTGCAAGACTTTTTATATTCCCTGATATTTGTAAAAAAAAAAAAAAAAAAGATCTCTTGTTTTTCCTGCTCTTTTGTCACTTTCGATCTCAGTGCATGCTTCTTTCAAATATTTATCTTGGTCTTTCCACGCTCGTCATTGGAAGTCGGCTTTTAGCCGCTTAATATCCTCTCTTGACAGCATTTTACATTTCTCCATTTTACAGAGCATACTAGATATTAAAACCCTCTGCCTTCACCTTTCCAATACTCCTAAATATTCGAACACCACTGGACTTTTGCACACAATTGATTTACATTTTTAAAGTGCAATATGATACACAACAGATGAGGGTAACAAAATGAGATAGTACTTGTAAAAGAAATAACAAACATATGATGGACTACATGAATGATAGTGGTACAAGATGAATAATGAGAAATACAAACCAAGCAGAGTTCCAGAGAAGTTAACAGGAAGGATGACAGCGAGTGAGAGGGTACAGACGAAGATGAGCAGAACAAGGATATGACGCTGGAAGGACAGGTAATGCACAGCATCCATGCCACACTTCAGCCTTATCTCATCATCCCTGAACAAAAAATAAGGAACAGAAGAACAGAGGTTAAGGTCACTATATCAAATACTCAACATGAGGGGAAGGAAAAAAAAAGTGAAGCAAGGTGGGGAGTGGGGGGTGGGAAATTATACCCATTGCAGTACAGGAAAGTGAAAAGGGCAAAAATAAAATCAAACTAGAGCGAAGTCGATCATAACTACCAAATTTGGTGAATTTCTATACAACCGTTTAGGAGATAGCATGAGACAGACAGATGGACACAGACAGACAGACAGACCACAATATTCCCTGTTTTTTTGTCCTTCCACCGATACACCGATCCTTCCAAATTCCATATCCAGGCGATGCACGATGTCATCGCTGGGCACCAAAGGGAGTACTCAGTTTTTACTCTGTTAGTTTGTCCAGGCAATATCTCAGCCATCCTTTGAGCTAGAAAGCTGAAACTTGGGGACAAAAGTGAAGATGTACTTTGGCAAAAACAGTGTTTTTAATTTTTTGATCAATTATTTCATTGATTAATCACTTAATTCTTATCGATTTATTGCTTATATAATTTATTTTTCATCCTGGCAACATCTCAGGCACCTTTTGAGCTAAGAAGCTGATATTTGGACATGACAGTGAACAAGTGATTTGACTATAAAGGGTATTTTTGATTTATCAATTAATCAATTATTCATTTTTCGATAAGTTACTTAATTTTCAAAAAGTTCGATTCGAAACGGTGGTGATTTTGGTATCGTATTAGCCAATGGATTTATTAATTAATTGTTTTACATATATATTTATTTTAATGCTGCAATTAATCAATCAATTATTGCACACCACTCCCTCCCAATTCCATCTCCATGTGCGGCACGGTGGCATCACTGGGCACCGAAGGTGCCCCTGCAATGTCACGCGCTGGAGGATTTGTTATTCATTTATTTGGCATGGGGGCAGTGTACTTTGAATGTACCTCCACTTATTTTATGTTCTATTTTTAATGTTAAATCATGGGGATAATAAAGCGATGCAACAATTCTAAAGCAAAGAAGGGACTCACTTGATCCGAAATATTGCAGCAAGCCACGAGCAAAAACCCTGGTGAAGGAGACAAACAGTCAGCACAATCAGCAAATACAGGACTTGCAAATACAGGACAAACACTTGCAAAATGGTGTTTGCATTAACCTACACAGTCACAATAGACTTGCACAACGTAAAGCAGTGCTGGACTGCAAACTGTAGAAACAATGCACCCACAGTGTGAAAAAGCAATCATGATGATCTGCCAATTATTTTCCAACCATAACTCGTTATTAAAGCCACTTATTTGCAAGATTAGTTGTATATATTGACCGTTTTTACAACCATTTTTCCCTGCTGTGCAGGGGTTAGGCTTTTTCTTGAGGCAATGTTTTTTTATGGCCGGATGCCCTTCCTGACGCCAACCCTGGTCGCCTCTTACGACACACAGGGATATGGTATACCTATTCTAACCAGGGCATACACCGGGACCAGTACACTGGTACTCACTTCGCCGACCTCAGATGGATGACAGGCTGAGTCAACCCCCTGGTGTTAATTCAGCAGCCAACGGGGCTTGAACTCAGGACCCTGGGATCCCAAGCCGCCACCCTAACCACTAAGCCAACACCAGGTTTGTGCAAGATTAGTTGTATAGTAAACTAAATTAATCCATTTGCCTTCGTATCTTATATTATTCATATACTGTATGTAAAGTTGTATTTTCATCTTGTCTGTCTATCCATCGATAGACTCGGCCCCATAAGTCGTTACCCCCATCATATTGCATACCATTAGAATCCTCTTGGGCAATGGAGATGCAAGAAAATATTTTCAAACCGACAGGGTAGGGGGATCAGGGTGGGGAGAAGACCCCAATTCTCTCTATGTAAATGTGTATCATAAAGTGCTACAAACGATCTTCTTATATAAAGGAAGTTGAAACAACTTAACAATATGCATTACGGTGATGTTGAAATCTGAGTGATGATAATTTGAAATTTTTAAAGTTTCATTTCACTCATTTCAAGCAGAGATTCAACCAAAGCATCCAACATGGAACTCCCCAGCAATGTGGAATGGATTTTTGCTCCTGCCATATATAAGCAGCAGCGATGGTTGATGAAGATGATGTTAGCTGACTTCCAAGCAGATAGAAGATGACCTCGGTCAAATGATGGAGAGAATAGAATAGAATGTTTGTGAAGGACAACATGCCGTCTTTTCATTAAATGTCAGGAAAGCGACGGATAAAAATGCCTAGAGGAGTGTGAGAGGTGTCAATTATTTATATAATCCGAGCCACCTGGGTTTAGTTGATTAAGTGAGAGCCAATCGGCTATTCCCTCCATTCACAGGTGAGAGGTGTGGGTGGGTCTTTCATATATATACATATATATATATATATATATATATATATATATATATATATATATATATACACACATGCATACATACACATATACATCTATATCACAGCATTGGTCCAAGTTATGAGAATTTCAGAGTTTCCATTGGTACTTTCCCCGACTGCTTAATAATATTGATGCTTCCTGGTTGCAATTGGTGGACGTAACACAATGTGGCCATGTAGCAGATGGCACTTGTTGGGGCCAAATATAATTGGGCCTCACTAGTCACAATCAATACATATACACATACATACATACATACATACATATATTTTAAACCCCTTATACTAGCGTGGATTGACTCGCAATGCTTGCCTCTCCATACATCGCTGCAGAGATTGAAGACACAGATTTGTTGTGTTGGCATGATTTACACCAATGATAATACTGTACAAACATTTCTTTTCTACAAATTTATTTGTAATATTGGTGATATTACATTTATTTGAAATTTATTTGTGATACAAGAAGGTCCAAGTGGTCTAAATGGTCAAGGGTCTAAGCTATCTAATCTGTCTGAAGGGTGTGAGGGGTCTAAATGGTGTTAAGGTCTTCGGGGTTTAAAGGGTCTTTGGGGTCTTCAGGGTCTTAAAGGAATTGACATTCAAACAGGACATGAGTAATAGGCATTTCGTCTTCAAGGCTTCCCAGACTGACTCACAGCTTCACCGCCTCACCACGCATTTTGCTGGTAGATCATTAAAAACACACCACCACATAACCACCACGTGATAAGAAACACCTCATCACCAAGTATTCGCCAAGTTATTAAAAACACCTTATCACACGTCGCTCGAGAGACCGGATTGTTTTACCTGAAGATATGTACGTGAGTTGCCATGTTGTCATGATTTACACAAAGCAGGTTTCAAACATTTATTTGTAATATTTGTGATAATACATTTTTATAAGCAATTTAAGTTGAAGATTTAAGTTTGAAAAAAAAATTTTTTTCTCAAAAATATTTAAAAAATAAATAAATAAATAAATACCGTGAAGACATTTACACGGGAGAACTCGGTGCGGCCCAGAGGTTTAATATCATTTCACAAAACTTTGAGGGAGTAGTTCAGTGACAACACAACATGAGACAAACGCGACATACACGGAGGCACGCACATTGTTACGGACCCGGTTCCCACCACTCTCCGGAATCGCAGGCCGTCACACATGAATACCTTCGTGACGTGACGGGTCGCTAATCGACCGTGAACGCTAATAACTCAACCATGTGACTTTGGGTTCTCTGTCTGATAGTTTACCTAAAAGGTCACGTGGTTTAATTACCAGGGCACACGCCCTCGGTACGCCTTGTTCACACCGGATCACCTTAACGGACCAGATTCAGCCGAGCGCAACTGCCAAGGACGTACCGGCGAGAAAACAGATCGTTGGGGAATAATGTCCCGGCTAAGCTAGGATACGAACCATGCTGGACCAATGAAGGAAAGACGAAAACGACCTGGGAACATTTCTACACAAAGCATTTATTTACAATTAAGCGAGGAAATGTATGTGGCACAGTGAATGGATTTATTATTATATACAGTAGGAATAGCAAGGAATTTGTGGGGTTCGGCAAAAGGCAAGGAACTTACAAAAGCAGACACAGCGCAGACTTATCCCATTAGAACTTCTACAATCTTAACTTATGCTATGACAGGCGCCATTACATACACACACACAAACCCGATGAAGATTAGATAGCCAGAAAGAAAGAGAGCAGATGAGGACAAACGGTCTTGCAATACCTGGAGCGGTTGGCCGACCAACCCAACCCAGTACACTTAGGGAGAGGTAGGAGGGAGAAATACTGGTGTCACAGGTGTAGGAGTGGGAGGTGTGGTGTCATGCGAGAGGAAAATGGGATTACGAGTCAGTAATGATACTCTTTTGTGCATCCAAAGGGGACGAGATGGAGGGGTGGAAAGAGAGAGAGGAGAGAAGATGCGTGAGGTGAAAGATCCCTAACCTAGTCGTGCATAGGTCTGCGAGTGTAGCGTGTACCTCTGTGGGATGCTCCGCTTAAGCATTCCCACCTCAAGAATTGGTGCATTATCTTCGGCTTAGTCACTTTGCCGGGGGCTCGTGGAAGACCCGAAGGTGACCCGAATCCAGCTCCTCTATTGGGCCACAGCAGCCCTAGCCACGACTTGCTTGGGCTCTCGTGGCCGGAAACGGTCCCATTTGCCCATCCGGATCGCCACGGCCTGACTCAACATAGGGTTTGAGCCGACACCCGGCCCTGAACTTGCTCCGAGTGCAGTCTGAATGCCGAATAGCAATGCACACCCGCCACCCACGGGCCCCCTCTCTGGCCTCTCATGAGCCAAAATGCACACCCAGGCCCCATGCCAAAGTCCTGGATCGCCCTTCCAGTGACCGCTCCTTGCCGCCCCCGTCTTGGCGTGTTCTGGCGACTGGACGAGGGTCGTATCAATCCCACGTGCTCACCCGGGACATTCCCGGCGAGATGCGGTTGGTGCTATTAATGTCTGTTGCTCATCCCCACATCACGCGTTCCGAGTACAGCCCGAGTCGTGCAGCACGCCTCTGTTTAGTGGCGAATTGTAGTGATGCAGAGGCATGAGGGGGTGCGGGAATATTTTTCCCGTGTGCAGGAGGGGAGGTGTTGGTGGTCGAAGTGGTGAAGTTTGGTGAGCGAGGAGTGAAGCAAGGTGAGATACCGTTGGAAATTGGCGTGCAGATTTGAACAAAATAATGGCGCACCATGCATGTGCTGTATAGTGTGTCATGTGCTTAGTTGGAGGGAGTTTGGTGGTGGTGGTTCCAAGCCACAGGGAGCATTGTGGTGAGTTTGCTATTAAATCGCACTTTGCATGACGTGTGTGCTTGCTTGCTTGACTTTTACTGTGGCTAAAAGGAAAGGGTTGGATTAGAAATCAGAATAGGGGACAGAGATATAGTTAATAGACCTATCTATCAGACCCACGCAATGCCCTTCATCCCGTTAACCCACTAGATGTAAGGGGAAGGTCTAACTGCATGAAGACCAACGAAATAACTGTCTGGGGAACACTGTTTGTTGGGTGCCATTGCCTTAGAGGCATGCGGTTTTGTAGAACCACAACAATATATTTTTTTTTTTTGCTGTTTCTATACATCTCTAAAATTGACATCTCTTGTAGCTAACTCAGCTACTTCATATTAAATCCAACCTGGAAGCTCCTGAGAATCTTTGGACAGAAAGCTTGCCAGGAGTTTACATTTTGTCTATTTTCATGTACGACATAAAAGCCTTGAATTTTCCAGTAATTTGTAGAATACTACT
>NC_140967.1:27170791-27183291 GCF_056783735.1 Eptatretus burgeri | reverse complement strand
GCGAGAGAGAGAGAGAGAGAGAGAGAGAGAGAGAGAGAGAGAGAGAGAGAGAGAGAGAGAGAGAGAGAGAGAGAGAGAGAGAGAGAGAGAGAGAGAGAGACAGAGAGAGCGCGAGAGAGAGAGAGAGAGACAGAGAGAGCGCGAGAGAGAGAGAGAGACAGAGAGAGCGCGAGAGAGAGAGAGACAGAGAGAGCGCGAGAGAGAGAGAGACAGAGAGAGCGCGAGAGAGAGACAGAGAGAGCGCGAGAGTCAGAGAGAGCGAGAGGGAGAGAGAGCGAGAGGGAGAGAGAGCGAGAGGGAGAGAGAGCGAGAGGGAGAGAGAGCGAGAGGGAGAGAGAGCGAGAGGGAGAGAGAGCGAGAGTGAGAGAGAGCGAGAGCGAGAGAGAGCGAGAGAGAGCGAGAGGGAGAGAGAGCGAGAGGGAGAGAGAGCGAGAGGGAGAGAGAGCGAGAGGGAGAGAGAGCGAGAGAGAGCGAGAGAGCGAGAGGGAGAGAGAGCGAGAGGGAGAGAGAGCGAGAGGGAGAGAGAGCGAGAGGGAGAGAGAGCGAGAGGGAGAGAGAGCGAGAGGGAGGGAGAGCGAGAGGGAGAGAGAGCGAGGCGGAGGGAGAGCGAGAGGGAGAGAGAGCGAGAGGGAGAGAGAGCGAGAGCGAGAGAGAGCGAGAGCGAGAGAGAGCGAGATGGAGAGAGAGCGAGCGAGCGGGAGAGAGAGCGAGCGAGCAGGAGAGCGAGCGAGCGAGCAAGCAGGAGAGAGAGCGAGCGAGAGGGAGAGAGAGCGAGCGAGAGGGAGAGAGAGAGAGCGAGCGAGAGGGAGAGAGAGAGCGCGAGAGAGACAGAGAGAGAGCGCGAGAGAGACAGAGAGAGAGCGCGAGAGAGACAGAGAGAGAGCGCGAGAGAGAGAGAGCGCGAGAGAGACAGAGAGAGAGAGAGCGCGAGAGAGACAGAGAGAGAGCGCGAGAGAGACAGAGAGAGAGCGCGAGAGAGACAGAGAGAGAGCGCGAGAGAGACAGAGAGAGAGAGCGCGAGAGAGACAGAGAGAGAGAGCGCGAGAAAGACAGAGAGAGAGCGCGCGAGAAAGACAGAGAGAGAGCGCGAGAGAGACAGAGAGAGAGCGCGAGAGAGACAGAGAGAGAGCGCGAGAGAGACAGAGAGAGAGCGCGAGAGAGACAGAGAGAGAGCGCGAGAGAGACAGAGAGAGAGGGCGAGAGAGACAGAGAGAGCGCGAGAGAGACAGAGAGAGAGCGCGAGAGAGACAGAGAGAGAGCGCGAGAGAGACAGAGAGAGCGCGAGAGAGACAGAGAGAGCGCGAGAGAGACAGAGAGAGCGCGAGAGAGACAGAGAGAGCGCGAGAGAGACAGAGAGAGCGCGAGAGAGACAGAGAGAGCGCGAGAGAGACAGAGAGCGCGAGAGAGACAGAGAGCGCGAGAGAGACAGAGAGCGCGAGAGAGACAGAGAGCGCGAGAGAGACAGAGAGCGCGAGAGAGACAGAGAGCGCGAGAGAGACAGAGAGAGCGCGAGAGAGAGACAGAGAGAGAGCGCGAGAGCGCGAGAGAGAGACAGAGAGAGAGCGCGAGAGAGACAGAGAGAGAGAGCGCGAGAGAGACAGAGAGAGAGAGCGCGAGAGAGACAGAGAGCGCGAGAGAGACAGAGAGCGCGAGAGAGACAGAGAGCGCGAGAGAGACAGAGAGCGCGAGAGAGACAGAGCGCGAGAGAGACAGAGCGCGAGAGAGACAGAGAGAGCGCGAGAGACAGAGAGAGCGCGAGAGACAGAGAGAGCGCGAGAGAGACAGAGAGAGCGCGAGAGAGACAGAGAGAGAGCGCGAGAGCGCGAGAGAGAGACAGAGAGAGAGCGCGAGAGAGACAGAGAGAGAGAGCGCGAGAGAGACAGAGAGAGAGAGCGCGAGAGAGACAGAGAGAGAGAGCGCGAGAGAGACAGAGAGCGCGAGAGAGACAGAGAGCGCGAGAGAGACAGAGAGCGCGAGAGAGACAGAGAGCGCGAGAGAGACAGAGAGAGCGCGAGAGACAGAGAGAGCGCGAGAGAGACAGAGAGAGCGCGAGAGAGACAGAGAGAGCGCGAGAGAGACAGAGAGAGCGCGAGAGAGACAGAGAGAGCGCGAGAGAGACAGAGAGAGCGCGAGAGAGACAGAGAGAGCGCGAGAGAGACAGAGAGAGAGAGCGCGAGAGAGACAGAGAGAGCGCGAGAGAGACAGAGAGAGCGCGAGAGAGACAGAGAGAGCGCGAGAGAGACAGAGAGAGCGCGAGAGAGACAGAGAGCGCGAGAGAGACAGAGAGCGCGAGAGAGACAGAGAGCGCGAGAGAGACAGAGAGCGCGAGAGAGACAGAGAGCGCGAGAGAGACAGAGAGAGCGCGAGAGACAGAGAGAGCGCGAGAGACAGAGAGAGCGCGAGAGACAGAGAGAGCGCGAGAGAGACAGAGAGAGCGCGAGAGAGAGACAGAGAGAGAGCGCGAGAGAGACAGAGAGAGAGAGCGCGAGAGAGACAGAGAGAGAGCGCGAGAGAGACAGAGAGAGAGCGCGAGAGAGACAGAGAGAGAGCGCGAGAGAGACAGAGAGCGCGAGAGAGACAGAGAGCGCGAGAGAGACAGAGAGCGCGAGAGAGACAGAGCGCGAGAGAGACAGAGCGCGAGAGAGACAGAGCGCGAGAGAGACAGAGCGCGAGAGAGACAGAGAGAGCGCGAGAGACAGAGAGAGCGCGAGAGACAGAGAGAGCGCGAGAGAGACAGAGAGAGAGCGCGAGAGAGAGAGAGACAGAGAGAGCGCGAGAGAGAGAGACAGACAGCGTGAGAGAGAGACAGAGAGAGCGCGAGAGAGAGAGAGAGAGAGAGAGAGACAGAGAGAGCGCGAGAGAGAGAGACAGAGAGAGCGCCATAGAGAGAGACAGAGAGAGCGCCATAGAGAGAGACAGAGAGAGCGCGAGAGAGAGAGAGAGAGAGAGAGAGAGAGAGAGAGAGAGAGAGAGAGAGAGAGAGAGAGCGAGAGACAGAGACAGAGAGAGCGAGAGAGAGAGAGACAGAGAGAGCGAGAGAGAGAGAGACAGAGAGACAGAGAGAGCGCGAGAGAGAGAGAGAGAGACAGAGAGAGCGCGAGAGAGAGAGAGAGAGAGACAGAGAGAGCGCGAGATAGAGAGAGAGAGAGAGACAGAGAGAGCGCGAGAGAGAGAGAGACAGAGAGAGCGCGAGAGAGAGAGACAGAGACAGCGCGAGAGAGACAGACAGAGAGAGCGAGAGTCAGAGAGAGCGAGAGGGAGAGAGAGCGAGAGGGAGAGAGAGCGAGAGGGAGAGAGAGCGAGAGGGAGAGAGAGCGAGAGGGAGAGAGAGCGAGAGGGAGAGAGAGCGAGAGGGAGAGAGAGCGAGAGGGAGAGAGAGCGAGAGGGAGAGAGAGCGAGAGGGAGAGAGAGCGAGAGGGAGAGAGAGCGAGAGGGAGAGAGAGCGAGAGGGAGAGAGAGCGAGAGGGAGAGAGAGCGAGAGGGAGAGAGAGCGAGAGGGAGAGAGAGCGAGAGGGAGAGAGAGCGAGAGGGAGAGAGAGCGAGAGGGAGAGAGAGCGAGAGGGAGAGAGAGCGAGAGGGAGAGAGAGCGAGAGGGAGAGAGAGCGAGAGCGAGAGAGAGCGAGAGCGAGAGAGAGCGAGAGCGAGAGAGAGCGAGATGGAGAGAGAGCGAGCGAGCGAGCGGGAGAGAGAGCGAGCGAGCAGGAGAGCGAGCGAGCGAGCAAGCAGGAGAGAGAGCGAGCGAGAGGGAGAGAGAGCGAGCGAGAGGGAGAGAGAGAGAGCGAGCGAGAGGGAGAGAGAGAGCGCGAGAGAGACAGAGAGAGAGCGCAAGAGAGACAGAGAGAGAGCGCGAGAGAGACAGAGAGAGAGCGCGAGAGAGAGAGAGCGCGAGAGAGACAGAGAGAGAGAGAGAGCGCGAGAGAGACAGAGAGAGAGCGCGAGAGAGACAGAGAGAGAGCGCGAGAGAGACAGAGAGAGAGAGCGCGAGAGAGACAGAGAGAGAGCGCGAGAAAGACAGAGAGAGAGCGCGCGAGAAAGACAGAGAGAGAGCGCGAGAGAGACAGAGAGAGCACGAGAGAGACAGAGAGAGAGCGCGAGAGAGACAGAGAGAGAGCGCGAGAGAGACAGAGAGAGAGCGCGAGAGAGACAGAGAGAGCGCGAGAGAGACAGAGAGAGAGCGCGAGAGAGACAGAGAGAGAGCGCGAGAGAGACAGAGAGAGAGCGCGAGAGAGACAGAGAGAGCGCGAGAGAGACAGAGAGAGCGCGAGAGAGACAGAGAGAGCGCGAGAGAGACAGAGAGAGCGCGAGAGAGACAGAGAGAGCGCGAGAGAGACAGAGAGAGCGCGAGAGAGACAGAGAGAGCGCGAGAGAGACAGAGAGCGCGAGAGAGACAGAGAGCGCGAGAGAGACAGAGAGCGCGAGAGAGACAGAGAGAGAGCGCGAGAGACAGAGAGAGCGCGAGAGAGACAGAGAGAGAGAGCGCGAGAGAGACAGAGAGAGAGCGCGAGAGAGACAGAGAGAGAGCGCGAGAGAGACAGAGAGAGAGCGCGAGAGAGACAGAGAGCGCGAGAGAGACAGAGAGCGCGAGAGAGACAGAGAGCGCGAGAGAGACAGAGAGCGCGCGAGAGACAGAGAGAGCGCGAGAGACAGAGAGAGCGCGAGAGACAGAGAGAGCGCGAGAGACAGAGAGAGCGCGAGAGAGACAGAGAGAGCGCGAGAGAGAGACAGAGAGAGCGCGAGAGAGAGAGACAGAGAGCACGAGAGAGAGACAGAGAGAGAGAGCGCGAGAGAGAGACAGAGAGAGCGCGAGAGAGAGAGACAGACAGCGTGAGAGAGAGAGACAGAGAGAGCGCGAGAGAGAGAGAGAGACAGAGAGAGCGCGAGAGAGAGAGAGACAGAGAGAGCGCCATAGAGAGAGACAGAGAGAGCGCGAGAGAGAGAGAGAGACAGAGAGAGCGCGAGAGAGAGAGAGACAGAGAGAGCGCGAGAGAGAGAGAGACAGAGAGAGCGCGAGAGAGAGAGAGACAGAGAGAGCGCGAGAGAGAGAGAGAGACAGAGAGAGCGCGAGAGAGAGAGACAGAGACAGCACGAGAGAGAGACAGAGAGAGCGCGAGAGTCAGAGACAGAGAGGGAGAGAGAGCGAGAGGGAGAGAGAGCGAGAGGGAGAGAGAGCGAGAGGGAGAGAGAGCGAGAGGGAGAGAGAGCGAGAGGGAGAGAGGGCGAGAGGGAGAGAGGGCGAGAGGGAGAGAGGGCGAGAGGGAGAGAGAGCGAGAGGGAGAGAGAGCGAGAGGGAGAGAGAGCGAGAGGGAGAGAGAGCGAGAGGGAGAGAGAGCGAGAGGGAGAGAGAGCGAGAGGGAGAGAGAGCGAGAGGGAGAGAGAGCGAGAGCGAGAGAGAGCGAGAGCGAGAGAGAACGAGATGGAGAGAGAGCGAGCGAGCGAGCGGGAGAGAGAGCGAGCGAGCAGGAGAGCGAGCGAGCGAGCAGGAGAGAGAGCGAGCGAGCAGGAGAGAGAGCGAGCGAGAGGGAGAGAGAGCGAGCGAGAGGGAGAGATAGAGAGCGAGCGATAGGGAGAGAGAGGGAGCGAGCGAGCGGGAGAGAGAGGGAGAGAGAGGGAGTGAGAGGGAGAGAGAGGGAGAGAGAGGGAGAGAGAGGGAGAGAGAGGGAGAGAGAGGGAGAGAGAGAGAGACTTTGACTTTTATTACAAAAATACAAAAATTGATTTCCTCACATGCAGAGGCTCACACAGTTGCACACAATTTTCATAAACAAACAAGAGAGTTTAGACAGAGGGTATACAGTTACTAACTAATGAGTGAATTTTAACTGACCCTCAGATACTTTACAGAAGGCATTGTTTATACACCATTGGGTCTCAAGCACCTGTACTTAAGAGCAACACCAGAACTCCAGTTTGATTCTTGAAACACAAAGGGCTTTTAACACCTCAGCTGTCTGTTGTATACAAATCATTGCACATTTTTGATTTTCTTGTCTTATATATATAGCAAGCTTAGCTTGTGAAAGGAAAAAATGAATTCAGATTGCTGTTGGAGAGTTGAAGGGCAAACTCGGGCCAAAAATAAACGTTGGAAAATCAAAATTACTGGAGAGACATGCCAAAAGCATCTTCAGGAAAACAAATAAAGGGGTTAAACGGTTACAGCATATATACGCGTGAGGTAGTGTTTCGGTTTGTCCACAGAAGGGACACATTGCTCACTTTTTGTTTGTGAAAACAGGTAAATTAAAGAATTTGTTGCCAATACCCAATGTGCGATTCTCCATCGGAGATCTCCAACCCATTTTGGTACAGGCTGTCGAAAGTACCAATTCCAAATCGGATAAAGGGGAGGGGTTTTTGGTAAGAATGTGACCCATCTACAGGATACGGGGGAGGACAAAGAGGGGAAAAGGACTTTTAGGCATTGTATGTTCAGGGTTTTTCGATTATTCCCAGAAAAGGATCGAGATCGGCCAAAACCAATAGGTTCTAGACTGGTAGAGCCAGATAGATAAAGGTTTGGGAAAGGTGGGGAAAAGTCAGCGGTGGGTATGGGAGGGTTTTTTTTTTTCCAGACTTTTTGTGAGGCACAGTCGTTGCGTAGTACCGATTTTAGCACGCTGTCCACTTTGCGACATGATCTAATGCCAACCTCTGACGCAAGAGCAGTGGCACTTAGCCACCTATCATTGGTGACATTCTTCAAGGTGCACACTTTTGTTATTACAGTGTTTGTGAACTGCTGAATGAAAGCATTTTCCCCTTCATTGTCTTCAAATAAACTGTTATGAAACAGTGGCTCGTTCAGCTGTTAGGGGTTCATGTAGACGTCTGGGTCGGGCCTGGGGAGTCATGGATTCACTGGATCATGGGGTGTGGCGCTGCCGGTACCTGTGCGGGAGGACGAAAGTCCGAGTCTTCAGGTCCTTGGTACTTCCAGTCTTGCTCTATGGATGCGAGACTTGGACTCTGACCAAGGATCTGAGACGGAGACTTAATTCCTTTGGTACCAGGTCTCTTCGGAGAATCCTTAGCTATCGCTGGTCGGATTTTGTGTCCAACGAGCGGTTGCTGAGAAAGACTCGGATGAGATTTGTTACCTGCATAGTCCGTGAGCATCAGTTGCGGCTGTATGGACATGTGGCTCGTTTTCCTGACGCTGATCCTGCTCACCAGATTCTCTCAGCGGGGGAGTCTCGTGAGTGGAGGAGGCCAGTGGGCCGACCACATGCCTCGTGGTTGCAGCAGGTTGACCATCATCTCAAGGAGATGGGGATGGGCCTGGCATCTGCCTGGGGGATGGCCAGACGGAGGCCCCTGGAGTACCGGCGGAAAGTGGACGCAGCGACGCGCTGTTCTGGCACATGCTCCCATACCTGACCTGACCTATAATCGATGCGAGAGGAGATTGTAAGCTGCCGCTAACAACACACATGGGCGTCATGAACAGCACAAAGGTAAAACGAATGCGTCTTCTGTCTGTCTTGGATGTGTGTTGCAATTGCCGACAGTATTCAGTACAGTAACATGCTGTACAGGTTTGTAGCCGAGGATCAATAGGCTATACCACATAGCCGAGGTGTCTAGGTTTGTGCAAGTACGATGTTCAAAAACGAAAAAAATATATACATATATATGATGTTTGCACAACGACGACGTCGGTTAACGACGCATTTCTCAGAACGTAACCCCGTCGTTAAGTGGCGCATGACATGTATATATATATATATATATATATATATATATATATATATATATATATATATATATATATATATATATATATATATATATATATATATATATATGAACATGGGTTCAGTGTAGGTCGAGGGGTCACGACGGCAGCCGAAAGCTTGCCATGCATTGAGTAGGCTTCGGTGAAAAGCAGGTAACCCAGACAACTCTATCTTGGTTGAGTCCATCAAGAACAACTCCTGTGTAAAGTTCAATTTCCCAGCTTGTCGGAAGATGCAACTGGTGAGTTGTCTCCAGACCAAACGGTTCATACAAGAAGCGCCATACTGTTCGCAGCCGGAAAGCTATGATGCGGCACTTGACATTCACAAGTCCTTGGCCACCTTCAGCCACTGGTAAGTTCAGGATTTCCGGTCGCAGCCAGTGCTTTCCAGACCAGAAGAAACGAGTGATGCATTTCTGTATATTGTCCACGATGTCTGCAGGTGGCTGTAGGGCAAGAACCTTGTACCATAACATTGAGGTGACCAGACTGTTGATGACGAGTACCCTACCTTGGTAGGACAGTTGGCAGAGTAAACTCTTCCATTTCAGTAAAATTAGTTCCATGCGTGCCAACAAACCTTCCCAGTTATGCCTCACAAAATCGCCTGGACCAAGAAACACTCCCAAGAACTTGATCCTGTCACTTTTCCAAGAAATATTGTCAGGGAGACAAGGAGGGAGAGGGAAAGGGGGGGTGGATAAGGGATAGGTAGAGAGTTGGAGCCACAGTGCTTCTGTTTTAGCCCAATTTATTCTGACTGATGATGCTTTACTAAAGAGATACAAGGTACTAGTCACCTTAACAATGTCTTCTGCATGATTTATGCAGACACAGATGTCATCTGCATAGGCGATGCTTTTTAAGGGATTAGTTCCCATAGTGACACCAGATAAGGATTTACGAAGGGTGTTTAAGAAGGGTTCAAGAGAAAGAGTATACAATATTCCTGAAAGAGGGCAGCTCTGTCTTAACCCTCTCCCAACCCCAAAGGGGGGTACAAGTTCATTGTTTATTTTTAAAATGGCCATTATGTTTGAATAACATAACTGTATATGTTATAGAAAGAGGAGGCCAAAACCAAAAGATTTTAAAACTTCAAAAAGGTATGTGTGAGAAACACAGTCAAATGCTTTCTCCTAGTCTAAGAAGACCAGGCCACAACTTCCATGATTTATCTCACAAATATCAATTGCATCTCAAATAACAGAGATACTATCCTGGATATTACGCCCGGGGACACAGTCGGTTTGGTCCATATGTATAATATCTTTTAGTTGAGGTGAAATCCACAAGGCCAAAGCTTTTGAGAGGATTTTATAGTCCGTACACAGCAGGGACACTGGCCTCCACTGTGAGATGAGCAAGGGATTCCCTTTTTTAGGAATCAAAGTAAGTCCAGCTCTTCTGCAACTTAGTGAGAGTTCATTCTTCTCCAGGCTCTCTTGGAAGACCAGAAGCAATTCAGGTCCAATCAGGTCCAGGAATTTTTTGAAGAACTCCGCTGGTAGACCATCCAGCCCAGGTGATTTCCCTCCATTCAGGCTCTTAAGGGCAGCAGAAAGTTCCTCGAGTGCGAGTGGTGATTCTAAATCCAACTTTTGCTTGGGGGATAGAACACTGATACCATCCGCCAATTGAGAAACCAGTTGTAAATCAACATTTTTTGCCTGGTAAAGTTTAGAAAAGAAAAGTTTTTGTGTCGTTCTTAATTTCTACCGGGTTAGTCGTGACCGAATTATCAGGACGTTTTAAAGCAGTGATTAAGGAATGAGACGATTTTGATTCAAAGTAAAAAAAAAAAAAAACCAGGTTGGGTTATCGAAAAGATGAAGGTGTTGAAAGCGTAATCTCGTTAAAGCTCCTTGGGTATGGTTGGTGATTATACTATTGAGAAGAGACTTTTTCTCATGCAGTCTTAGTTTTTGTTGGGGGTCAGGGTGGGTTTTTAGGTTGCTTTGAATTTGTAGAATTTCTTTCTCCAGTTCTGCTTTTATTCTGCGTTCTACTTGTGTATTTAAAGAGCATAAATGTTGACAGAAATTTCGAATTTGGACTTTTGTGTTGTTCCACCATAACGCTGGTCTTTAAATTGGGGCTTAGCACCTACTGAATTGGACCATACACTTTGGAAGGCACTATTAAAAGAGGGGTTGTCTAATATGGAGATATTAAGTTTATCACCCGAGGGGATATCCCCGCCAGCTCCGGGGTTATCCGGGGTGACGACCTATACATTCTAGGTTATCGGTGGAGCAGACTCTACTGCTCCATCTGGTGGTCGTGCTCGTCGCTGATACCCGGCCCCGTAACAATTGGTGTCAGGAGTGGGATTCAAACCCACGTCTCCCTGTGGACACCAGAATACCCAACCATGTCAGTGAATGGAAAGCTGGAAAGCCTTGACTCTGGCACCTCGAAGCCGATCGCCAAACCCTGATGCTGACGTTCACCCCGATGTTCACGCTCTTTCCAAGGCCCTGGCGTTTCATATGGCATTTCTCCTGCGGGAGGCGGTGTCGTGGGAAGGATCACAGTCTGAGACGTCTCGCCTCCCATCGGTCCGGGGTTCATGAGAAAGTCGATGTCTGTGGTGTCTCACACCTCCCATTGGTAGGGGGGAACATTCCATCCCTCCGGGGCGGAGTCGGAGTTCTGGTGGCCGAGGAAACTCCGCCCACGTACGTGGTCGAACGCACGTTGCCAATGGCGTCGAGGTGAAGGCGTGTTGTTGTTGTTATAAGTGGTGTAAAAATCCTAACTATTAAAATAACACACAGCGCACATACATTTAATTCCCATTAGACAAAGGCAAGGAAGCTATCTATAAAACACATACTTTCCAATACAACTGTTCTATAGGGACTACTGAATGTTGAGTGCAGTAAGTTTCCAAATTCGCAACAGTATCAGCGTCTGCCTCAGGTTTTTCAGGATGCGGTTTTTTCAGAGCTTTTTCACAACACTCAGGTATGACTTCAGGGGTATTTGATGGAGCAGTTTCCACCATTGAAGAGTCGTTGATGGTTAACTCGTGGCACAATTGGGGGGTTCTGGAGACAATTTTTAGTTCCTTTTCGGTAAGATCCTTACATGGTTCAATTCCCTTATCAGAAGTAGGGATCTTGACTGTGGTTTCTTTAATTTCTTTTGGGAGTAAATCCCCTTCACTTTGATCTACCAACAGGGGGTCCATTTCATCATTTGAGAGTGACTCATACCAATTTTTCATTGACATTGTGTCACATAAGCCCGGAGTTGTTTCACTCACAGCCAAAACCACTTTTTTTCCTTTATGTAGGTTAAGTTTGTTCTGATCCGTTTTTCTTTTCCTTAATAAGGGAATAGTTGTAAACCCATCCCAAACACTTGAGGTACTGTCCTCTGTATCCTTAGGGTCGATTGTTTCGTTCTCTGCGACTGTAACAGGGTCATCGGTGCTAACAGGTGGGGCCGTATTAGACTGAACAATAGTATTCTCGGCTGTTGAGGATGCAGTTTTCGGGCGGAAACGTTTTAAATGGCCGAAACCATTGCAGTTAAAACATTTCAGCGTTTCCATCGACGCGTACACCTGGTACTCGTGTCCATCTATGTGAAATTTAAAGACCACATAAAGCACTTTATCGACGTTAGACAAGGGAAGCACAATGTACGCCTGTTGCCTGAAAGACATCACGTGTCTAGCCTGCTCGTTCCGGCATCGCAAAGGTGACATTGTAATCTGAGAGACTACGGTCCTGAATCGAGATAATCATTTTACCAGTGCTTCATTCCTGATGAAAGGTGGGACATTAGTGGGTACAATTTTGGTATGAGTTGTGGCGAGAGGGGAGGCCAAGATGAAACAACCATTTTCAGTTGATATTCCAGTCGAGACGATGTCATGTACTAAATGATCATCCGATACAAAAACAACTACTCGTTTATTCATGCGAGAAGCTGCGCGGACTTTTTCAAACGCCATTTTTCGTCAAGGCCTCATGGGCCACGTAGCGGGAACGTGTCGACATTGTTTGATTTCAACGAACGGAAGGGGAGGGGGTGAGGGAGGGAATGAGGGGAAGAGTCATATAACCGCTCCGACGTGTGTCTCGTCGTAGGAGACGCGAAACAAAAAAACACACCCGTAATACAGATAAACAGGAACGCACTCGATAGAGGAGTAGGCTACCGGCTCGAAGCTTACCTATACCACAAACTGTGGGCTCCCTGTCTCTCTCTCTCTCTCTCGTCCCAAAGAAGAAAAGGGGAAAGGTAAGGGAACCACCACCCGAAGGGACCGCCTCAGGTTAACCCAAGGAGACCGCCGTCTGGTGGACGACACCTCAGCACCACTCCGACACACTCTCCCGCAATCTGACCCAGGGATGTTACCCCGTGGTTTCCCTCCTATCATCAAAGATTGGGGGTCCCAAAGGCTTTGCCCCAATCCCGTCATCCGGTGAGCTGCCCTGCGAAGGGAAGCTGCACAGGAGGTACTCCCACGGAGTGGGTTTTCAGATTTTTTTGCGTTTTTGCGTTTTGCGGAATGAAGGGTTTTACGGTGGCCGGAGTGCAAATCCTGCCACCAACCTCCTAATAAGAAGTAACCCAACTGCAGGAGGACGTCCGCAGACACAGTTGGGCACTAGATATGGATGGCCGTTGGCTCACAAGGAGCTCCTCCGCCCTTTGATATACGCAGCGACGTATATCAAATTATAACATCGCCCGGGGACACTCTATACAAACAAATACGCAGCGACGTGCTGTTCTGGCA
>NC_140967.1:27115791-27165791 GCF_056783735.1 Eptatretus burgeri | reverse complement strand
TGGAGAGGGGAGAGGGGAGAGGGAGTCTTCACAGGGGAATACGATGAACCACCACCGAAGAGAGTAAATTGTAATACATGTTATATTGACATCACTCCTGAACAGCACTGTTCTGGCTTTATGGTGATATCAGTAAGACAAAAAGAAAGTTGGGTTTGTATGACACTTGTAAAAGGAGGCTTTCAAGAAGCTAAATGACACCATGAATGCAAGGAAATAAAAACATTGGAGATTCAAAAATTACAAATGCCTTCAGTGATCTCAACTTCATGTTCAATAATGTTAAATCAAATACAGTACTATCAAACCGTGTTTATCCAAAACTTTGTATTGTCTCATATTGATTAACACTCAAAGAAGAATATATGTATTAATTTTTTTTTAAGTTGCTATGAAAGGTGACAGATGGTCCTGGTCAAGTATCAATCAAGGGATTTTGGATAAATTATAACATCAAGAATGTAGTCGAAAACATCAGCAAAGCTTGGGGGGGGGGGGGAGGGAGGGGAAGTGACCGTCACTGCGATGAACATTGCATAGCAGAACGTGTGGGAGGAGGCCTGTAACAAGTTCACCAGGTTTGAGGTGGAGGAGGCTGTCACTCAGTAGATTGTCCAGCCAGCTCACCAAGATGGTCTCCAGGAAATTAATGCTGAAAACGTTGAGAGCTACAAGCATCACATGGGGCAAGCTTGACTAATGATGAGCTGCAGGAGCTGGAGGAGCACCGTGCCAAGCAAGACAGTGAAGATGAAGACAGTGAACCCGAGAAATACTTTAGCACCACAACATTAAAATATTGTTATAGGAAGTTGTGCAGGCTCATTGAGAGCACCTCGGAAAATGATCTGGATCTGGAACGCAGTGCAGCAGTGAAGAGAGGTCTTTTGCAACATTTCACAGTGTACAAACAAATACTTGTTGAGAGGAAGCGAAGGAGCAAACAAACAACCCTTGATAGCTTCCTTATCAAGAAACCAGCGTGTCCAGCGTCCAAGCATGTTCACACTGCTCAGACAATGCCGACTTTGGTGGCTCGGGAATGTCCATCAAATGGAAGATGGGAGGATCCCCAAAGTTATCCTGCATTGAGAACTGGCCTCTGGCAAGAGAGCTGCTGGACGTCAATATCTCTGCTTCAAGGACGTTTGCAAATGTGACATGAAAGTCCTGGCCATTGATGTTCAAGGGTGGGAAATGCTTGCCAACGATTGGAGCCAGTGGGAGCAGAAACTGAACAAAGGCCTCAGAAGAGGTGAGACAACGCTACAACAAGTCACCGAGGATAAAAGAGCCCAGAGGAAGTGCAACAATCAGGAGACCCCAGCTGAGCTATCTACAAATGCAGCTGATGCAACAGAAACTGACATTCCCAAGTGGGACTGTATAGTCACAGCAGGCACTACTCTACCAATTGTCCTTCCCAATAGTAGGGCAAATCCAGTCTCTTGAGACCGGTGGATGCCTACAAAAGAAACCAACAGCTTCACAGGAGGATGAGCCAAAGCCTGGCTCATTAATTTAATTTCATATGTTTATTTGTTAACAATGTCTTCGTATTAAAAAAAGAAACGCCTTTATAACATCTGGATACTTAAGTGAGACCAAATTAAGCTGTCCAATAGCGTTTATAGGTAAACAATTACGATGTTGGGAACACATCTCCATAGGCACCATGCTTGTGCTATTTTGTAGACCACTCTCCTCAATCATCAATTATGAGCATTCTACAATGTCTGACCATACGACTGTGTTCATCAGTTGGCAAAAAATGGGTACCTCATTAGAACAATTCAACAGTCTCAACAATCCTCTAATCATCTATGAAGAACATCATCATGAAGGGAAGACAACAGGAAACGTGAACCCTGACCAACGTTAGTTAAGGGCTCGAAAACAATAAAACAGAACGACTAAAAAAAATAAAAATAAAAACATACAATGGGGAGAAAAGAGACCAGTTCAACATTGTTCATGTGAAATGGTGCAGTCAGGGGAATGTGGGCCAATATTAAGGGCCTGGCAGTGCTCACAAAATCAGGAAAAAGGTAGAGGACACACACGGGAGGAATTCGGAGCAGACATTATTTTACGGTAAAGGTTCAGGCTGCATGCGATTTGGGCAGGTGAGACGAACAATATTAAATTTCTGCACACAATGGTTTGCAATGTAGTCAAAAAAAAAATAATCCTACAAGTTTTGGTTGGACAGCATATATGTAAAAGCAAGAAATCATTAAAACATGAGAGGAAAATTACTTATCAAATGTCACCAAAAATAATAATAATAATAATAATAATAATAATAATAATTTAAATAAAAACAAAACAAACAAACAAAAAAATACCTACTAGATTTCATTTCTCCATTTTCCTCGTACAACAGACCTAAAAAGACAAGAAAATTGTGAAAAGCTTAAATTCTCAGAAATAAGTGAAACGTACCAAAACAACAACAACAACGAGAAGGGCACTCGGTAGAGCGCATACCCCAGCCACGCCAATGCCTGATCCACGAGAACATATCGGGACCAACACATTTTTGAAATATCTTGAGCTATACACAGTACTGTATCGTTTTTGGCCCTATCTCTCAAAGGTGAAGAATCACTTGAACAATTAAATAATTCTCATATCCAGATCCGGATTCGGATCTTCACCTAAATCGAATCAATTCGTCCGGGCCACACACCCAACCTGTCCACCAAGTTTCGTCTGACTCAGTCCACAACTTTTTGAGATATCCTGTACACAAACAGACAGACAGACAGACAGACAGAAAGGGGTGAAAACACAACCTTCTTCACCTTCGATGGCAGAGGTAATAATGCAAAATATCGCATAGCAACGAAGCATTAACGAGGTGTGTATTACAGCATCGTTGTTGTGAGTACTCAGTGTCATCAACCATTCTGAATGCAGTACATTGTATGTTCTGTACAAGGGGGAAAAAAAATAAAAATGAAACCTGTCATTGTCGTTAAGTAAAGCAAGTCTCCCATAGTCCCAAGCCTTCTTCCTCAAAATTGAGAAAACGAGCAGAAGCACCTGAAATTACAACACACACATCACATATAATATCAAAAGAGATTGCACACTAAGGTTTGTCTTGGAGTCAGAGTGCAAACTTTTGTGTTCAGTAATGAAAAGGAAGGGTATAGAAGGGTGTAGAAGGGGCTTGCAGAGAGGGTAATGCAGGGGGGGATCCAGAATTTTAGGTTAGGTGGGGGGGGGTTGGGGGGGTTGGGGAGGAGCAAAAATTTACATTGCATTGAAAAATATTTTGCCAAGCAGAGTGAGGTTATTTAATTGTTTATCATTTCAGAATGTTTACACGATTCATGTACATATTTTGATTGGTTTTGATTAAAAATAAATAATTAAACGGTCATAGGATGGGATAAAAACTTGGGACCTCTTGTATGTTGTACACCAAGCAATAGTTCAGTTACATTGGAACACACAGTCTGCTCTTTTTCTTCAATGGATAGTTCACTATCATGATGCATAAAAGGACCAAACCAACAAAAGATATTACCAACAGCATGACATCACTTGTACCATTACAAAATTCCAACACACTGAGAAGTCTCTACCAGTTAGTGGAGTTTCAAAATCAAATTGTAACAGTTTAACTATTTATTACTTTTTTCTGCATCCACATCATGATCCTTTAATTCTGTCTTTTTGGAAGAACATAAACCCTGTGAATACCCCTTTGAGTTTTTGACCTTTTTGATGAACCACATTATTCCGCTTTGGTTGTTGTTATTGTCATTTAAATTTACCAATTTGAACAACAACAGAAACTACACTGAAAATACCAAATTGATATCCATCTTTTTCGACAGTGTTTAGTAAAGAACAAACCCTGATTTTTAGCACAATGTATTAGTACTCCTCAAAAACGTAAACATAATTCATAAACACTGAAAACATTTTCTTAAATGTAATCGTTTTAGATTTTGCATTTAAAAAATTTTGAAACGCTAAGCAATATTATGTAGGTGTACCTACCCTATTATATACTTAGTCTTTACAGTGGAAATTGTTGGAAACATTCACTGTGCGAGACAGTTTCCTTTCCCACATTTAGAGACTGCATCTTCGGTTATGTACACCTCACTACATGCGAAAAGACGATCACCATTGAAGGGAGGGGAGGGGGTAAGGCAGGCCAGGCGCAGACTAACCCCCCCCCCCCCTCCCACCCCGATCCACTCCTGGTATGAGAGGGATATGATTCAAGCAATTTTGAAGAGTTTGCTGCCATTACAGATATCTTTCAGTGTAATGTGTTGGGAAATAATGCACCCTTTCAATAACAAAATATGAATTGTCATTAAAGAAAAAACAAATTTCCCAACCATTAGTGGGGCAACTTAGCTAAATATAGTATAACAATTGTGCATTTTGTGAGGAAAGCACCAAATTTGGCACACTAGTCACCTATCATATTATGAACAGATTTGGATATTGGGCCATCTCAAAATTTTTGATGGCAGTGGAAAATGGCTGCCACAGCCATCAGCAGCTGAGTTTGAGATGGCCCAATATCCAAATCTGTTCATAATATGTTAGGCTACTAGTGTGCCAAATTTGGTGCTTTCCTCACAAAATGCACAATTGTTATGCTAAGTTGCCCCACTACATGGACAAAACGACAACAAAAAAACAAACAAAAAACATTTAACCACTTTTCCTCATGCAAGCCAAAACTAACAGGTGACTTGAACAACATAACCTTGGTCCACTATTATCAACTTCGAAGACAGCCTTCACTCCCATAAAACCCAAATACACCAATCCACCATCAGTAGGTCACTTTTTTATCCTTACTCTTCTCTTCCACAAGCCAAGAGTTTACATGACAAAAATATAGAAGTAAAATTAAAAGCAACACCGTTTGAATGCTCTAACCATTTGCCAGAGCCAGGAGGCACAGCAATTAATGCCACATCCCACATGCATTTGTCTACTGTAGGGGTGGGGAACAATTTTCCTGTCAAGGGCCATTTCGATTTTTAGAACATCCTTCGAGGGCCATGCAAAATTATTGAACACGTATATCAGACTCACCTAATGCGATGGCTGGAACTGTTTCTCTTTGGCAAGGCGTTTGGTGTCGGGTGGTAGTGATGATGATGCTACTCGCAGCTGGTTTTGCAGGTTTGGGTCAGTCAGTCTCAAGCGGAACCGAGTCTTTGCAAGAGTCAGTTTTGAAAAGAACTGCTCACAGCTGTAGGTCGTCCCAAACAGTGATGCAAACTTCAGTGGATGTCTCGTCAGAATGGGAAAATCCTCAGCACGTACATACAGTTTGTAGAACTCGAGCAAAGGGAGGTTGTTGTACCTAGCTTTGAGCTCGTCATTGCTTTGCAGCTCAATGATTTCGTGTGTAGGTTGTCAGGCACATCAGCTGGTTCCACATTAAACGGCGTGGCAAATATGTTCAGTTCCCTTTGTTTCCTTTTCATGTCCTGGAACCTCTCTCCAAATGCCTGGAGGAGTTTTGCACACCCAGCAGCATATTCAGATGTCACAGCAGGCTTTTGTTCTTGCAGAGTGGGAAAGTGGACAGTGTTTCCCCTTTCCAGTTGCACTTGCCACAGCTTTAGTTTCGTTTCAAATGATTTCACATTTGATTGCAGAGAGCTGAGAAGATGGTTGGGGTCTTTGAGCTTGACGTTCAGCTCTGACAGGTACTTGGTAATGTCCACCATGAAGCCCAAATCACACAGCCACTTGCCATCACTGAGTTCCATGACAGGTTTCCCCTTCATCTCCATGAACCGTTTCACTTCTTCTCTCAGTGAGTAAAACCGTGTGAGCATATTTCCACGACTCAGCCACCGCACCTCACAGTGGTAAACCAGATCTCCGTACTCTGACTCAAGTTCACTCAGTAGCTCCTTGAACTGGCGGCTGTTCAGCCCTCTGCTTTTGATGACGTTTATGGTGGAAACGACAGTTGTCATCACATTTTTCAGCTTCAGGGACTGTGCACACAGATTCTCTTGGTGTATGATACAGTGGCATACAACTAACTCACTTGGATCGAGACTGAGACGACTCATTTCTTTTTTGACCAATGCAGTCAATCCCTTTTGCGCGCCAACCATGGCTGGGGCTCCATCCGTGGCCAGGCCACTTAACTTGTCAAACTGCAGTTTAAATTTGTTCATAGCAAAAACAACTTGCTCAAACAAATCCTCACCTTTGGTGGTGCCATGCATGGCTTGCAAAGACAGCAACTCCTCGCTCGTATCAAACTCAGCTGTAATCCCCCGCACAAAAATGGCAAGTTGGGCGGTGTTTGTTATGTCCGTTATCTCATCGCAGGCCAGAGAGAAAAACTGGAAATCGCTTGTGGTGTCCTTCAGTGTTTTCTCAATATCTTGTGCCATTTCAGTAATCCGATCTGAGACAGTTCTTCGAGACAAACTGACACTTTGGAACAATTTTACTTTTTCCGGTGTGAGCAGCTCCGCAGCGGCAACAAGGCACTCCTTCACAAATTTTCCTTCTGAATGCGGCATCAGCTTCTTAGCGATAAGCTCACTCACCACAAAACTAGCATGCGCAGTGTTGTCTCGGTCAGATTATGGTCTTATGAAGACTGCTTGTTGAGCACCAAAAGTCTGCCGAAGAGCGTTAACTTTATCCAAGCGCATTTGTCCTTTCAACTCGTCCAGTTTAGCATGTTTCGAGCTGTAATGACGCTCGAGGTTGGACTTTTTCATCACCGAGAGCGCTTCCGGACAAACTCGGCAGACTGGCTTGCCTTTTACTTCCACAAAGAAATAATCGTTTGCCCATTTCTCTTGGAAAGTGCGACATTCCGCATCTACCTTTCTTTTCTTGTTAGTCGCCATGTTTGCATATACTGAATGAAATGATGACATGAGATTACGCGATCACACATTACTTAACGCACGTGCTGCATTCACTGACCCTGAACGTGAAACAGACAGATGAGAGCTGTCCGTTTAATTTATTTTTTTTAGGAAAAAATAATCGGTCTGGAGTTTTTTTTTTGTGTTGTATTTCTGAGGTTGCTTTTGTTTATTTTTAGCGAACGAAGTGAGTTTCATACTTAACGCGTACACGTGAGAGAATAGGAAACAACAACAACACAATACCCCTGACGATTTGGAATCCGTGTCGTTGGCTACGACTCTTTTGCTTCCGGTTGTTTTTAAACGCTGTGCGGTGTATAAACACGATTGGGTTTTATTTCTATCTTGTGAATATTACTTAACGCGTGCACATGAGAGAATAGGAAACAACAACAACAACAACAACACAATACCATGGCGATTTGGAATCCATGTGGTTGGCTATGACCCTTCTGCTTCCGTTTTTTTTTTTTTTGCTTCTGGTTATTTTTTTGTTTCCGGTTTTTGTCATGGGGAATCATGCAAGCCGGGAGATAAAGGCATCGTCGGACACATGAAAGACCCAAATAATATCAGACATCGTGTATATTTCCTCAACTGATTTTAATAAAGATATCTCCCGCATCATCAAAAAATAATTTTTAATCGTGATTTACGTTATTTGATCGCTGATCCCGAATCCAGGCCGAAGTAACCGAAAATTGCGTATACAGTTGTGAACAAGTTATAGGTAAAGTCAGAAGTGAATGCAAGAAGAATTCTACGTTCGCTTCTAGTATTTATTTTTTTAGATGACATCCTGTTCTAGGCGGTGTAGTTGTCGTTGTGAAGGTAATGTTGAGGAATTTTTTTTTTTCAAATGAGATCCTGTTCTAGGCAGTGTAGTTGTTGTGAAGGTAATATTAAGGTAATATTTATTTTTTCATAGCAAAAAGACTTCAATTTGATATATTTAAGAAGCGAATGCAAGAAGAATTCTACGTTTGCTTCTAGGCTTTGCCTATTCCATATTATGAATTGCCTCGCGGGCCGGATCAAACGGCCTCGCGAGCCGTATACGGCCCGGAGGCTCCCCACCCATGGTCTACTGTATCACAAGCAACCTTTTAGTAGCTCTAAGTACTTTGCAAGCCAACTTGTAAACATTAAAAATATGTTATCTTGTATGAGGAAAAACCTAAAAATAAAAAAAGACTACATTGCAAAGTGTACAAGAACATTTGCATACACATTCAACAGACACAACACAATTCTTTAGTGCACTACAGTGTGGCCACAATGTCTCGTCACCCCTTGCAAAAATTGACGTGCAGTTTTAATTCGGTTCCTTTTTCCCTTTTTTCAAATTGAGTGTATACTACAAACCTTAAACAAACAGTGAGACTTACTTTTAATCGTATCACCCCACAAATGCTCTGGAAAATGTCCTACCCAGAACATGGCGCAAAATTATTCTCTGTAATGACAACGATGGAGCACAAATACGTTCACTGCACACTTAAGGCTTGTCATGTGCTGTAAAATATGTAATAAAGTACAAGAGCATGTACTGAAAAGGTGTGTGGAATAACTTGTAGAACCCTTCAGTTTTGTCAGATAATATTGTTACGGTTGTGGAAATTCACAGAACACCATTCAGGTTCCCCAGAGGTCAGTTATTTTGGTAAGTGGTTCCAGGTTAGATTTCCCCACCGATGTACAACGGGATGTGTTCGTGTGCCGGGCTGTGCATCTTTGAGGTAGTGTTATTCTTTTCTATCTATATTTTAAAAATAACAACAATAACAACAACAACGACAACCCACGGCCACGTTTTGATGGTGATCTGCAACACGGCCGCGATTGATGGCAAGATCGGATCAAAACGGCGTTGCCCTCTGAGGGAGCGAGCCAATCGGAAGGAGAGGGGCGGATCCAGTGTGGGTGAAGGTTCAAAGGTGAAAGGAAGGAGGGCGCTGATTTTGGGTGGTAAGCCCAGAGCGACCCCTCCCCTTGGGGCTATAAAAAGCCGTGTTCGCCGCAGAGCTTAGTGAGTGTTAGAGTCCGGAGAGTTGGGGAGAGTGCTTGAGTTGGGCGCTGGACTTCGTGGCTTGCAGTCGGCGGTGGGAGTGGAGAGACGCCAAGGTTGAGAGCTGGAGAGTTCGGAGTTAGGGCAGTTGGTTCGCTGGGGGTTTGCCAGCGCAACCAGGAGGCCTGAGTCGAGACGCATTCACTCCACCAGCGCGTCATTGGCTAGACCAGGCCGCAGTGGAGGCCGGATGACCAAGGGAGCCAGTCGAAGCTCGGGGGTCCGGGCACAGACACCGAGGGTCGCCGAGCCAGGACCCAGCGAGTCACCACGAGGGTGGCCAGGTAGCCCGCTCGGTCTCTGAGCCCCTTCGGTCATCCCGACTCCGAGCAATTATAAAAGCTCACGAGCCCAGTTCTTTCTTTCTTTCTTGGGTTTTGCATTAAAGTCTGTGGCGCCTTGTCCGTAAGTAACAAACTGTTAAGTGACTGTACATTACATGATAGAACTCGGCTGTCGGCTTTTTGCTCGTGTCCTGTCCCATTCCCCCATTCAAATGCATATGTGCATTTGAAATAAATGTCCCCATTTTTTAATGTTAACCTGCTCGTTGTGTCACTTTCTGCCATTGACTGCCACGACGCGTTTAGAATACTAGCTGGCTGATTATAAGCCGATAAAACGTACATCTGGTCCGACGGGACTTGGCGATATAAAACCGCTCGGCAATCGCATAGGGAACTAGAACGGGCACTCATAGAGCGCATACCTTCGCCGCCACTACTTTTTTGTTCTTGGTATGAGTGTGGGGAACTGGTTTGATGCTGGTTTCATGCAAATCGAATAAGAATTGACTGAGTTATGCCGAAAACCGCATATTTTTCAAGGGCGTGACCCCTCCACCCCCCCGACATTTTACCCCAACCGGTGACATGTGTTATGACATCATTGTGTCACAAGATTGGGCATTAAATTCTGAACATTTTGGTGCTGGGTTCATGTAAAGCGGACAAGAATTGACCGCGTTATGACAAAAACCGCATATTTTTCAAGGTCGTGACCCCCCTGACCTTTGACCCCTAACCGGTAACAAGAGTATGGGCGTCATTGTGTCATATTGCATATCACAAGATGAGGCGTTGAATTCTGAACATTTTGGCGTTGGTTGCATGCAAATTGAATAAAAATTGACCGTGTTACCGTAAAAAGACGATTTTGACCTTTTTGTGACCTTGACCTTGACCTTTGATCCGAATGATCCCAAAATCTAACTGAATGCTTCCTGGCTAATAACCAATCATCCCACCAAATTTCATGCAATTCGGTTTAATACTTTTTGAGTTATACGAATCACAAGATTACAAATAAATAAATAAATAAACAAATAAACAAATAAATAAATAAATAAATAAATAAATAAATAAATAAATAAATAAATAAATACACGCCGACCAAAACATAACCTTTCGCAGAATGGGAAGGTACCGAGCTGCTTAAGTGGCTCGTTTTCGTGCAGGCCCCTTCGAGATATAAACTCCCGGCATTTCTGTCCGCGTGAATAAAAAATACATCGACAATTCGGCGATCGACCCTGTAGCGCGTGGACAGAAGAGTTGGCTGGTTTATGGTGTGTTAAAAACACCCGCAGCTGGGTTTTGGCGTGGATCCGGAAGCTGCGACTAGATTGCTCGTTCGGTGGGCACGCGCAGCCGCAATTGGGATAAATGCGGTCGTCCACACGCCGGACGGGCGGAAATCTACAACAATATGATAAAAGGCAATGTCACAATTATTACAAATGGTGACAAGACATTGTGGCCACCCTGGAGACCATGAGCTCAAGTACAACATGAGCACTTGGTGCAAAGGTTGTGACCAACACCAGGTACCGACAACATATCCACCCTAAGGCATCCATTACATAGTAAGCAAGGCAGCAACGACTCGCTGGTAAATGCTATGTAAGCCGCTACACTGCTAATCGTAGTATCAGTCAGCATAATATAATATTGTTACAGGGATTACGTTGTCTAAACAGCCGAGACACTCCAAGCCAGATTAAAGGCCTATTTTCTCTTATACCAAGTTCAATTTGGAACGCTTGGGGTGGAGAACAACACCAAATATGACAAGCGTCGATTGGTCCTCCATGCATATGAGCAGGGGCCACTGCCTCGTGCAGCCACGGTGACCGTGATTCGGTGCTGACAGGTATGTGGAGCGGTGCGATTGACTGCCACGATCAGACGAGTAGGTGTCATCCCGAGGGGAGAGGATTACGGCAAGAAACTATAAAAGGCAGGCAAATATGAGGCCAATCGGTGTGGCTTTGAGGGTGGCAAGAAAAAGGAAGAAGAAGATTTAAATTTGCTTCTCGCCAATGCATTTCCCTGCTGGCCTGCTCCCACTCGGGTGTCCGTTCTGGCCGTCTCGCCAGGCACGAGTGTGTTGCTGTCCGTCTATGCCACTCTGCCACACTGCAAAGCAATATTCCTCCAAAACCCAGCCCTGTTCCATATGAAAGAGAGTTTCGCATGTGATGCCATCGGACATTTGATCAATTCCTTTTATAATTCAACATGTTTGCCTGTCTGTTGGTCCTGAGGTGGTTCAATCCATTTATGATGTCCTGTAAAATAAAGCAACTTCGATATTCTCTGAGAGGCATGCCCGCCTTGCTTATTTGTCTTGCCACGCTCAATTGGATTACCCTGGGGGAGATAAATTATTAATCACAGTTACTCCCTCTTAACACGTTATCAGTGGGCACATGAGTAATTGCAAAATGAGCTGGCACAAACTACTCACTATCATCTTGAGGAAATTAAAACCGTTTTAGTCATCCACAAAGCTATCTGCTTTGACATCGATGACTTCACACCCGATTGTGGTCAGCGGTTGTAGCATGGGGCCAAAAAGCAACAATTGTGTGTGTGTGTCTTCCATAAGTATTGGACCAGTGAAGTCAAATTTGTTATTATTGCTCTATACTCAAGAAATTTGGATTTGAGATCAAAAGATTAATACGAGGCAAGCGTACAGGTGGTCAGCTTTTATTTCTTGGTATTTCTATGAATACATGTTTTACCATTGTGGAACAATAACACTTTTTATGTTCAGTCATCCCATTTCAGGTGAGCACAAGCATTGGAACAATTGACTGACAGGTGTTTCTTCTTGCTCAGGTGTTTCCTGTTGCATTGATTGGTCACACATAAAAGAACTGTCTCGTCTTGGTTTAAGCCTTTGCTTTGGCCTTGGGAGTCTGCCTCTGGGGTCAGGAGGCATAAACCAACATGAAGACCAGAGAACTGTCGATGAAAGAAAAGCAAGCAATTTGGAAGCTGAAATAATAAAATAATTCAATTGGAACCATAGCACAAACAACAATTTGGAATAGCTTGAAAAAGAAAGAAAGCTCCAATGTACTTTGCAATCGACAATGGCTTGATCGGCCAAGTAAAACAACTGCAGTTGATGACAGAAAAAATGATCAGAGCTGTGAATAAAAACCCTAAAACAACTGCCAGTGACATCAACAACAACCTCCAGAGTGCTGGAGTGAAAATATCACAATATACCGTTTGCAGAAGACTTCAACAGCAGAATTACAAGGGCTACAATGCAAAATACAAACCTCTCATCAGCACCAAAAGTAGAAAGGCCAAATTATAATTTGCCAAAAAGTACAGAGTTGATCCAGTAGAGTTCTGGAATGTTTTATGGACAGGTGAGACCAAGATAAGCCTTCACCAAAGCGATGGAAAGGCTAAAGTGTGAATAGAGGAAGGACCTGCATATGATCAAAAGCATACTACCTCATCTGTGAAGCATGGTAGAGGTAGTGTCATAGATTGGGCTTGCATGGCTGTCTCTGGAACTGCCTCACTCATCTTTATCGACGATGTAACGAATGATGGCAGCAGGAGAATGAATGTGGAAGTGTACAGAAACATCTTGTCTGCCTATGTACAAGCAAACACCTCCAAACTCATTGGGTGGCACTTTCCCATGCAGCAAGACAATGACCCAAAACACACTGCCAATGTAACCAATGAGTTCATCGGGGGGGGGGGAGGGGGTACTCGGCATGTGGCCTCCCGAAAGCCCCTCCCCTCCTGTCAAAGGTGATCGATTTTTCACATGTAATGAGGAGTATATAACCGAAGATGCGGTCTCGAAATGTAGGAAAGGAAACTCTTGTGCAGTGAATTTTTCTAACACTGTAAAGGCTAAATATACACTACCCGTCAAAAGTTTTAGAACACCCCCATTTTTCCAGTTTTTACTGAAATTTAAGCAGTTTAAATGTTTCAATGTCCTCCGAAATTAAAGCAGACAACAAATAAACAATTGCAGATAAAAAAGAAATCATGGAATCGTTTTGTTGAACAAAATTTTATCTAAATTTTTGACTCATCAAAGTAGCCACCTTTTGCAGATATAACAGCCAAACACACTCGTGGCATTCTTTCTACAATGGAAATCAAATATTGTTCGAAAAGTTCTTCCCAACACTGTTGCAGAAGTTCTTACAAATGTGTTGCACTTGAAGGTTGCTTTGCTTTCACCCTTCTGTCCAGTTCATCCCAAACCAGCTCGATGGGGTTCAAGTCTGGAGACTGTGCTGGCCATTCCATGATTTGAAGCCTACTGTCTTGTTCTTTTCTTCAAAGGTAGTTCTGACATAACCTGGAGGTATGTTTTGGGTCGTTATCCTGCTGTAGGATGAACCCCTGACCAACTCGGCGTAGACCAGAGGGTATTGCATGGCGCTGTAATGCTGTGGTGGCCCTTTTGGTTCAGGGTGCCAGTCACTCTGTGCAAGTCACCGACTCTGGATCCAGCAAAAGAGTCCCAGATCATCACGCTTCCTCCATGTTTAATAGTTGGTGTCACACACTGAAAAACTATCCTTTCGCCTACTCGACGGCATACAAAAACCCTGACCAACCGAAATTTCAAATTTTGATTAATCGGTCCATAAGACCTTCTTCAAGTTTTTAGTTGTCCACTGGTGATGCTTCATGGCCCAGGCAAGCGTCGACTTCCTTACTTCGACCAGTGTTAAGCTGTGCTTGAAGCTGCTGTCCTGTGAGCCGTCTATCACACAAGCTGTTAACTCTCAGAAACTTGTCTTCTGATTGTGTTGTGGCTTTGGGTCTGCCAGACCTCTTCCTGTCAGAGTTTCCTCTAGTTTCCAAGTGCCTTTTGATGGTATAGGAAACTGTGCTCACTGACCATGGCTTCCTTTGCAATTTCTCAAAAGGAAAGCCCTACACTTTTAAGTTATAATGGTCTGTCTGTCTTCCTTTGTTAATTGTCTTTTTCTCACCATTATGATAGCAATATACCACTTCCTGTAGTGCAATATTGTCCAAATAATGCTTCAGATGGTGCAGCAACACAGACTGTTCCAACACTGCTTTTATACAGACAGAGGGTTTGTAACTAATCAACAAAAGTTGGGACACCTGTAGGAATTGTTTGCATCAAATTTCAAGGCTGAATTCACTTCCATTGTTACAAAACAGCTGCAGTTGCTAACCCATTACTTGTTCCCTGAAAAGGGCCTTTTTTAACAACTCTGAAATTTACATTATTTTTCAGTTTTTGGTAGCTTAAACTTTTTTTAACTTCTTGCAGTTTACCGCTTAGCTTTGTACCATTTCTGGTTATTCACTGGACTTGAACTGCTTACATTTCAGTAAAAACTGGAAAAATGGGGGTGTTCTAAAACTTTTGACTGGTAGTGTATAGTAAGGTACGTACAGTCGTACACCTACCTAATATTGCCTAGCATTTCAAAAATTTTAAATGGAAAATCTATACCAATATATTTTGTTTGTTTGGTTCTTTTATGCATCGTGATGGTTTATTCATATTGGCGCTCATCCACAATACGAATAAACATCATTCATGAAAGGGACTTGGCAAAGCAGGCGACCAAGTATTTAAATTTTTTTGTTTTAGCGTTTTATGTTTAATGCATGGCGTCGTAAATTAGAATGATTGGTGGGGTTTATCTCCACAGCTGTCACCTGGCGTTGGTTACATTCTATCACTCCTGTTCCCTCATCCCTGCTTCACATACTTTATATGGTGGTTGCGTCATTGGAAGCATTGCCCTCGACATTTTGTGGAGTACTGTTTGTTGAACCGTTTTGCCATCAAGGTTTTCAAGCCCACTTAATATTTTAGTGCTAGCACTTTATGTGCATACAACTTGGCCTGAACAGCCCGTTTAGTCCATTGCACGATAAAGGCATCAATCAACATGATCCATTCTGTTCTCGTCGATGCAATTTAAAACCATTGTACTCGAGTAAATGTTTCATCCATCCGTCCGATCTCTGGTCAACCTCCGCTTCTTCCAAAGTCTCCTCTGGATTGCCTGTTTGTAATTACTGTTGTCCACCAGTTGCTGTTCTTTTTGCTAAGTGTCCAGCCCAATTCCATTTCGGTTCGATCGTGACCAAAATGTCAAGAAACGTTTTCTGTCTGGTCAATTTGTTTCTCTTCTTGTCCCTTTTAGTAAGGCCAAAACAACATTTTTTCCATAACTCTTTGCATTGTGATCAAATTCTGCTTCATACTCTTTGTTACAGACCATGTTTCACTGCCTTTTGTCAATGCTGGGAGAAAATTCCAATTGTAAACTTTCCCTTTCAGACACAGGTGCAGAACCTTTTCATGAATGTTTTTTTGTTTTCCAAATGCTGCCCATCCTGCTCTACTAATCTTCACTTCTTCAAAGTGATGCTGATCCATTTGTATGGGTTAACCTAAATAAATATAATTTTTTGGTTTATCATTGCCTGAAATGCGTCGATTTCACAGAGATGTAAATGTATTGTTTTGAATTTAGAAACAACTTTCCATCAGTAATAAGCATGAATAAAACAAGGAAGTCGGCGAGCAACAAAAAAAAAAAAATTAAAAAAAATCAAAAAAAAAAATCACACAACTTCATCTCCAAACAGCTTTCATCATGACATCTGCTAATTGCAGCAAAGACCTCATGGTCTTTGCAGCAAAGACCTCACCCCCCCATGTGTCGGCATTGGCAACACAAGCATTAAAAAATAAAATAAAAGGTTTAGGTTATATGCCATAAAAAAAAGTTTGAATTTAGTTATCCACCATGAAAAAAAAAACAACACCTTGAACAAAAAGGTTGGAATTTCATTCCAGTTTAAAAAAAAAAAAAACCAAACCCGCGTTACTTCACTGTCAAAAACGACATTTAAAGTCGCCTTTGATGCATACAGTTGAAAGTTGAAAGCTGATTTATGACTGACAATTCTAACCAACATGAAAACGAGCAATTCCATTAATTACACATCTGACACACCAACTGGACACCTCTTGAGGGTGAGTTTGATTTAGTTGATCTATTCATCACAAAATGTTGTTTCAATGTTCAAAAACTACATTTAAACGGGAATACAGTCTTTCAGTCCCATTCTTCCCTCTAGGGCTTCAAGACCACTACCTCATGTTATCCCCCATCTGTAGTACACTAATGCTCTATTCTACCCCAAATTACCCCCATTCCCAAGCACTCCCTTTTTCCAGATGATTGTGATTTGTTTTTCCTCCCTCTCCCTCACTTCTTTTTGTTGGTTCATCCCTGCTTTCCCCTTCCTCCTCGTGCTGTGTTTCGTTCAGCTTGTGAGCAGCTCATTCACCCCCCCCCCATGTGTCCTTACCCCCTCCCATTCATCTCACTCACTTATACTCTGCTTTTTAAAATATTATGTTTTCTTTTCCCACAATGAATTCAATGGACTGCACTTTAAACTCTAAGAAGTCGGACAGACATTGTTATTAAACCAGCAGATAAAACTGGCAAGGTGGTTGATTGGCACTACATGGATCGTTATGAGCATGAAGCTCATGACATTTTATCAGACACCAGTTTTTATGTCAAAGTCGATGGAGATCTCACTCTGGACAATGAAAAACTCAAACAGTGAACAATCTCATTTCTAAACTTAATCGTATGGTCAGTGCTCCTCGTATATATTGCACATCTACTTTTTGCCAACGAATCATAAACCCCGCAACACTGGCCATCCTATTGACTGCCTGTGGCTGTCCCACAGAAGTAATTTCCAATTATTTGGATAAAAACAAAATAGCTCCAATCGTCTGTCGTTTCACTTATTTCATGAAAGACACCAATCATGCTTCATAAAATTATTCATCAGTTTTCAGTTTCCAACTCAAAACAAACTTGTATTTACAATGGACATTTCACCATTATATACTGACAACCCAAATAACGAATGACTTCAGACACCAAAACATTATTTTAAATCAGTTCATCCTTAAAGGGCCGAGCACTCCACTAAAAATTTATTTAATCTGCTGAATTGGTTCTCACACCGAATTGCTTTTCATTCTGAAATGATTTCTATAATCGGATCAATCATGTGGCAACGGAATTACACAAATCATTTCATCGGTTTTATTAAAGCACAGATGATCTCTCAATTTATTGGTTCCACGCCCATCCCAGATTTATTTGGACGCTATATAAATGACTTTATCGGCTTAACCTCCTGCAACAGATTTGAACTTGAACAATTAATTAACTTCGTCAATTCTTCTCACCCATGCATGGGGTAGACAAGATGGATGCAGCAGGAAACTCTCAGGAGGGAAAACTGGAAATTGGGAACAAATGAGTGGAGGTGAGCAGTGATGCTGTGTTTCGGTAGTTTCACCAGAAGGGAGTTGATGGTGGATCGTGTGTGCCCTGCAGAAAATTGGGGCGGACAAAGCATGGAAAGAGCCGAGGGTGCAAGACCAGAAAGGAGTTGGGAGAAGACAGAGACTACAGACCTGTCTGTGATCGCAAAGTGATAAGCCCATAGACTTTGCTTCATTGTGGAATATTACAATAATCTTGAAGGCCTTTGTTTGACTTCTGTTGTAAAAAATAGATTAATCACGACTGTGCATTATAAGTCGACTGCAGAGGCACAACCCACACCCCAGCTTTCTCTCAGGTACTTTTCCAAGTATTTTCAGCTTTGTTTAGTAGCTTTGTGAACTATTTTAGGTTACAATCCTTACCCCGCACATACGACAGAAGTTCACCTGCCCCGAAGATCACTATTAAATCGAGGTTTCTGTGCATGCGCAACAAGCATTCTGTGGTGGATTACGTCATTTCAAAAGCTCCGTAATGCAGCCCTTGAAAAACACAGAACCGCCCACTACTGAAAGCAGTGTCAGATGCTACATTGTTAATCACAGTATCAATCAGCCTCCATGGCTTTAGAAGGCTTTTTTAGCTCGATCATAAGCCAACCCCTCAGGGAAAGGTATCAATCCACGGACCAGTTTCTGGATCCCGGATCGTCATCAGTGCAGAGTAATCCCCCCCACCCCCCAACAGATACAGATACACATACACATTTCCCACATATAGCCTACAGACACACAAAAAACTTTCTTGACAAACATGTTACTTAAATCTAAACAGAAACAAATCTGCTCTTCTACAGAAACACACAGATCAGCAAACTTTTCAAAGCAGGAAATAAAATAAAGAGGTGTAGTAAGGTGTTTGTGCTATATATATATATATATATATATATATATATATATATATATATATATATATATATATATATATATATATATATATATATATATATATATATATATATATATATATATATGGCAGACAACATCAGAAGGAATTGTGTATCAACGTTATCTGGATGCAGTGTAGCACATACCAGCCAAATGATGAAGTCGAGAGCTAATACGACGACGACACCTCCGAATGGGTATCCCTGCAGTACGGAGTTCCTTCCACGTGCGTAGCATTGACTTGTATCATTAGATGCCATTCCTGGGAATGTTTTTGGAGAAGGGGTGGTACCAAAACATTGTGTAGCTCCACCTCACAATATTCTGCACCTGCCATCAACTACAATTGTGCATTTGACATTTTGAATGAGGAACTCCCTCTAAATGTTGCAAACACCAACAAAATGTGCTCTGTTCATGTGTGGCAGGCTGGCAGACAAGAAAATAAAATGTTTAAAAAGTAGACCAACTATTGGGATTTAATATGAAGAAGAAGAAAAAAAAAACACCCATTATTACCTCCAACAACAAAGAGATATTATAAAAAACAAACAAACATAAATATGTGTGTATATATATATACACATAAATATGTATATATAGACACATAAATACATAAATATGTATATATAAAAATATATATATAAATATATATTGTTGCGGTTCTGGAAACTGCATCCTTCAAACACCAATAGCAGCCAACATACAGTGGTCCCCAGACAGTTATTTCATTAATGTACATTCAGATAGTCCCTTCCTTCTTGTCTAGTGGGTCGAACGGGACAGTGCGTTGTGTAAATCTCATAGCTAGGTCTGATTAAATCTCTGAACCTCATTCCTATTCTTTTCTCTCTATTCCTGAAGTAACTCCAAGCAAGAGGTCCTCGCGCGAGCCAGCAGGCGCTATGCTCGGAAACCCATCGGTAAAAACGACAGCCGTGCCCTTCGCGCAAGAATGCGTCCTCACAGAAGACCAAGGGCAGCAGTAGAAACCAGCAATAAACACCAGTGCTGCACGGAGTGCGTGCCCCACAACGAGGACCCCCCCCCCCCCCACACACTGTTCTGGCAATCAGAGGCATAACCAACACACCAAATGCTAACAATATACAGTATTCACGCGGCTCACTCTTCTTCAATCCAAATCTCCATTAATAATTATATCCAATCTTTTCCCTCAATTCCCTGACACAGATCAGGGCGAGCACCGTGCATCCCACCGCCTCTGAGAACCGCG
This sequence comes from Eptatretus burgeri, assembly GCF_056783735.1. Classification (NCBI taxonomy): domain Eukaryota; kingdom Metazoa; phylum Chordata; class Myxini; order Myxiniformes; family Myxinidae; genus Eptatretus; species Eptatretus burgeri. The sequence goes on along the minus strand of NC_140967.1, from coordinate 27,146,038 downwards.
AACACGATGTTCGACGACAGGCGGACCCACGCGCTGACCACGTGTACAATGGCGGACTCGCGCGCAGCCTGTGATACTTTATCATCGTATAGAACGGGGCACGAATAACACATATCCTGGGTCGGGTCTGCACATGAGGTTACAATAACGTTTTACCATTGGTCTTCGCTCACCAGGATGACCACAAATGTCTCCCGAGGACGGCAGACATCCTCCCGCACCTCCGCCTGAATGCAGCTGCTACCAGGCAGAGGCATGCTGTGCGGCCGGATCACTCGGTCCACGTGGCACACCACGGAGCAGGCACATTGACCAATGCAAACCGCGGGTCGCCGGGGCATGACACGGAGTTCGGTGCAAGGCGATTCAGATCACGGAGTTCGGTGCAAGGCGATTCAGATCACGGAGTTCGGTGCAAGGCGATTCAGATCACGGAGTTCGGTGCAAGGCGATTCAGATCACGGAGTTCGGTGCAAGGCGATTCAGATCACGGAGTTCGGTGCAAGGCGATTCACATCACGGAGTTCGGTGCAAGGCGATTCACATCACGGAGTTCGGTGCAAGGCGATTCAGATCACGGAGTTCGGTGCAAGGCGATTCAGATCACGGAGTTCGGTGCAAGGCGATTCAGATCACGGAGTTCGGTGCAAGGCGATTCACATCACGGAGTTCGGTGCAAGGCGATTCACATCACGGAGTTCGGTGCAAGGCGATTCACATCACGGAGTTCGGTGCAAGGCGATTCACATCACGGAGTTCGGTGCAAGGCGATTCACATCACGGAGTTCGGTGCAAGGCGATTCACATCACGGAGTTCGGTGCAAGGCGATTCACATCACGGAGTTCGGTGCAAGGCGATTCACATCACGGAGTTCGGTGCAAGGCGATTCACATCACGGAGTTCGGTGCAAGGCGATTCACATCACGGAGTTCGGTGCAAGGCGATTCACATCACGGAGTTCGGTGCAAGGCGATTCACATCACGGAGTTCGGTGCAAGGCGATTCACATCACGGAGTTCGGTGCAAGGCGATTCACATCACGGAGTTCGGTGCAAGGCGATTCACATCACGGAGTTCGGTGCAAGGCGATTCACATCACGGAGTTCGGAGCAAGGCGATTCACATCACGGAGTTCGGAGCAAGGCGATTCACATCACGGAGTTCGGAGCAAGGCGATTCACATCACGGAGTTCGGAGCAAGGCGATTCACATCACGGAGTTCGGTGCAAGGCGATTCACATCACGGAGTTCGGTGCAAGGCGATTCACATCACGGAGTTCGGTGCAAGGCGATTCACATCACGGAGTTCGGTGCAAGGCGATTCACATCACGGAGTTCGGTGCAAGGCGATTCACATCACGGAGTTCGGTGCAAGGCGATTCACATCACGGAGTTCGGTGCAAGGCGATTCACATCACGGAGTTCGGTGCAAGGCGATTCACATCACGGAGTTCGGTGCAAGGCGATTCACATCACGGAGTTCGGTGCAAGGCGATTCACATCACGGAGTTCGGTGCAAGGCGATTCACATCACGGAGTTCGGTGCAAGGCGATTCACATCACGGAGTTCGGTGCAAGGCGATTCACATCACGGAGTTCGGTGCAAGGCGATTCACATCACGGAGTTAGGTGCAAGGCGATTCACATCACGGAGTTCGGTGCAAGGCGATTCACATCACGGAGTTCGGTGCAAGGCGATTCACATCACGAGTTCGGTGCAAGGCGATTCACATCACGAGTTCGGTGCAAGGCGATTCACATCACGGAGTTCGGTGCAAGGCGATTCACATCACGGAGTTCGGTGCAAGGCGATTCACATCACGGAGTTCGGTGCAAGGCGATTCACATCACGGAGTTCGGTGCAAGGCGATTCACATCACGGAGTTCGGTGCAAGGCGATTCACATCACGGAGTTCGGTGCAAGGCGATTCACATCACGGAGTTCGGTGCAAGGCGATTCAAATCACGGAGTTCGGTGCAAGGCGATTCAAATCACGGAGTTCGGTGCAAGGCGATTCACATCACGGAGTTCGGTGCAAGGCGATTCACATCACGGAGTTCGGTGCAAGGCGATTCACATCACGGAGTTCGGTGCAAGGCGATTCACATCACGGAGTTCGGTGCAAGGCGATTCACATCACGGAGTTCGGTGCAAGGCGATTCACATCACGGAGTTCGGTGCAAGGCGATTCACATCACGGAGTTCGGTGCAAGGCGATTCACATCACGGAGTTCGGTGCAAGGCGATTCAAATCACGGAGTTCGGTGCAAGGCGATTCACATCACGGAGTTCGGTGCAAGGCGATTCACATCACGGAGTTCGGTGCAAGGCGATTCACATCACGGAGTTCGGTGCAAGGCGATTCACATCACGGAGTTCGGTGCAAGGCGATTCACATCACGGAGTTCGGTGCAAGGCGATTCACATCACGGAGTTCGGTGCAAGGCGATTCACATCACGGAGTTCGGTGCAAGGCGATTCACATCACGGAGTTCGGTGCAAGGCGATTCACATCACGGAGTTCGGTGCAAGGCGATTCACATCACGGAGTTCGGTGCAAGGCGATTCACATCACGGAGTTCGGTGCAAGGCGATTCACATCACGGAGTTCGGTGCAAGGCGATTCACATCACGGAGTTCGGTGCAAGGCGATTCACATCACGGAGTTCGGTGCAAGGCGATTCACATCACGGAGTTCGGTGCAAGGCGATTCACATCACGGAGTTCGGTGGAAGGCGATTCACATCACGGAGTTCGGTGCAAGGCGATTCACATCACGGAGTTCGGAGCAAGGCGATTCACATCACGGAGTTCGGTGCAAGGCGATTCACATCACGGAGTTCGGTGCAAGGCGATTCACATCACGGAGTTCGGTGCAAGGCGATTCACATCACGGAGTTCGGTGCAAGGCGATTCACATCACGGAGTTCGGTGCAAGGCGATTCACATCACGGAGTTCGGTGCAAGGCGATTCACATCACGGAGTTCGGTGCAAGGCGATTCACATCACGGAGTTCGGTGGAAGGCGATTCACATCACGGAGTTCGGTGGAAGGCGATTCACATCACGGAGTTCGGTGCAAGGCGATTCACATCACGGAGTTCGGTGCAAGGCGATTCACATCACGGAGTTCGGTGCAAGGCGATTCACATCACGGAGTTCGGTGCAAGGCGATTCACATCACGGAGTTCGGTGCAAGGCGATTCACATCACGGAGTTCGGTGCAAGGCGATTCACATCACGGAGTTCGGTGCAAGGCGATTCACATCACGGAGTTCGGTGCAAGGCGATTCACATCACGGAGTTCGGTGGAAGGCGATTCACATCACGGAGTTCGGTGGAAGGCGATTCACATCACGGAGTTCGGAGCAAGGCGATTCACATCACGGAGTTCGGTGCAAGGCGATTCAAATCACGGAGTTCGGTGCAAGGCGATTCAAATCACGGAGTTCGGTGCAAGGCGATTCAAATCACGGAGTTCGGTGCAAGGCGATTCAAATCACGGAGTTCGGTGCAAGGCGATTCAAATCACGGAGTTCGGTGCAAGGCGATTCAAATCACAGAGTTCGGTGCAAGGAGATTCATATCACGGTGCTCGGAGGGGGACGATTCCGCAGCTTGGAACCATCTGGCCAGAAGTGAAGTGTCGCTTCCGGTCATGGCGGCCGGCCCGTGCGCTGGCCGGGGCCCAACCAGAGCGCCCGATTCTGGTGACGTCACATCACTTCGGGTTGTCGCCCCCGCCCCACACCACCGCATCTATAAAAGGACGGGTCGCGGGGCGGTGGGGGAGTCGTCGTCGTTCCTGAGTCGTTCAAGTGTCGTTCCTGTCTGTTCGTTCTGTCTGGCTTGGGATCAACAACCAACCAATTCGCCTGCTGACTCCACCTTCCTTACCACCTTGCTGCCCTTCTTTTCCCAATTCGCCTGCTGACTCCGCCTTCTTCACCACCTCGCCGCCCTTCTCCTCCCACTTGCTTCGGACTCCACCGCTCGCCACCCATTGGCTTCTGACTCCACCCAAGTCCCTCCCTTCATGCCTGATGGTCACGTCTCATTCTCTGGAACGACGTTAGCTGCTTGAATTGCCATGAAGCAAGAGACGATGCGCCAGCTGTCAGGGAGGTATTGCCCAGCGGAGCATCCCCCAAAACGTACTGGTGGCACGGTCGGGCAATCACGCAAAGTATTGAGAGACCATTAGCCTCATCTCCTCTCCTTTTTCTCTATATTAACTCCTTCATCGGTGTGTGTGTGTGTGTGTGTGTGTGTGTGTGTGTGTGTGTGTGTGTGTGTGTGTGTGTGTGTGTGTGTGTGTGTGTGTGTCCTGGAACCTGTCCTCAAGTTAAGATTGTACAAGAATTATATCGGGATAACTCTGCTCTGTGTCTGCTTTTGTAAGTTGCTTGTATTATTGCCGCACCTCTCACATTTCTTCCTATTCCTGCTCCAGACAATAAACATTCACTGCGCCACATATCTTTTCTCGCCTGTCTGTTAATAAATCCTTTGTAAAAATGTTCCCAGCTCGTTTTTGTTTGGTCTTTCATTGATCCAGCATGCTCTGTATCCTAACTTTGCCGGGACTTTATTCCCAACGATCTGTTCCTTTTAGCTGGTCCGTCCTTGGCAGTGTCGCTCGGCTGCATCTGATCCAGTAAGGTGATCTGGTTCGGACAAGGCATACCGTAATTAGGACAAGGCGTAACCGAGGGAATGTCCCCCAGTAATTAGATCACGTGATTAATTTGGTAACCCGATTAACCCATAGACAGGAGGACCTGAGGTCACGTGGTTGCGTTATTGGCGTTCACTGTCGGTTTGCGACCCGCCGCATCACGGAATTATCCATGTGCGACGGACTGCAATTCCGGGGAGTCTGGTGGGAACCCGAGATAGCTTTCCCCCTTTGGTGGTCTTCTCACCCGACCTTCAACAATATATTAAACTTTGCACAACCAACCCCCAATGTGCCGCTTGTTTCTGTGAGGAATAGATACTATCACCCCATGTTTGTTTTTCCTTAAAATAATAAAGAACCTTGCACAAGTTTCTCAATCAGACCACAAAGCAAGCAACCTCCCTTAAATCTCATCCACACCTCATGAGACTCCAACTCTTACCTGCAGTTTCTGTCAATTCAGATGCGTAGGTGTAACTCAGGTAAGTGGGAAGGGTCGAAAGACACTTGCAAATACAGCAGACTTTTACTGTCGCACCTTTTCTGTTCACTTCCTCTTCCAGGGGTCAATAAGTAAGGTGAGGTCATGCAATTCGGTTTGCCAAATGATCAACCATTGTTCAATAGATCTGGCTCGATGTTTGGTGAGAAGGGTCAACTGTGCAACTGAGAGCTATTTGGAGGAAAGGAGATTGGGAATAGAAAATAAGATAGCAATGATGTTAGAACAAACAGACTCAGAGAGGGGGTAAAGAGACTGTCAAACAAGACTGCTTCGATCAATGATCAATGTTAAAGTGTTCAAATGGATAACAATTGCTCTTTCGAATTGCCCGTGTAATACTAATCCCACTTCAAAGTAAAACGACGAGGGAATTTCAAAAACTCTGATTTAGTACATCTGATCACGATCATTTTTAGTCTGGTGAGCTTATCGAGCAGTGCCTGTAGGTGATTGAGTCAGTCAGTCAGTGAGTCTGTAAACACTCATGTCATTTTTGCTTGAACCAAACAAATGATTTTGATTAAACTTGGCCACAAGCTTCATATGTGATGCCTAACAAAGGTGTATCGACCTCATCAAAATCTGCACTCACTGAAGGGGTCGGTCGACTCCCCAAAATAGGTATTTGCTCTCTTCTCCGAAACTGCACATACAATTTTGATGAAACTTGACCACAACCTTTATCACCAGTGATGTACCAAAGTGTATCGACCGCATCAAAATCTGCACTCATTATAGAGGTCTACAGGGGTGGGGGGAGGGGTTGACCTCTAAAAATAGGTATTTGTTCTCTTCTCAGAAACGACACATGCAATTTCAATGAAACTTGAGCACAACCTACAACACCCATGATGTACCAAAGTTTGTTCATGGCATTAAAGAAAAAAAATAATAATCAGCAGAGGAAGGCCATTGGTGTTCAGATGAGCTTGACGGGGAGATCGGTGAAATACCGGCTGAGATAGGCTGGTCACTTGGTGCGGATGGGGGAAGAGAGAATGGCAAGGAGCGCGGATAGGTGGAGGGAGCAAGGTGGGAGGAAAATAAGTAGACCATGGTGAGATGGGAGGATTGTGTGAGGAGGTATATTAGTAAAGGGGGGTGGGTGGGGGAGGGTGGCTGGAGAGTGGAGAGACTTGGCTGGGGACAGAGAGAGTATCATGGTCAAGGAAGGGCAGAAGCTTGGTGACATTGGACCTCACCCCTTATAAAAGGGAAGAGGAGGAAAATAAGAAGAAGTTGGAGTTTGATTTCTTGAAATTTATAATTGGACAATCAAAAGGGCTTTGTGTAGTTTACTGAGTCTTTCAAAAGAAAAAAAAAAAGTTGTTATTCAAACGGTTGGGGTGTGAATGTTCACACAAAAATATGGACACTTCTGCTGTAAATCCATCCACAAGTGCATGAGCCAGACATGTAAAAGTGACCCACCTCCCCCATTACATGGTTATTAAAACAGTATACCATCATACCTTCAAAAGAGTAAATTGAAGTATCAGGGTTGTCAGAAATATTCCTAAGCTTAGCTTTCAAATTACACAAACATCCAATGATGCAACAACAAAAACAGGTGGTGCTTGTCATTCATAGTCAGGTCAGGTTCGATCTGTGACCTGCTACAGGTACCATGTAAACCTGTACTAACCTGTTCCATGGTCGGGTTGTCGGCGACTAAACTGTCTCCCCCACCAGGTTTTCTGGTGAGGAGGGTGTTTGGATATGGACACCCAGCAGGATTAAAAACAAAACCTGTCAAAGGGCGGAGGAGCTCCTTGTGAGCCAACGGCCATCCATATCTAGTGCCCAACTGTGTCTGCGGACGTCCTACTGCAGTTGGGCTACTTCTTATTAGGAGGTTGGTGGCAGGATTTGCACTCCGGCCACCGTAAAACGCTTCATTCCGCAAAACGCAAAAACGCAAAAAAAATCTGAAAACCCACTCCGTGGGAGTACCTCCTGTGCAGCTTCCCTTCGCAGGGCAGCTCACCGGATGACAGGATTGGGGCAAAGCCTTTGGAGGGAGGGAAACCACGGGGTAACACCCCTGGGTCAGATTGCGGGAGAGTGTGTCGGAGTGGTGCTGAGGTGTCGTCCACCAGACGGCGGTCTCCTTGGGTTAACCTGAGGCGGTCCCTTCGGGTGGGTGCCTGGAATGTCCTATCCCTAAGAGAGGATGATCACCTATCTCTGTTATCATCTGAGCTCAAGCGTTTGGACATCGGGATTGCAGCTCTCTGAGGTTCGGAGACCGGATTGCGGCGAGATAATGGTGGGTGGTTACACCTACTATTGGTCTGGTCGCTCTGATGGTTACCATACCCAAGGAGTTGCTGTAGCTGTGTCCAATAAGCTGACCCCAATGATAATTGAGGTAACACCGGTCAACGAGCGTATTATGAGATTAAGGATTCGCCACTCCTTAGGTGTCATTTCCCTGGTCTCTATTTATGCTCCGACTGAGGCGAGTGATCTCACCGTGAAGGACACATTCTACGCCACACTCAAGTCTGTGGTTGATCAGTGCCCCAGACGAGATACACTTCTAGTCTTGGGGGATTTCAATGCATCGACTGGAACTGATAGGGATGGTTATGAGGTGTGTGTTGGTCCCCATGGGTCAGGAACTATGAACCAGAATAGCACTAAGTTCCTTGACTTTGCAAGAAGTCATGGACTGAGGGTGGCTGGTTCATGGTTTCATCGCCCGCAAGCTCATCGCTGGACTTGGTATTCCAACGCTGGCGGTGTGGCAAAGGAGATTGACCATGTCCTCATTGACGGTCGTTGGAGGATGATCCAGAACTGCAGGGTCTACCGGAGTGCTCAGTTCCTCAATACTGACCACAGGCTTGTTGTAGCAACTCTAAAGCTGCACCTTAAATCCTGGAGAATGGTACCATCCCAGCCTAGGCTGGATGTTGCCAAGCTCAGGGATGAGAGAGTAGCTGAGGAGTTTGCGAACAGGCTGAGTGGACACTTGGGGTGTCTGGGTGCTTTGGGGGGTCCTGAAGAGTTGTGGAGCACCTTCAAGACCACCGTCCTTGATGTTGCCGGTGGATGCCTTGGAGTTCACCGCAGGGCAAAGAAGAATTTTGTCTCCCAAGGGACACTGGATACCATTGACCAGAGTCGCAGGGCCAGGCTGAATGGCAGAGCTAAGCTGTTCAGGGAGCTGAGGCGTAAAACTGTACGTGCACTGAGGGTGGACAAGGAGGCCGATGTGCGAGGAATCTGTGAGGGGGTAGAGCATCACCTGTGGACAGGTGATTCTCGTCCCGCTTACAGGGGAATTCTCGCATTACGTTCATCCAAGCCCATCCCTCGGAGCACTGCAGTTCGAGCAGAGAGTGGTAGGCTCTTGACAGAGGAGTCTGAAGTGAAGGCCCGCTGGGCCGGTTACTTTGAGCGGTTGTACCAGGCTGATCCCCCAGCTGTCGAGTTGGACGTCAAGGGTGTTACAATCCCTGTTGCTGACCCTCGAATCAACTGTGGTCCACCATCGCTTGTGGAAACACGGGCTGCGGTGAACCAGTTGAAACGGGGCAAAGCTCCAGGGATCTGTGGCATCCATGCTGAACTTCTCAAGGCTGGTGGAAATGCTGCACTCGTGTCGTTGCATGCAGTTTTGTGCTCTGCCTGGAACACAGGCATCATCCCAACTGACTGGAAGAGGGGCCTTGTTGTCCCTCTCTGGAAAGGGAAGGGTGATCGCCAAGATTGCAACAACTACCGAGGGGTGACGCTGCTCTCAGTGCCGGGCAAGGTCTTTGCTCGGATAATTCTTGATAGGGTTCGCCACCATCTGCTTGAGCACCAGCGTCCAGAGCAGTCAGGCTTTACACCAAAGAGGTCAACGATTGACCGTATCCTTGCACTTCGTGTCCTCACCGAACGCAGACGAGAGTTTCGGCAGGGGCTGCTTTCAGCCTATGTTGATCTCTGTAAAGCGTTCGATTCAGTGAATCGGGATGTCCTCTGGAGGATTCTTGGTCTTCGTGGGGTGCCACCGAAACTGATCGATCTGATGTCTGAACTCTACTCTGGTACTGAGAGTGCTGTGAAGTGTGGTGGTACCATCTCTGACTTATTTCCAGTTGTTACTGGAGTTCGTCAGGGATGTGTACTTGCCCCCACACTTTTCAGCACTTGTATGGACTGGATTTTTGGGAGGATGTCGGAGAGATCAAGTTGCGGTGCATCGTTTGGCAATGTCAAGATCTCGGACCTTGATTTTGCAGATGATGCAGTCATCTTTGCGGAGACTTTAGACATCCCCTTGGGGGCCCTAGAGGTGCTGAATGAGGAGTCGGAGCCGTTGGGATTACGGATTTCTTGGGTCAAAACTAAGATCCAGGCTTTCGGTGACATCTTGGATGCTGCTGTCCTGTCTGTGTCTGTTTGTGGTGAGGATGTTGAGGTCGTGGATAGATTCACTTACCTTGGCAGTGATATTCATGTCTCCGCAGGTTGTGAGCCGGAGGTCAATAGACGTCTGGGTCGGGCCTAGGGAGTCATGGATTCACTGGATCATGGGGTGTGTCGCTGCCGGTACCTGTGCGGGAGGACGAAAGTCCGAGTCTTCAGGTCTTTGGTACTTCCAATCTTGCTCTATGGGTGCGAGACTTGGACTTTGACCAAGGATCTGAGATGGAGACTTAATTCCTTTGGTACCAGTTCTCTTCGAAGAATCATTGGCTATCGCTGGTCGGATTTTGTGTCCAACGAGCGGTTGCTGAGAGAGACTCGGATGAGATTTGTTACCTGCATAGTTCGTGAGCGTCAGCTGCGGCTGTATGGACATGTGGCTCGTTTTCCTGACGCTGATCCTGCTCACCAGATTCTCTCAGCGAGGGAGTCTCATGAGTGGAGGAGGCCAGTGGGCCGACCACGTGCCTCATGGTTGCAGCAGGTTGACCATCATCTCAAGGAGATGGGGATGGGCCTGGCATCTGCCTGGGGGATGGCCAGACGGAGGCCCCTGGAGTACCGGCGGAAAGTGGACGCAGCGACGCGCTGTTCTGGCACATGCTCCCATACCTGACCTGACCTTGTCATTCTCAAGGCCTCCCAGCCAAAGGACCAATCCAGAGTTTAGTACTGAATAAATTGTCGGTGCAAAGTAAACAGAATGTTGAAATATTATTTGTTTCTCCTCTCGATATTCAAATACTCCCTGCTCTTTTAGAAAAGCTCGGATCCTGCTAATATGTCACATGTCATTACCAAAATCTGAATTACCATACCCACCCTCAACCTGATGAAGGACCTTCTTCTTTTGCTCTCCCACCCACCCCCAATAAGAATTGCACCTTCATGTTATTTATTTGTCAAAATCTAATCATCAGAAATCTTTCAGGGGAATTAAAAAGATCATTGAACAAATGACTAAACATTGAATAGTGTTTGTTCAATTATGTGATATACATGAGACTGAAGAATGATTTCATCTGATGATCGTAAAATGTTAAAATCAAAGTTCAACTATTATGTTCAGATAATTTCCAGTGTCTCATCGGCAACTCGAAAGGGTATTCCCCTGCCAATCGGTGTCGTGGTTACTTGTCATTAACGTGCACGAGCTGCGCAAGGTGAACATTCATCGGCCGAGAGTAGGCAACCTGTCTGTCATCCATAGAGGAAACCCTCTACCATGTTTTACCTACTGCAAAATACTTTAAATAGTTTCGCTGTAATAAATTTTGGTGATTATGCAGTGTGTAATAACTTCACCGAGGAAAGTATTTCTGCATATTCCGACATTCCGTATATGCATTCTATTTTGGTGATGAAAGGAAAGTATGAAAGGGCTGTTTTCTCAAGTAGAATGTTGTTTCTCGCCTTGAATTTGTCATCTTTTTAGGTATGGTATTTCAGGTATTTTCGGTGATAACCAAGAGAAACTGGTTCACCGCAAACATAAAAATAAAATAAAACATTCCAGAGGAGTCCCTGCACACAGTCATAACCACGTCACCATCGATAATTTAAATTTCATGCATGTTCCACTTCAACTTCCGTCAAAGTGACATTGGAAAATAAAAATAAATGCTCACACTCAAGGATCATGCAAAGAAAGGGGATTGCAAGCTTATGAAATGATAAACAAAAGCAACAATAACATTGATGAATGGAAACGGAAATGCATTTGTTTATGACAAACAATGACAAACTGTTGAGAATAACACAAGAGTGGAGAAGTTCTGCTCTATCACTTGGACATGGGACTGTGCCAAACCCACTTGAGAAGGCACCTTGGAGAAAATAAATAAATAAACTAGAAGAGCGCATACCGACACCCCGCAATGCCTGATCCATGAAAACATATCGGGCCAAATACATTTTTGAGATATCGTGCTATATATCGTTTTTCAGCCGTTTCTCTAAATAGAGAAGATTCACTAAAAAATTATCAGATCCGGATCCAGATCCGGATCTTCACCAAAATCGAAACAATCCTTCCTTGTCACACACGCAACATGTCCACCAATTTCATCGGAATCCATCCACAACTTTGAGACATTGTGCTATATATCGTTTTGGACCAATCTCTCAATGGTGAAGAATCACTTTAAAAATTATACTGGCCGAATCCAGATCCGGATCTTCACCAAAATCTAATCAGTTCGTCCTTCTCACATACAGCATCTGTCTACAAAATTTAATCCGGCTCCATCCAAAACTTTGAGATATCTTGTAGAAACAAACAGAGTGTATGTGTATGTGCGAACAAGCAGTACATATTTTATGGCAGTGTTTTCCATCCATAGGGCTCACTTGGGCGGCCGCCTAAATCAATTTCTGGCCGCCCAACTGCTTAAACACCCATTTCTGGCCACCCAAAAGACTGAACAACATTGTCCACATGTATATACTGTTACGGTTGTGGAAATTCAGATCATCATTCAGGTTCCCCGAAGATCAGTTATGTCGATAAGTGTGTGTTCCAGGTTAGATTTCCCCACCAATGTATAACGGGATTTATTTGTGTGCCGGGCTGTGCATCTTCAGTTAGCCGTTATTCTGTCTCTATCTTTTATTTTAACAACAACGACAATAACAACAACGAGAGCAATTCATCGACCACGTTCGCCTTCAATCGGGCGGATCCCACCTGAATCAGGGTTCAAAGGTGAAGAGAAGGAGGGCGCTGATTTCGGGTGGAAAAAGCCCAACGCAGCCCCTCCCCTTGGGGGCGATAAAAAAGCTGCGGTCGCTCGCCGGAAGAGGGCGCGTGAGAGAGAGAGCCGGCTGAGAGTTGGAGGAAGTGGAGTGTCGTCGTGGAGTTGGTAGGTCGAGATCGCTGGAGCAGTAGCTCGTGGGAGAAGCCTTTGAGCGCAGCCAGACGGCAGTGGAGAGTCGGGCAGGTCGCAAGGCCCTTGAACCACCAAGCCGCCAATCGAAGCCGCTGCAGCGTTGGCAATGAGCCAGCGAGACGGAGACACCAAGGGTTGTCAACCCGAACCAGGACCCAGCGAGTCACCACGAGGGTGGCCAGGTAGCCCGCTCGGTCTCTCGGAGCCTCTTCGGTCATCCTGGCTCTGAACAATAATAAAGGCTGACGAGCCTGTTCTTTCTTTCTTGGGTTTTTGTATGAAAGTCTGTGGCGACTTGTCTCCAAGTAGAATTGTAAGTACGTGCTTGTACATAATAAGTAGACATCGGCTGTAGGCTTTTTGATCGTGTTCTGCCCCCATTCCCCCATTGACTGCTTACGTGCCTGTACGAATAAATGTCCCCATTTTTGAATGTCACCTGCTCGTTGCGTCCCTTCTGACATTGACTGCCATAATTACGTTCAGGATATTAGCTGGCTGATTAATTATAAGCCGATAAAACGTACAAGTGGTGGGTGGTGGTGGTGGAGGTAGTGATGGAGTGGGAGAGGTGGTGGTAATGGGTGTGGGGGAAGTGATGGTTGGTGGTGGTGGGTGATGGGATAGGAGGGATGGTGATGGTGGAGGTGGTAGTGATGGTTGAACTAATGGTGCTAGTGGAATATTTACCCATTTATTCACTCATCTATTGTAACTTGTCGATGTACTATTTTTGTTCATCTGGTAACTACTTTTCTGTTGAACATGCAATTTGATTTATTATGCTGAAAGTGTGTTCCCTTTTGATAACTGTTAAAGGCAGAGTAACTTTTGGGGAGTCAGCCTCAGGCTGGAGAGATGTAAATAAACTGAATACACACTGTACACCAGCGTTTGTTGTCAACTTATAATATCCATGTCATAGTTATATTGTAGATTGGTACACTGAGTGCCTCACACAAGTACAGAGTATATTCAATACAAATTTATTTCTTGGAAATATTGATCAGACAAGCAATTTTGTTTGGATATATCATAAATTTTTTAATGAAATCCCATGCATGGTTAATGGAATGTAAGTTGAGATATTAAAAAGATCATTGATGGGTATTGCAACCAGAACAAAGATTTTAAATATTTATGGTGAAGATACATACATGCTAAATATAAGAAAATCTAAGATATGTTGTAAGTGAGAATTTTTTTAACAAAATTGATGATGCCAAGATACTAATTTGTGTCCCGACTTGCATGCTCAGAATGCCCCAGAATGCACCTACGAGCATCTAAAATTGCTAAATTTCCTGGGGGAGAACCCCAAGACCCCCTGACAGCGAAAGGGGGGAGACCCCCCTCTCCCACTCTCACCCCCCCCCCCGCGCCCACCTATCGTGGCCGCCGCGAGCCGTGAAGCAGCCCGCAAAATTATACATGTTGGCAGTTTTACCCATGTTATTTTAAAACCCAGGGAAAACCCTGTATGGTGTATGTTCCCCCTCCATTCCCTCCCTTACCTCAAATGGCCACACTGCTGATACCGCACGTGAAAAGGCTGAATGCCTAAACTCGGTGTTTGCATCTAAATCTTATGTCCGAAACTCATCGCTTTCTGTACCCATCTTACCCAGTCGCACCCAACTGTCCCTGGACTCTGCGTCCTTTTCTCCTGACTAGGTGGAGAGCTTGCTGTCAAACCTTGACTCACATTCTGCAACCAGTCCAGATGGCATCAGCCCACGTGTCCTAAAAACCTGCTCCTTTGCTCTTGCTCAACCTCTCTCTGTTCTATTCACCCTCTCATTTGCCCAAGGTCATCTGCCATCTGCTTGTAAATCAGCAAACATTACTGCCCGGCATAAAAAGGTGCTAAAACAGATCCCTGCAACAACAGACCCATCAGCGTTCTCCCAATCATCAGCAAGGTTATGGAATCCATCATCGCTTCAGACATTAAATCCTTCCTCTTCTCCAATGGCTTGATTTCCGATCATCAATTTGCTTCCAGACCAGATCACTCTACACTGGATGCGCTGCTTCTGCTCTCCCAACAATGGATGGAGGTCATCAATGCTGGACATGAAATCAGAGCCAAATCCCAAGACATATCGCGTGCTTTTGACACGGTCTGGCACCCTGCTCTGCTCACCAAACTCTCTTCCTATGGTATCCAAGGCCATCTCTACTCATGGCTCGCAGACTTCCTCTCCTGTCGCAGTCAACGTGTGGCCCTCAATGGAGTTCTTTCATCACCCCTTCCTGTCCAGGCTGGAGTTTAAGGCAGCGTTCTGGGCCCTGTTCTTTTTCTGGTTTTCATGTACGATCTCTCCGACTCTCTGGAAAATCCTCTTTATCTCTTTGCTGATGACTCCACCCTCTGCCATACCATCTGTCATCACTCAGATCGGCAAGCAGCAGCTTCTTCACTCACTGCAGATCTGGGTGAAATCACAAACTGGTCCAACACATGGAACACGCCTTTCAATCCTGACAAAATCTCAATCTCACAGTCACTCCGAAAGGACTGTTTAGAAAATCCCCCCCATCGACTTTCTCAACAATCCTCTGGAAGAAGTCCGTTCATTCAAGCTTCTGGGTCTCACTATCTGCCATGATCTTTCCTGGGAAAGCGACATTTCCAACCTGGCCTCCAAAGGCAGTTGCCGACTGGGAATTGTGCACCGAGTAGTGCAAAGTCCTTCCTCGGCCCACCTGAGTTTCTGACCACATACAAAGCTTTCGTCCACAGCCTGATGGAGTACTGCTCTCCCCTATGGGCTGGTGCTCCTGCCTCTCACCTTACTCAGCTTCACGCTGTGGAAACCAAGGCATTGGGGATCACTGGTATCTCTCGCGATGAGGCCGAGTCTTTGGGCCTCTCACTCTCTCACCGCAAGCAGGTCGGTGGTCTTTCTGTCTTCTACAGTCTCCTCTCTGGTCTCACCCCCCCCCCCCTTGCTCTGTCTGTGATATGTCTCCACTATATTTCCGCAGGGCATTCAAGATCCGCCAACAACCCCCTTCTGGTAAAGCTACCAAAATCACGAATCACTGTTCACCTTCACTCTTTCATTCCTCTTTTTTCCCCGCCTTTGGAATAAACTCCCTCACTCTATTCATTCCCATTCTTCCCTCCAGGCCTTCAAAACAGCTGTTCACCACCACCTCTTATCTTCCCCCATCCAAAACCATGATTTTTTTTTCTACCCCCGTTAATCCACCCCAAACCCACCTCCTTCAATTTCCCTGCTTTCCTTCGTAAAAGTCCCTGTAATGTTCATCTTGTGTACCCCAGGTTCCCTGCACCATCCCTCTCCCTTCTACAGATCTCCTCATGTCTGTTCCCCACTGTTTTGTCCTTCCCTCTCCCACCCTTCCTGTATCATACCGCCCTTGCTGTGGGTTGTGAGTCAGCTCTCATACGAGCCTCGACAATGTATACAAAAAAACAAACACAGAAAGGGGTGAAAACGTAACCTCCTTCACCTTCAGTGGTGGAGGTAATAAATAAACAAATAAATAAATCACACTTATGCGGTAAAATGGTAAAGGCCTCATTGATTTCGTACTTCAATGATGTGACATTTATTCCCAAAGTCATTTCAGTGCAGCATTTTCAATCATCCAACCTGCATTCATTTTGGGAAGTTTAAAAGGGTCATGTGGTATTTTCCATATTTAAATAACCCTCAGGCATTCAGCTGTGGTGGCAAAAAAAAAAGAAAAAGAAGAAGCATTTCAACAAAATCGTATGTGCTCATGATTAATGAATGTTCGATTAATTGGGGAAATTCATCCGGGTACCTGGCTCGAATCCTGGCGAACCGCAAAGCGGTCGTCCCGGGCCAATTAACGATTCAGTCGTCCCAGGTCGGATTATGGGTCTGTCCGCCACTACGCCATGCCTGCATTTTCACCGAGCCTGTCAATATTCCATGCTGATCTGTGCTGTACGGCAGGAGTTTGTTTGAGAAAGTTTATGATTTCTAAACGAAACAGAAATACCGCAAGATGCATTCTCTGCAGGATAGGACTCGGCTTGGCCCAAGTGATGATACGGCCCAGCAGTGAACAGTTTGTGGCCACGGACAGAAACCGGCATGAAGGGGAGAATGGACGCGGTGTGCTGTGTGAGGAACGGCTGGAGGCTGCTTGTGTGTACGCTATGCAGCAAAACTCACGTGCATATCACACATCCCCACCTTTATGGCTTCTGCCCCCAACTGCATTAGTGACACACTTAGCCACTCCCCACTCATCCAGGGCCCATTCTGTTGAGGGTGGGGCGAACCCTTCCCCCACCTGTCAATCAACGCCTTTGGAGCGTTTTCCGTGACCACGGCTTTCCCGCCTGATGGCCCGTCGGAACACTAAAAAGAACATAAAACACGGGTTCCAACGGTAAGAACATTAAACAGGGGATCAAGGGATGGCGGTTTTAAACACAAACATGTGGAGCAGGTGAACAACAACTTTCCACACAAAACGACACATATCTATATCCCGTTTAGTTTACCTCAAGCTTATGCTAATACATGCAATACGAGAGATAACTAAGCTATACTACACAAAGTTAGACCCAAGACGACATATGGCACTAGGTCCTTTTAATTGCTCGTAGGCCCTAAAACCACATGTTCTACTTTTACTAGGTTAGCTGACTTACGAATCATCGATCACCTTATATACCCATTTTGTAGTTATTTTCTTCTTGACTAATGTTTGGCTTTCATAATCTTGCATTTTTGTTTGGCGAACGTTTTTATTTATTTTCAAGATAACAAATAACAATGACAAAGGCCAAGCCACCTGTGACACGAGATACTGACTACATATTTTAATTGGTCATCCTAGCGAAACTAGATCAGGTGCTCGACTTCCATCTGGTCGAGATGTGATGAAGAATTTTGCGTTTCACCATCGACCACAAAAACTCACAATTACTGAAAGTGCAAATCGTGTTCATGATCACTTTGTGCCATTTTGGATCAAATGTAGACTGCCAATACGAGAAAAACACCACATTGTCAAGAGGATTAACGATCTCGATGACCAACATGTCCTTCTGATGAAACATTAGAAAAGAAGCAACCAGAAAGACAAGTTAAAATGAGCAAAATGTACTGAAACGCTTGATAAGCTGTTTGACATCGGTCATGCCAATTCATTTCAAATGATAAAGAATGAAGAAGATAAACAGTTTCTGTTACTGCAGCAGGGGTCAAGCACAAGCGTGTATTGAAAGTATATCTATATATATATATATATATATATATATATAGATATATATATATATATATTGCACACATGTCTGGAGGAAGCGGTTGCATTTGGCATTTTTAATTTGAAATCGGCAAAGATTAGAAATGAGCGAAACCCATTAGAATTACCCTTCGAACAAACACGTTGCGGTGGAGAGGTTCATCTTCTTCATTTTTATGGACGGATGGAAGGAAATAGTCAAATATTGAAGCAGCTTCACCGCTTAAAAGTTAGAGCTTAAGGAAAGAACAATTTCAAAAAGGAATGCCACTGGCACATAGTGATATAGCAGAACAACAGCCAACGGAAACTGCTGAAGATGAAAGTGACCCGTCAAGTGACGCCAGCTCTAGTAAAGATTCTGATGAATAATTTGGTGCCACACCATCACTACATTGAAGCCCTTGGCGCAAGCACATCATACCATCAAAAGTTTCAGCAGTTCTGGACTTCACAAATGGTAGCATTTGAAAATCAACAATGATAATGGGTGCTGAACTCAATGAAGCAGGTTGCTTAACATCAATATCTATGATTCTTTTGAAAAGTAACTTACATCATCTACAGATCGTTTGAAAAGTAATTTACATCATCTACAGTTCTTTTGAAAAGTAATTTACATCATCTACAGTTCTTTTGAAAAGTGATTTACATCATCTACAGTTCTAATGCATCAGCTCGGGGGGTCCTCTTGTGCAAAAAAAATGTACCCTAAGTTACTCACTGGAATTTGAAGTTGACCACTTCCCTTAACAGAAAAACTTGGTTACCATTTCCATAACCCGGCAATAAGTGCGAAAATAGTTCCTCTTTTGGGGGTTCCGACGATAATTGTCGGGCCAATTGTTAGGGGAAGTGGAAATGAAAACGACTGTTACTTTGCAGTCTCATACCCTAGAAACACAAACTACCCCTAAAAATGTCGGTCTTGAGACCCTCTTTCATATGATATGCAAATTCGGTTCGTTGGTTCAAGAATCAGGTCACGAAAATTTGGGTCAAGTGAAAATATGACTTATCTCTGAAACATACCCCACAGAACATGCCACATCCATATTTTACGCTCTCTGAGGGTCTATCCCATCACCATAGGTGCCAAGGAACACAATCATATGAATAAAGTGGAATTTGTTGCAATAAAATGAAAACAGCACAGAATGAAAAGCGGTCGACTTTCAATCTGATCACTTTTTGGCCACTGCTTAAACGATTTCCTGTTGGGAAACTTAAATGGTTATGTCATGCCCGTTCACCCTAGATAGACAAATTAACCCTTAAACTGTTTGCCTTAGAAGACTCGTCCATGTGATATTATCTTTATGGAGATTGGGCCAATAATGAGGTCACTAGAGGTCAAAAGGTCACGGAAATTGGGGTTAAGTGAAAATTTCTGTGGAAAATGCACAACAGCACATGCCAGATCCATATTTTTTCATCTATGAGAATGCCAAAGGAACACAATCAAATCGGTAAATGACACTTAAATATCTTGCATGCTCAGAATCGAAACCAACGATTAATTGTACGAAACCTTGTACGAAACCAACGATTAATTCCCCCAGTTTAATTGCAGGTAGGTTACCATCACAATAGGTGGCAGCACCTGTACAGGTGCCTCCATTACATAAAACAGTGATTGTACACGTGCTATGCTATATTAGGCATGGTTCTTTGAAATTTTCTCCAATTTGCTGTACTATTCCTGTGAAAACATGAAAAGGCAATGCAGAACAATGTCTTATGAACCATGAAGAAGTATCTTATAGTTTTCTATGCTTAATTGAAGTGCACTGAAGTTAATTGAACATTGAAGTCAACAGGTCATTCAGCAAAGCAGCAACTGAGTTTGAGGAGGCCAACATTCAAGCCATATTAAATGTCATAGAGAAGAATGAGAATCCCTTCCTCACTCCCCCAAAAGAGAAAATGCTCCACAATATCTTAACCAAGGAAGTCATGTCAGAAGATATCAGAGAACAGCTGCTGAATGTGGAGAGAATCGGCAACGATACCTACGAGAAAGGTACATAGAGAAGACTGTTCGACTGTCAGACACGATTCATCGCACCAACCTTAAAACCTTCGCTGCAATCCACAAGAATTCATTCCCACACAAAGGAAAAGCAAAACTCAACAAGCGAGAAAATGCTCAGATGAAACGTACACTAGAGATTGCAAAGAAACGAGGACGGACTCTGGAGGAACTCCTGCAGTACGATGTGTGTACAACGTCTCCTCTCTTTGATGACGAAGACCTAATGACCAAGCCAATTAAAAGTGAAATTGTCCATGAACTTGAAGCTCATCTCAGCGACCAGGACCCAAGAACACCGAGACCTGATGACTCAATGGGAACATGCTGTATCGTTGATGTGATGGCAAACATTCGCAAGATCCAAACAAAGAGTTCAATTTTTTTTTGTGACTTCTGTGATGCCTTTCTAGGCTATGTTGCCTCTGCAGCAAAGGGTGCCTCGAGAATTGATTTTGTGTTCGATTCCTACATGGGAACGTCTTTGAAGGATTCTGAGTGGCAAAGGTGAGAGAAGAAGTCACCCAGAGAACTGCATGATGTGTCCAGGGAAACCCCTCTCCCTCGAGAAATGGACAGGTTTTGGCCATCAAGTGTCAACAAAGCAAAATTTGAATCCCTCACTCATGCAGAGGCACTGGTACGGAATTGGAGTGCTCCTACGTTGGAGATTATAGTCAATCGTTTCTGTGGACCAGACAGCATCGTGGTTTCGTGTTGGTCCAAGACATCAAGACCTGTAGAGGTTCCACAACTCAAGTGTAATGTAGAAGAGGCTGACATGAGGATTATAACGACATGCAATGCATGCTGTTAAACAAGGTAAAAAATCATATCATAGTCCCATCGTCAAACACGGATGTGTTCATTTTGCTGATGTTCTACTGGAGCGAGCTGAATGCAAACGGCCTCGAAGAACTCTGGGTGAAGGGGTTGGTGACTCGACAATATACATTCCGATACATATCCTTCCAAAGAGGATCGGACGAAGTTTGTGTCAGGTTTTGCCCACTGTCCACACACCAACTGGGTGTGACGACACAAGTAAAGTTGGAACCAAGCATGCTGCTATAATAGCCAATCCAGAGATGCACTTAAAGGACTTTGTGGTGGCGACAGGTAACCTGGATACAGTAATTGATAAAGTAGAAGCCTATCTGACACTGGTCCTTAAGAAAGGAACAACGATGAAAACCATGAACCAGCTCCGAAGCCACAGTATCATCATGCCAAGCGGTCATGTTTGGATGACCTGCCACCCACAAGTCATGCCATTCCGTTGCACATTTTGAGAGCCTACTTTGCTACAAAAGAGATGGTGTCCCTCCTCTCATCATGCGAACCCTCTGACCCAAGACAATTTGGCCAAGTTTGGCAAACCCTCTGACCCAAGTTTTGAATTTATCGATGATCTGCTGGTCCCAAGCAGGGGGAACAATCCAATTCCTGAAGACATTGCAATCCACTGCACATGTCAAACGTGTGGAACTCGGAGATGTCCTTGCCGCGGTTCTAACAATCCCTGTTGTACATTTTGCACTTGTCAAAGTGACTCGGAAATGTCAGGATGTCAAAATGTATTTGGTGTCGTCAGAAAGTGAGTCACTGACTGACTCATAAGTTTATACGCATTTCCAAACCAGAACCACATTCCACCAGTTGGTATGTGTTTACTTACTATGTTGGAGTGGCAGTTTTCGTTTAACGTTTCGGCCCTGTGGTGGTCATCAAGTACATTCCATTCATATAGGTATTTTTTGTATCTATTCCAAAAAATTTGACCCCAATAGAGGACAAGAATATGGATCTGGCATGTGCTGTTGTGCATTTTCCACAGAAATTTTCACTTGACCCCAATTTCCGTGACCTTTTGACCTCTAGTGACCTCATTATTGGCCCAATCTCCATAAAGGTAATATCACATGGAAGAGTCTTCTAAGGCAAACAGTTTAAGGGTTAATTTGTCTATCTAGGGTGAACAGGCATGACATAATAACCATTTAAGTTTCCCAACAGGAAATCGTTTAAGCGGTAGCCAAAAAGTGATCAGAGTGAAAGTCGACCGCTTTCCATTCTGTGCTGTTTTCATTTTATTGCAACAGATTCCACTTTATTCATATGTTCCTTGGCACCTATGGTGATGGGATAGACCCCCAGAGAGCGTAAAATATGGATGTGGCATGTTCTGTGGGGCATGTTTCAGAGATAGGTCAGAATTTCACTTGACCCAAATTTGTGACCGTTTGACCTCTAGTGACCTGATTCTTGAACCAATGAACCGAATTTGCATATCATATGAAAGAGCGTCTCAAGACCGACATTTTGAGGGGTAGTTTGTGTTTCTCGGGTATAAGATTGCAAAGTAACAATCGTTTTCATTTCCACTACCCACAATAATTGGCCCAACAATCTCCGTCGTAACCCCAAAAGAGAAACCATTTTCGCACTTATTGCCGGGTTATGGAAATGGTAACCAAGTTTTTCTGTTAAGGGAAGTGGTCAACTTCAAAATTCCAGTGAGTAACTTAGGGTACATTTTTTGCACACGAGGACCCCCCGAGCTGATGCATTATTATTATTTTTTTGCACACCCCCAAGCCAAGCTGATGCATTATTCTTTTGAAAAGTAATTCACATCATCTACGGTTCTTTTGAAAAGTAATTTACATCATCTACGGTTCCTTTCAAGCTGCAATCGTGAGGATCTTGCGAACATGTACATTCTCAAACTAGTTGATCATATCTTAGCTTTCCAGCAGATAAATTTCTGAAGTGTTTGTGTCTTTTGATTAATACATGTACCTACATAATAAAGCTTTACATGAAAATCATTGGCATTTCTTTACAAATTACTCTGGGCATATTTAAATGCCTGCATAGTGTACATGCATGATTTTTGTAAAACCAAGTTTGCTAGGAGAACCGTATATTATGTACACGCTGCACATCTTTAAAGACCTTGGGGATCCTCTAAAAAATTTCAAAACAACCGAAAATTTTGCATACGAGGATATTTTAATACAGAGAAACTTTATAGATGGTGAGATGTTGCGATTTGTCAAACTTTCATTCTTTTGGGAAACCCTGGAATGCACGGGAGAATAAAAGTCAAATTGTGCTTGTACTCAGACCTACTATGCTGAATTTCAACTTCACCCAATTTGCATGAACCCGACCACCAACGAATCATTTGAGCTTATGAGATGCTTTGTTTCAGCATAATCAGGAGCCAAAGCAGATAAGCTCAATCAAAACAGGAATGACAAGTTAATGGAAAACACCAAAAGTAGCCATTTGTTAGGTTTACTATCCGGTAAATCAAAGCATTCAAACTGTGTCAGTCGTTCGACTGGTTGTTGATTGTGTCTAAATATTCCATATGGATGTAGAAACCAAATGCTTTGAGAAAATGAATAATGGCCACGTCGTCTTCTTGTGCACAATGTTCTATACAGAGTGTCAGTTCTGCCGAAGTATTGTCGATTAGCTCAGGTTACAATCCTGGCCGAGTCGACATTTCACGAAATGGAAGGCATGACTAAATGTGCAGGAATTTGTAAATTGTTCATGGTGCCGGCAATAACCTGCCTACTCTTCACGAAGGACACCGTCAGATCTATTTTCCCCATTTTTATCCCCCCCCCCACCCTCTTTCACTGTTTCTTTAGTTACCTGTTGAAATACACTCTAACCTTCACACATGTAAGGTGCATTCCTCTTGATTGTATGCAGCACAAGGCTGCAGGGTAGTATCATTGGCTGAGGGTGCTGCCGTGACGCTGATGCAATCCCCTCGGTAGTCAGGACAGGAATTTGTGATGTATTCAAACCCAGGATAAATGGCCGAGAGGAGTGTGTGTGTACCATCCTGCCAGCCCTTTATTTTATTCCATCGGTGTCGCTAATTTTGAATGGAAATTTTAAAAATTACCCCCGTGTGGGGGTAACGGTCATCTCTATAATGTTTTTTACTATCATAATTGATGATCTGTTGCCAGCCTGGTGTTGGCGCAGTGGTTAGGGCAGCGGGCTTGGGATCCAAAAGGTCCTGAGTTCAAGCCCCGTTGGGCCACTAAATTAATACACCAGGGGGTTGACTCAGCCTGTCATCCTTCTGAGGTCGGCGAAGTGAGTACCAGTGTACTGGGCCGGTGTATACCCCAGTTAGAATAGGTATAACAGATCCCTGTGTCGTAAGAGGCGACCAGGGTTGCGTCAGGAAGGGCATCTGGCGTAAAACCTATGCCAAATCATTATGCGGATCATAACGGATGATCCGCTGTGGCGATCCCTAACGATAGCAACCGAAAGAAGAAGAAGAAGAATTGAGTATCTGTTGCCAGATATCTCCTAAAATGACAGACGAGATAGGTTTTGAAAATGGCGACTTTCACAACTTTCGTGACCTCGTGACCTTGACCCTGACCTCGAATCCAGGAAAAAAATGCCGTTGGGTATCACTCATCGACCTCTACCCACATACCAAATTTCATCAAGATCGGAAGGAAAAAGTTTTCTTTATACCGGGAGGTGTTTTTGACCATCTTCCAGGTTACGTGGCGGCCAAACGGGACGGAAATTCAAAAATCTGTCTGGTTAGATACAAGATAATAGTGAACGAAGTGAGCTTCATACTTAACGCGTGCACGTGAGAGAATAGGAAACAACAAAAACAACACAATACCCTGGCAATTGTGAATCCGTGTCATTGGCTATGACCATTTTGCTTCCGTTTTTTGTTTTGTTGCTGGTTTTTTTTTGTTTCCGGTTTTTGTCATGGGGAATGATGCATGCCGGGAGATCATGACCGGAAGTGTTTATTTATTTATTCAATTATTTTTTTCCCCAAAGTAAATTTTATACTCCTGAAGGTGATTTTTTTTTCACGACAGGAAGTGTTTATTTATTTATTCAATTATTTTTTTCCCCAAAGTAAATTTTATACTCCTGAAGGTGATTTTTTTTTCACGACAGGAAGTGTTTATTTTGTATTTAACATTACCGGGAGTGATTTTGAAACTCTTTCCGGAACTTTTAATTTCTTTTATTCTTGACAAGAAGTGATCGTTTATTTATTCAATTATTTTTTTCCCAAAGTTAATTTTATAATAAAGAGATCTCCCGCATCATCAAAAAATATTTTTTAATCGCGATTCACATTATTTGTTCGCTGATCCCGAATCCAGGCCAAAGTAACCGGAAATTGCGTCAAAATCATCAGCTGTGCGGCGCTTACACGTACCATGGTATAGTTGGCAAGTATACAGTTGTGAACAAGTTTTATGTAAAGTCAGAAGCGAATGCAAGAAGAATTCCACGTTCGCTTCTTAGCTTTGCCTATTCCATATTATTTATATTTCATTTCTCCTTCCTTCCTTCTTTGCGAATCGCATCGGCGTTTTTGGCCATCTTCCAGATCACGTGACGATCAAACGGGAAGGAAATTCAAAAATCTGTCCGGTTAGATACAAGATAATATTTTTTACTATCATAATCAATAAACAGTTGCCGAATATCTTGTCGAATAGCAGACGAGATGGGTTTTGAAAATGGCGATTTTTATAACTTACGTGACCTCGTGACCTCGTCCCCGACCTTGAACCCGGACAAAAGTTATATCGTTGTGCAACACTCATTGACCTCTACCCACATACTAGTTTCATCAAGGTCGGAAAGAAAAATTGACGGACGTACGGACGGACGTACGGACATTTGGTCCAGCTTTATTAGGTCATCTCGGTAGAGATGACCTAAAAAGAGCTTTGACCTTCACAACAGACCCATACTTTCCTTCAATGGTTTGTGTTTCCTTCTTCGCAACATTTAGATGTGAAATATTCATGTCATTCAGATTGTGGAAATGCAACGAAAAATGGGGTCGAACGTTTCAGTTGCATGATAGCTACCACCAGAGTATAGAAAAATCACTTGATTTCCAGAAAAAGAAGGTAAAATTATCACTTCATCCAAACAATCAATACTTTCGGTACCTGCTTGATAGTTTAAGGACACAAATATAAAATCTGAGTAATCCCAAGCGTGTGTGCATTTGTTTGTCTTTCACAGCCAAACCGTAGCACCTCGAGGCCCCAAACCTTGGGTGTAGGTGCTTCAAAATCTAGGCAAGGATTTAACCTACCATACATTGGTATTGAAGGCCATTTTGAGGCAACCAAAGGCTGCTATAAAATGTATAATGAGATGTGGGGCGAGGCAGTGCTACTGCAGGTAAGAGCTCACCACTGTGAAGGAAACAAGTCCATAACTTTTCAGCATCAAACATATCCCGTAACCCCCACCGGTAAAAGCTCACCGCCATGAGGGTTATTTGACGTTATAACTCCACACGTTTAACGTAAATGTGCCGGGAGCCCGACAAAGCTTCTTCCCATGCAGTGCTGGGTACCCCTCCTCGTCTGCATATAAATATGTCGATATTTTCTTATTTTAAGGGTTACCCATTTGCCAAAATACCATAATACACAATTAGGGTCTTGAAATGTTCTTGCTCTTTAAGATGCCACAAATATGCACATGAAAAGTAAAAACTATGAAAAAGCTTATACATGCATCACAGATCACTGATTTAAAGATTAAACTGAAAACCACTGCAATAACAACTCAAAGTTTAACATCACATCCGACATTCTTGACAGCTGAAAAGAGGCCGGGGCTGATGGTGAGGCTGAGAAATACAAGAGACCGAGCTTCTTACAGTCGCAGATTCCTCTGGAATGACAGGGTGAGATCGAGATTTTCCAGGATTGACCGGCATGTTCTATTTCTCAGAGCAGCATCCAGTGAAATCAAAATCAGCAGCGAGTAAGGTAGCTGCAGTCGGATTAGTAGTGGAATGGGGGTACTGTATGACAGAATGTGGAATCATCTGCAAAAAACAAGAGAAGGTTTTTTTCAAAGCATTTTTGTTTATGTAGATTATGTCGTTTATGTAGATGTGGAACAAGACTGGACCTTAAGAAACTGCCTTTGGGATTTCCAGCTTCCATTGATACGCAACAAGTTGACTGCGTGAGTGGCGGGAGGAAGCCATAATTTCAAGAATGAAGAGAGCCTTCTGTGCCACAGGCATAAAGATTGGCAAGCAAAGCAGGATGACAGACTGTTCGAATGCCTGAGATATGCCCAAGCTGATGGTTCTGACCACTTGATTGACATTTAGGGCCTCCAACCATTGCTGAGGGAGGAACAGCAGATGGATTCAATTTTGGTGAAGATCTGAGATCAGCCTCGATCAAAACTGGAAATCTGACATTGGAAACAATTATGGATTCCATGACTTTGCTTGCAATTGGTAGAATGCTCAGAAGTCTGTAGTGGATATGTTTTTGCACCTTTCTTGCAGACGCGTGATGTTTGCCGACTTCCAAGGCCGATGGAGGTTGCTAAGGAGAAGGACAGACTGAATATGGCAGGCAAATGTGAAGCAAGAATGACAGAGCAGGATTTGACAACATGGGCAAATGACCGAAGCAGGGTCAAAATTTGACAGAATTTTCGTTACCCTCTTAGGGGAGAATGACACAAAGTCCAGTTGATAGAGAGTACGAGAAGGTAAGATAGGGACAGTGCAAGATGGGTTGGATACATGATATTTGGAAGCAAACAGCATTTAAACATTCAGCCTTATCTTGAGCAAAGTCTGCAGTAATGCCACCGAGGTGAGGGAGGGAATGGAGGGGGAGCATGCACCACTAAGACCGAGAGGAAGGAGACTGGTTGGAGTGTTCAGCCTTGGGATTTGAAAGATGGAATTGTTTGCTCTGCCTCAGGATGGGCACACACACACACACACACACACACACACACACACACACACACACACACACACACACACACACACACACACACACACACACACACACACACACACACACACACACACACACACACACACTTGTTGTGAGCCTTTGGTCAGGTAAGCTTTCCATGTTGAGAAAGCAAGCTGCTTGAACGCAACCCTCTCTCCATAGGATTCAGTCAGTGTACCAGGGCCTAAAGATGTAAAGATGAATGGGATAGCTGCAGGCGTACAAGAAAGTCGGCTTTTGTGAAAGTATTCCCAGGTGGAATAAATATCAGGTACTGTGGAGATAACAGCCCAAGCTTTGCACACTAGAACACGAACCTGCAGTTTGCAGCACTTTGGCTCTGAAATTGGCAAATTATACGGAATCTTGTCCCGATCGCAATTTTTTATCTCACCTGGAAGGTAGTTCTGGGGAGATTATGGGATGGTGTGTTGTCCGTCCGTCAGTCCGTCCACAAATACTTCAACTTCTTCTCTGAAACTACACATACGATTTCGATGAAAAACTTTACCACAACCTCCATCACCCGTGATGTACCAAAGTTTGTTCACGGCATTAAAAAAGTGTGTATATATATATATATATATATATATATATATATATATATATATATATATATATATCAGGGTCTGAGGAGGTCGACATAGGGAGTTCACAGGGGGGGAGCAGCCCCCCACCCCCCCCCCTCAAAATAGGTATTTGCTTTCTTCTCAGAAGCAACACACCCAATTCTGATGAAACTTGACTACAACCTTCATCACCTGCGATGTACCAATATTGGTTCACGACATTAAAAAAATAATAATAAATAAATAAATGATTGGGGTCAAAGGGGTGCGGCCCACCAAAATATGTATTTGCTTTCTTCTCCGAAACTACACACACAATTGATGAAACTTGACCACAACATTAACCGTGATATACCAAGGTTTGCTCATGCTACTTAAACAAAAAATAAATAAATAAAATAATCAGGGTCGAAGGGAATATACAGTATGAGGGGGGGGGGGGGAGGGTTCCCCCCAAAATAAATATTTCCGATGACATTAGTTCATTGGTACATTTTCCTGATTCTGTCCCATGTTGACTTCACTCTCAGTATCATTATTCGACCAGATGAGCACCAGGGGTATAGCCCTTATTTTTTTTCCACCAATTTGTTTGCCTGTGCCAATAAAACAAAATTGAAAATCATTCCAAAACAAGAAACGTACTGTTTGTAGGGACATCAAAAAGACGAACAGGCACGGATAACCAATTTAACGTGTTAAATAAGGTGGTGTAAAAGATGGTGCACCAACGGCAGTAAACTTCCGAAAAGAACTTGGATTTTTTTTTCTACAGCCTTTTAAAACCCTCATTTTATTTCAATTAAATTGAATCATATGTACTTGAATACTGTAGAACACAAATCACCTGTTTAGAAATTCCAGAAACCACCATTTTTTATTTTTTTTAAATAAATTTTACGCCATTTCAACCAATCAAATTTGATGCTCGTGCTCTCAGCGTTGGGAATATTGAGATTGACAAAATAGCGGCTCATTGGAAATATCGATAGTGCTGAGAAACGCATTAAACAAGAGCTTTAAAAATAAAAGACATTTCCATTGTCCTTTTTCTCAAAACTGCACAGGGTAAGGTGCTCTATTAACTGTCTAGGTATGACAGAGCCGATTGCAATCCCTGCCAGTTAGCCTGTACGAACACATATTGTGTATGCATCGTTGATGTTGCACCCTTACAATAGCCAGCGGGATGTGGGCTTGGAAAACAAAGTGATCAGAAGAGCCAACAACCACAGTTTTTCTTTCTATCAATTTATCATTATAAAATGAGGACATCCCTGACCCAAACCTTTGATTTTTAGAAAACATAAAAAAAATGGGAATGTCTATCTCTCTCTTTCGAGTGCAGCCTGTGGCTGCTGGTTGCATCATTGGTTGGGACGTGGCTATGCCGATGATGCAGTGTCCCCCTTACCAGTGCACTGGTACTCATTTTTCCGACCTCGGAAGGATGACAGGCTGAGTCAACCCCCTGGTGTATTAATTCAGCGGCCAATGGGGCTTGAACTCAGGACCCTAGGATCCCAAGCCCCACCCTAACCACTAAACCCACACCAGGCTTCTGAAATGTCTATGATGGGGCGTCAACGTTTTAAGTTCGGCTGAATTAATCGTTTTCCCACATTTCCTCAAAATCAGGAGTGTGAACTGCAAATGCTGACAAAGTTCAGAGGGATGGGGAGGGAGAAGACACAATGACAGAACAGATGGGGGTAAATGTGAAAAGCAACACGATTAACAGGATGCGACGGGAAAGGAAGCTGCTTGGGGCTGGGGAAGTGGGGTGTGAGAATGTTTATGGCAGCAGAAAACTGGTCGATGGCATACGAGCAAGTCTGGAGAGTCCAAAGCAAGATATGCAAACTAAACAGAAATAATAACTGGACGAGAGGGTAATCAATTTAACGGCCCAATTATTCCCACCTCATCGGGTCAGTCACTTAACTTTCAGGCCAAGTTTTTTTGGCAAGGCGTGACATTCGATTGAAGACAATTAGTCCAACTCGCCTCCTGTTCACGAAAGACACCACAGTAGCATTAACATCCAGGAACTGATG
>NC_140967.1:27100791-27108291 GCF_056783735.1 Eptatretus burgeri | reverse complement strand
TAGTAGGAGGGAGTGAAGGGATAACCCATTGCTCCCATGAGTATTATCTGCTTAGTTTTGTCTTTTGTAATTCCTGTGAATAAAATGAACCTAAAATCTCTTCCCCTTCCAAATCATATATCTTATAAGTCCAAGGAACCGTATCTATTACATCAACAATTTTAAAAAGTTCTTTCGTCCATCGTTCAGTAAAACCCTTTTCAAAATGAGATTTCCACCTATATATTCTTACGATATCACCAACTTTGAACTTAGGTTTTCTGACATTAATCTCTTTTTCATATTTTAATTTTGTAAATGTTTCTAATGGTTTCATATTTGACGTGTGAATCGTGTCATTATACTTATCCACAATATCCTGAATAAAAGATGACCATTGTTGTGAACCGAGTTGTGTGAATTTTTTATATAGTCTCTCTTTTAAGGTACGATTAAAACGTTCAACAACTGCCTTCCCTTCATTAAAGGTACTGTATAATGTAATACTGTTATTTTTTAGAAAATTCATAAATGTCTTGTTATAAAACTCTCTACCCTCATCAGTCCACAATTTTTTAGGTTTTCTCTTACTTTTATTAAATATCTGTTGAAAAGCTAACATAAGAGTATTACCTGTTTTGTTTTTTAAAGGGACAACCCACGCATATCTACTCCTCAAATCAATAACGGTTAAAGCATACTTGTACCCCTTATCATTATTGAGTTCAATCAAATCAGCAGACCAGATATAATCAACTTCCTTGGAATAAACTTTCCTTCTCTGAAACTTTGTGAATATTGGTTTATGTAATTCATCAGCTAATTGCTCTTCAGTCTTAATGGCATCATTAGAGCCTATAAGTTTTTTGAATTTCCAAGTCCAAGTTTCAATTTAGCACTGATCATCTTCTTCACAATGAACCGATCAACTTTTTCTCTCAAGGTTGGATTTTGTATCAGAGACAAATTATACAACATTTCTCTATCGGCTTCATGCTTTTCTTCCAACGTTGTGGTATTCCCATAATCAATATCGTGTCTCATGCACACTTCATCAACTCTATTGATTGGTTTACTCCAGGATTTAGGATTGTCTGCCTCATCTAATCTTTTATCCAAGTTTGTGCCTGGACCACAGAAAGAATACCCTGGAAGATGTAATTCCCCTGGTATTCCAGTAGTTGTAAATTTACTTCCTGATAAAAACTTTTGTATATCTCCTCCGAGTTTGTGTTTGGAGATAAATTGATTTTTTTTTGAACCACACACCGAACATATACCTTTTTGTATAACCCTGTTATTTTTACTTTTAATATATGAAATATTTTTAGGATTAGTTTTCTTTTTACATTTGAGACAATAACTCATTTATTTATGAGAAAAATTCCTGCAGAGTGCAAAAACCTTTTTAGTTTCCAACATGCACATTTGAATCTTAATTTTTAAAACATAAAGAATCCTTAGAAATGCCTTCACTCTCTCCTCCATTTATTTTAGAAAAAAAAAAATGAAAAACTTGAATTAAAATCCATATCTTGTCGATGTCAATAGTCTTGTCGAAAGTATTGTAAATAGACTTATCAATTCTTTGTTTTCCTCCTCGGTGGGTTGAGTTATTTTCTGTAATACCCTTAATCTTTTTTTGAATCTCACTGGTTTCCATATTTTGATATTTATTCATCCACTCTCTTTCCTCCCTCTCCTCCCTCTCCTCCCTCTCTCTCTTTCCTCCCTCTCTCTCTCTTCTCTCTTTTCTCCCTTTCCTCCTTCTCTTTCTTCTCCCTCTCCTCCTTCTCCTTTTCCTCCTCTTCCCTCTCTTCTTCAACTCCTTCCTCATCCCTTACTATCCTTGAATCGCTTACACCCCATAGAATATTATACATATATTCATCAGGATTTCTTGTTATTCCTGTATCCAAAATAATTTTTTTACAACAGGAAACCAATAAAATTTCTTTTGAATTTCTAAAAGAGCCTTACCTTTTCTTAACTTTATAATTTTTTCATTATTTAACATTTTCATTAAATCTAAAGTTGTCGGTTTATCAACATCAGCATAATGCCAATCTTTTATTGAAAATACCTCATTCTTATGTTGTAGAACATATTTATTAAAATACCGAATACCCTTTTCTTGAAGGTATGCTTGGACACAGAAATGATAATTTTCTTGAAGCCTTCTTGCTGTCATTTATGTATTAGAAATATATGTTAGAATAATATTATGGCACGAAACACCTCCCCATCTTCCCATAGTTAAATCATTTTGTATTTCCTTACTTATTATATATAATCCTGTTTTTTCTGTTTTCATGAGATAAACAAGGGCAAAACCATTATTATATTTACCCTTATTAAATTCTTTTATTTGTTGTTTACTAATCGTAGCCCCACAAAACTCATTCTCGATACCAAGTGGATAATATTCTTCCTTACGAGACTGATTTAATTGTTCCAGGTCTTCGAGGTTAATTTTAAATGACCAATTATACCCTAAATCATTCATATCATACCCCCATTGTTCTATTCTCATACAAACGATACGCCCTTCTTTATAAAAAATTATTTTAATTCGAACTGTGAATTCTGTATGACCTGGAGATAATATCAACACTTCTGTATCTTTGGAATACACGGCTGTTTTATTTAAGTATATATATTGTGATAAATCGCTTCATCTCACCAAGTCATTCGCGTCAGTCGGGCTTGGATAATTTTTTAATTTATAAGCATTTTTCATGTTAATATTTTTGGTTATATTATATTTATGTCATTCAGCCTGTGCCTTTGTGTAATAATTTGATAAATCAATATCCAGTTATTGAGATACACCAAAGATAGAACCATCTTTACCAACATAAGTCATTTATATTAGATTAAAAATAATATCATAAATTTTTTTATTTTTGTTGAGTTGAAATAACACATATAGACATAATTGACCACAACACTTGGAATTTAATTCTTGGACTTGAAATGTTTGATAAACACCATTCTGTAAGAATTTTATGACTTCAACAGGTGGTGGAAGACCAAAACTATCAAAATAATATTTGTCTTGACTATTAAAAATACAAACCCAATGAGAACCGTTCCCATTATTATCTTCGAAGTTCATAATAATATTCTTTGTATGTTTCGGCACATTTGTTAATTCATCTCTCATACAAATAACCACATTATGAATTTTTAATTTCTTACAATATTTGACAAGTTGTAAATTTGATGTTGTATTCTTTCCAAATTCTTTAAACCACTCATCAATGCTCATTTATTTATTAGAAAGATATAATCCATTACCTCTTTTCGTTAATTTTACACCTGCTTGTGCAATAGAAGAAAGTATATCTCCAACTAACAATCTCGCTTTATCAGGCAGACCTTCAAGTTTTTCAGCAAAATCTACAATTACGCCACTTCCACTAATTTGTTTCTCCAACTCTTTGTTTTGTCTTTCCAATTCTTTTTGAGCCTGGAGTTGAGCCTTCCTTTCGTTGGCAGTTTTCACCGCTGTTGAAATACCACCCGTCAATGCTCCAACCGCACTTAAACCAGCAAATAAAGGAATTAGAAATGGGAGAAATCCTCCACTCGTCTCTCTTATTGAATATTTTTTCAACATTGGTTTTGTCATTTTAATTTTAAGTGAGCCAGTGTCATTCAAGATTTTAACCTGTTCTCTTGTGAGCAAAACATCAATTCTTACTACTCCTTTTCTCTGAATTGTATTAACGTTAATCATACAAGGATTTTGATTTTGAACACAAGATGATAGTTTATGAAGATTGATTTGATTAACATATACCCCAGTTGGTACTTTGCCACTCATTTATTTCACAAAAAATTATGTGAGACTAATCAACACACCATTATCTGTATTAATCTGCAATTCTGTTTCTTCCAAAAGCAAACAATATGTATCAA
This sequence comes from Eptatretus burgeri, assembly GCF_056783735.1. Classification (NCBI taxonomy): domain Eukaryota; kingdom Metazoa; phylum Chordata; class Myxini; order Myxiniformes; family Myxinidae; genus Eptatretus; species Eptatretus burgeri. The sequence goes on along the minus strand of NC_140967.1, from coordinate 27,104,388 downwards.
CTTCTTCACTCTCTCCTCTTTCAATGTATAGGGAAGTATCCACTCGATCAGACTTTATAGTTTCCTTTTGAGCGCTCAGGTCAAACGCATAGATTGTATACAAACTTTTAAATGCTGTCATATCCAAAATAGGTTCTTTATTTCCATTACTTTCACACACCTTTTGGTAAGACTTGTATGCTTCAGCAAAATCATTTTTTTCCCAATTAATTTCCAATCTATCTCGTGGATAAAATGTTCCATCTAGAGAAACGCGAAGTTGTTTCACCTTAGCATTATCACTCAATGCATTATTCTTATCAGTCGCAGTATCACCATCTGGCTTTTTAAAAATGATCCACAGATATCGTGGCTTTCCTTCCAGAACACCTAAATTCCACGTGTAAGTAGTTTGGTTGAGTTTAACGTGTTGACATCTTCTTTTGAGGTATGATACACTGAGTGGTTTCTTTGAGTTAAGTCTTCGATATCAACATCTCTTCTGTTTTAAGATTAGGAGTATATTCACTGATATACCAACTCATTTCCTCAATTACAAATTTATTCTGTTCACCAAAAGCACTACCAACACCAAAAAGCAATCGATTTTCATTATCATTCCTTTGCAGTTGAAATCTAATTTTAAGACCATACAGAACTTTATCATGATCACAAAATCCAAATATACCTTTAAGAGGAACTGCCACAGTAAAACTATTTTCTGCTTTTATATCATCATTATACATTCCTTTCCTTTGAGTATATCCAGGGTCTGTGTTTGTTCACGTTGACATATCAGGAATAAAACCTTCGACAGACCCCTTTCCCATTCTATCACTGAATGTATAGAGTGTAAATTTCATCATTTCAGATACAGCAGAGACATAATCAACCGCTTCAACTTCTTGTGTTCCAATATACAAACGCACACTATCAAACATTTTCCAGAAGAAATCATTTACAAGTGTAGCGTTTGTGTTATTCCCAGCTTTAGTGAATTTAAATTTACACAACAAGAAACTTTCGGAGAGATTCAAATAGGTTTGTTGATAATTTATTTCAAAACTTTTTGTACCATTCGTATTCCAGTCTGTTCCAGTTATTGCATTTACCTTGAAGTAATCTTCTTTTTTAGTGGAGTTTGAGATAATAATAGTATCATCCAAATCATAGATACTATCAATTGCTTCCATACTTGTATTTATTTAGGAAAAAAGATGTTAAAACTTTTGAAACCCTGATCCAAGTATTTGAATTATTTTCTGTCGTTCTTGGGGGGACAACTGAGTTTTGCTCTTCTTAATTTCTTTTATTGCTTGTAATTTATGAGATTCCTTCTGAGCATCTTTTATGCTCTTTACAGCACCTGCTACATTTCCCACAGCAGAAGCAGTTGAACCAATTAGATCTTTATGTTTAAGAATAGTTGAACCAATACCCATTAGAGTATCAATTATCCCATCTCCTCTAAATTGATGTCCAACACCCCTTTGTCTCTTAGGTTTATAGTATCCTCTACCAAGATACATACCTTCACCCTTGTAGTATGGGGAAAGGAACATCCCATCCCCTGTAATTATTTTATATTTTCCCAACTCGTGTTTCCTCACAATAACCATCGTATTTATTTATTGGAAAACTTCACGTAGGTGAATTCTGATGGATATAACTTTTCCATTAAAAGAAATCACACGATTATCTTGGTCGGTTATCCTAAAATTTACTCTGTGTATGGTATTTCCTGACACAGGTAGATAAACCAAATTTTTGGGTTCCATATTGAATTTATAACCAATTGGGGTTGAGTATGCGCTGAATGAAAATATTATATTTGTTTTTTTTCCATCATTATAAGCACCATCAATCAAATCACAGTGAATTAACACTGAATTTATTCCTGAGGATATTTGAATGACATTATCACTGTAAAACGTCCCATTAGTTTCAATCTTTTTTGAGGAGAAACCCAATAACTCTCTAAATGAATTATCAATTGTGAAATCAACCTTGTAGCCTAACAACAAAGTTATTTTTAACTTTAATCGTTGATTTTTGAAGTATGTTTTTGAATGTTTATAACAATATTTTTTTGGTTCATCACCCTGTTTTTTCATAAGACAAGCAATTTCGGAAGATATTTGAGAAATCTCATATGCTCCGGGTGAGACTGTTATCGTTTTGTATCCACTTCCCGGATTATAACTAAACTTGTCATTTTTCTCGGTTATATTAAATAAGGTATTATAAGTTTCCATGAACAATAAAGATGCCTCATATTCTTTTGTTGTGTCAAGTTGTAGTGGGTATGGGAATGAAGATGTGTGGTCGCTTGTTGTGAAATTGAAACTAAGGATTGTGCTTCTCATCTTATTTAATATGAGATAAAATGTCTTTATATTGATATTTATTAATTATTTTCATGTTCATCAACTGGTCTAAAATGGCTGATGCTTCATTAAAACAATTATTTCCAGCCTTCTTACTGCCTAACAACAATAACAGTCTAACTAATTGCTATGGGTCATTTGGAAGAAAACTAACACCTGAACCAAGGATACTTAAAGCCTGAATAATGTGTTTCTCCTTCTCATTCTTCCTACTTTTACCAGAAAGAATAACCTTATAATTTAGAGTGTTCAGCAGATCAATATATACTCTATCATCATTATTTTCCATATCCAATGGTTTATCAATATACTTTGATTCATCCCTCTCAGTTGAACCTTGTCTTCCATCTTTTGTGAGAAGAAACATTAATCTCGGAGTTAGTTTAACAGGGGGTTGAGCAGAACCCAAGAACCTTAATTCATCATTAAATATCAATACCTTTTCTTGAACAAGATGAAATATTGCTGATTGTTCTGTTGGAATGAGTCCTGCTTTGGTTTTTGAATCCGCTGAATATTCATTGTTTTGAAGAGCATTCACAATATAATCAGGGGGTCGATTAATCTCTTCCAGTTGTTGAAATAAACCTTCATCATCATATTCTAATTCTCCTAAATGCTCTAATTCTTCCTCCGTCATTTGATCAAAATCTTTTAACATTTTAAGTTTTTTAGGAGTATATTCTACTGTGGGAACTGTGGAAACATCTTTCATTTTTTCTTGGGAAGTTTTTAAAAGTGGTTTAAAAAATTTCTCTTGTTTTCTTTCAAATGCTTCTTCGCCCGTTAGTTTCTGTCTGCGTTTCTTCTTTATGTCTTCCTGTTGTTTTACAACTTTTGAAACCAACTCTTGATGTTCCTTAAATCTTCTTGCTCTTTCTTTTGCATCCATTTATTTATTGTAAAATATAATTTAATGAATTGTAAAGATCAACAGGGAAATTTTCCTTTTCTTCATCATTCAAGTAGATGTGTTCAAATAAATCCTTTTCTTTAAATATTTCATCAAATTCTTTATTAACATTAATGCGAGTTGTAATTTCTTCTTCACTAATCCTTGCATCTCTGCTTTTCATACGTTTGCGTTGAGTTTCTTCATCAACATCAAAACCGAATGATAAAATCTTCACTCCACTCAGATGTTTAATAATTTCTCTCGTTCCTTCTGGATTAGTTTCTAATAACCCAACACCACCAGATTTTAGTTTCCTTAACTCACTCTTACAATGTG
>NC_140967.1:27077791-27100291 GCF_056783735.1 Eptatretus burgeri | reverse complement strand
ACAATGTTTGTAAGAAGGCCAACAGAAGCATTTGATGAATCAAGAACATATTTTATACTCCAGCCTGTGCTCCGTGCACAGTTAGTTCCCCACAATCCAGTGTTATGTTTCAAGTTTAAAAGATCTTACATGGTTTAGTTCGGACAGATACTGTTTTCTGTTTCAGTTTATTGTGAGTCATACCAGATGTCATGCAAATAAAACCTTCAAGCCGCAGGCACAACTGGCAGTGAAAGTCTTTTTTTTTTAACAGAGTTGTAAATTTTGTAATTACCTTCCAGAAGAAGTTGTGACAGCTTGCAGTGTAAATACATTGAAAACAGCATTTGGAAAGTAAACAACAAATTTAGTACAATATGGTCTACAGTTTCCCTCCTTCGAGCGACTATCTGAGGTTATGGTGAGAAGGCAGGCAGGATAGGCCACAAGTTCCCCTCATATGATTCGGAAGAAATCACCGTGTCAGCTCAAAAAGTGTGATGGCCAACTAATATGGTTATATAGTATTTTGAAACCCTAAACTGCATGCATCACCCACCTGGAACAGACAGAGAAGGTGGACAAATGTTGGGCCGAGGTTGAAATTGTCACGAGTGGTCAGACGTGCATTGCCGTTAGTGCAACGTTGTCTTTTCGACAGAAAGAGAGCATTGAGAATGAACAACTATTCTTGCTTGTGAAGGCTAGTGCCGATTTTTTTTTGTTGCTCCGATGAGGGGTTAACACCTAAAATGTCAGCTTCTCCTTGCTTCACACGGCGGTGAAGATACCTCAATAAACGTCCTGTTCATATCATCCTGGAGACTTTTTAGTCTTGTGGATACTGATGACGTTCAGCCAACATCGGTACAACGTTGGGACAACGGACCAACGTTCAACTGACGATTACATTTACGGCCCAAAAGAATAACCACTGTGCGGCTTACGTTGGTGCATTGGATTGCTGGACACCTTGGTGGTGCCTGCTTCCAGCAGTCGACAGTGTACCCCGTGCAGTCTGTAATCAACACTGCACGGGGTCACTCGGCATCATATTTTTTCAAAAAGTGCATTTGTTCATTAAAAAAAAAAGTACAGTGTTAAACAAGAACGACTGCACTGTGGTGCACAACCTGTGCCAAAATCTAGTCACGGGCTGATTGGGAAACGTGCATTGAAAGCGCTCCTAAAACATTAACTCAAAACCTTCCACCCATCTCTCCCTCTGCCACGGTTATATCAGAACAAGTTGATTTGTCACACAGTCACGGACCATTAAAAAATTACGCAACACTATTTTTATAGGGAGGCGTGTACCATGTGTGCCAACAGGCTTGATTAAATGTTACTAATAATTTTTGACATTGATTAGATTTTTATGGGTCCCTAATCGTGAGGAACACTCGACCCAAACAAAGCCAATGGAAATCTGACGCAACAAACGAGAGGTACATAATCAGCAGAGGCCTACAGGCCTGAAGTCTTCAGCCCACCAGAAAACCAAGATGGCGGCCATATTATTTTGTTTGGGTGCTATGGTTGGTCAGGTCAAGCGACAAATGTGGGTGGAGTCCAGCAGCTGTCTGACCAATGGGTGCATGGTTCAAAAATGGACCCCCCCCCACAAGAACAGCAACAACCATGTGGAGCTCTTGTAGACGTGCGACACGCCACAGGTAAAAATGCACTGCTTAGAAAACAAAGAAGCAATATGTAAACTTTTTCTTAATTTTACTGTTTTTATTGATGTGCACGGAGAGAGCCGTTGTGAGACATGAACCATTTTTATGTGTACAATAGATAACCCACGTTGTTATTTTGGCTGATGGTGTTCCTGTCAGAAAATCTGCCACATTTGTCAGTCCTGCACTTGATTTGGATGTAAATGTTGTATTGGTTGTGACTGTAGTCAAAGGTGTTGGTGCTTTAATAAAGTGGTGTTCATATCTACATAAAGTGGTCCTGATTTACGAGGATATACATGTACAGCTATTATGCCATTGATGTTTGAAAAATTTGTCTTTTCTCATTACAGTCATATGTCAGAAATTATGTCTGGTGTTGGCTTAGTGGTTAGCGTGGCTGGCTTGGGATCTTGGGGTCCTGAGTTTGAGCCCTGCTGGCTGCTGAATTAACATCAGGTGGGGTTGACTCAGCCTGTAATCCTTCTGAGGTTGGTGAAATGAGCACCATTGTACTGGTATCGGGGCACAGCATCAGTGGCATAGTTGTGCCCCAACAAAATGAGAAGAAGAAGAAGAAGAAGAAGAAGAAGAAGAAGAAGAAGAAGAAGAAGAAGAAGAAGAAGAAGAAGAAGAAGAAGAAGAAGAAGAAGAAGAAGAAGAAGAAGAAGAAGAAGAAGAAGAAGAAGAAGAAGAAGAAGAAGAAGAAGAAGAAGAAGAAGAAGAAGAAGAAGAAGAAGAAGAAGAAGAAGGAGAAGGAGAAGGAGAAGGAGAAGGAGAAGGAGAAGGAGAAGAATTGAAATGACCTGAATGCAATGGTTCTTTGGTTAATTTCATTTAATCACCCGTTTAAATGCAATACAATCAACACTACAAATCCCAAACCAAATTGACCCTACCAACCAAGGTCAGCCTACCATTTTCCCAATACTCCCCACTGCTGCAAACTATATTTTCTACATCTCTTCAAACCAAAATCTTACCTCCAATATAATTAGCCTACCATCGTTATCAATGGACAACACAAACATTCTGCTTATATGGTCCCTCACAATTTGGGTAGAATATAGTAAGAGCATGAGCTGGTGCAACAATAAAGTGGAACAATAGGAATTGCTTGTCCATGCACCTTTGTGGATTCATTGTACACATCTAATCTCCTGAGAAACCTGTGCTTTTTTCAACTAAGTATAAACAGATAAAAGTTTGAACATCATCATGAATAAACAATGATGAAAATGATATAAACTGTAAGCTGTCAAAAGTTCTCATAAAATAATGTGTCATCCACTCGCCTCGAAGCTGTCTCAGCCTTGGTTTGAATCCTGACCCAGCTATAAACTGTCATCTCGGTGTTTCACAGGCAGGGTAATTCATCAATGTGTGTGCCATCCCTCGGATCGACGTTAAACTGGACATCCAATCTGCCGGCATTTGTTGGTGAACATTAAAGATCACATCATAGTGTCCTTCGTGAGGAGGAGAGCTATCGCTATCCCACGGTGTTCATGGCCAAATTCCAAATTCCTGTGCTAACATACAGAGGGCATTGCATCAGTAGCACAGCTGTGTCCTCAACCAATGATGCTACCCTTCAGCCTTGTGCTGCATGAAAAAGCAGGTGTACCAGCCATCAAGATGCTTAAATGAATCAAAGTACTATGCTGAACACGACTCCACGCAGCAGGAGCAGAAGGGTTTATGCAACATTAAATCCAGAAATCTTTGGAGATCTGATCAATGACTAGATGTAATTATTATTATTATCATTATTATTATTTTGTATGCAGCCTGTGCCTGCTGGTTGCATCATTGAAGAGAACACGGCTGTGCCATTAATGCAGTGCCCCCTGCTTCCAGGAAGCTGGTACTCATTTTTCTGACCTGGGAAGGATGACAAACTGAGTCAACCCACCTGGTGTTATTTATCGGCATGAAAGGGTATCAAATTCAACACTCAAAGATCTTAAGCCTGCCATCCTTCACGGTTAAGCCAACAGCAGGCTCATCAGATGTAATGAAAGCTGTGTTGACCTCAAGCTTCATGCATCTGGTTGTGATTAGCACCACTGCCAAGCAAATATGAAATCTTTTTTGGAAATACTTTCAAAACTCCCATCATTATAATAAAAATGATGACGTCAAAAGGCATAGCCAATTGATGTTGCCATTGACATCTTCATGACAAAAACTTCTGAAGTGGGACGATCACATCCTGAGTTGTTTCTCAGAGGTTTTGTTGATCTGTATAATTTACAACATGCTGCTTGGTTCTTCCCTCTATTCGTGTGGTCCGATCGAATCCGAGACACATTTGCGCCTCCGTCCATCTCGGATGTCTCATTTTCTGTGAGTGATTGATGGTCAGAGTGTTGGGCACATAGGTGTGATGTGCTGAATAATCCTTTCCATTTTCTGGACTATTCATTGTCAGGCAATGTGTCCTAGCAAGGATCATTGAATTCATGGATCCATTTCATTTTTATCCTCAGCAAAACACATTCAATATGTTGTGCATCGCTTTAAGTTTCCACCATTTATTGCACTGATACTCGACAATGGACTCCTTTACATTTATCATGGGTCCTGGTTCTGGTGGTAAGCCTTGTGCCTTGCTGAAAACTCACGATGTCGCTTACGTAGAATTGCAAGCTGGCCTTCCAGTCCGTGTTCTCTGCAAATAAAAGGGATTACCAAACTGTAATAGCATCAACAGCATCTGTATCCACCTATTTTCACTTTCTCAACTTCTCATCACAAAAAATAATATCTGTGCACAATAGGAATTTGAACTGTACATGTAATCTTTTGGAGAGAGAGAGAGAGAGAGTTTAAAATAATATTCCTAAACTATGAAGATGAGGCATGCTCATTAATTGGCCCAACACGTCCTTGTGGAACACGATTTGAATTTTTTTTTTTTTTCGCTTAAAAACTAGTTGATCAGTTATAAATACAGTACTCAAAAATTAAAAAATCAACCCACCCAACAAACTATTGTTGTTTTTGCAATTATCATTGTTATACTACCATATTCCATGTAAAGGGGGGTGAAATTCACAAAATTTGGGAACCATTTTTTTGAGGCTTGAAACCACTTATTTTGGGCTGACAGGATGGCCTAAAGGTAAGCACACTTGCCTCTAAGCTGTCTAGCCTGAGTTTGAATCTTGGCCCAGCTATGAACTGTCATGCGGTGTTTTACAGGCAGGGCGATTCATCAATGTGTATGTGCCGTCCCTCGGATGGACGTTAAACGGGCGTCCTATCTGCCAGCATTCGTTGGTGGACGTTAAAGATACCACGGTGTCCTTCGCGAAGAGTCAGCGAGTTATTACCCGCACCATGGCCAAATTACAAATGGCTGCTCTTACCAGCAGAGGGCATTGCATCAGTGTCATAGTCACGCACTTAGTTAAGTTACATTAAGTTAATGGTAAGATTTAATAATACAGAGCCTCACTAAGGAATAGAGATTACAGTTGCTCTGAGAACGAGCGCAGACTCACTCCCATACATGGAATGGTTCAAGAACAGGGGTGGCTCTGGTGAAATGAATGCACAACCCCTGAGAACAGTGGGTCTCAATTTATTTATTTTTAATCTAGATGACCATCTCTCCTTTGATTTAGCTCTCTCTGCCCTCAGCATTCTGATCTTCTCCCAACAATTCCAGGATATACATATGCCTTCTTCCAGTAACCCCCTCCTGGTTAAATATCCAAAATCCAAACTGAGTGCACACCTCAAACTTTTTGTTCCTCTTTACTACCATTTGTGGAACTGCCTTTTTGAGTGTTCAATCACACTCTTCCCTCCAGGGCTTCAAGGTTAATGTGTTTCCTACACTCTCCTCTTTGACTGTTTATTCATTCCTTTGCTTGGGTCCAATTGTGGCCCCAATATGTTCTCCTGCCAGTAAGTTTCATTTTTACCCTGACATCTCACTTATCCAAGTGCTTCGATTTTCTTTCAAAAAATAAAAACAATAAATACATTAGAACGTGTATACCCAACTTTACAGTGTCCTTAAAAAAAACAAGTGCTAAAATGAATTGCTAAAACTTGCACCACCAGGACACCTTGTATGTACTAGTCTTGAGATTGGCATTATTCCCAACAAATTGAGCTTTAATTCTCCTCTCCCATGGTCATACCTTCATGGTATATCCTTCATATTTAAACATAATGTGCAAAACAGAGCGGGCCGAATTTACGAAAGGCATTTAGCGAGCGTCTTGCTAACACACACCTCACCCTTAAACGCTGACAAAAACATCGTTGTATGTGCACAGCCAAATCACCCTTATAAATAGCAATTTACGAAGGGAGATTAACATATATTTAGTTGTGCGTGTCTCAATAGCCGATTAGCCGGTGAAACACAGCACTTATCTCCAACATCCAAGAGAAATGATGTACTTGCATAGAATCGCAGCACCACTGACAACTGTTGGAGAGGATTCAGTGCATTGCTCCTCATAGTAGGTTGATCCAGGTCATCAAACACTATATTCAGCAGCGAACGAAATGACTCCTTTGAGAGTCTAACTCTGGACAAATTTGATATTGTCATACTTCTCCAGAGGATTGCATCTATCCTCAAAGATTCTCAATGCAGGTTGGTGAACTGCCCTATTCCTTTCCTCTTCTGCCTCCTCTTCAGCTAATTCAAGCACTCCTAACGCATCCATATTCACCGTCAAGTAAACTACGAATTATAAGCCATGCAATTCTTATACCTCCCTTTACTATAGTTATTCTGCAGACTACTGTAATTACAACTCTAATCAACTATAGTTTTAACTCTCGTATGAAGGAGTAATTCTCTGCAGACTGTAATTACAACTGTAATCAACTATCGTTTTAACTCTAGTATGAAGGAGTAATTCTCTGCAGATGACTGTAATTACAACTGCAATCACTTCAGTTACCAGCAATCCTGACTGCAGTACATAAACCACAATAGCATAACATATAGTGATTCTATAGTTAACTTAAACTAGCCTGGTGTTGGCTTAGTGGTTAGGGTGGCGGCTTGGGATCCTAGGGTCCTGAGTTCAAGCCCCGTTGGCCGTTGAATTAAAAAAAAAAACACCAGGAGGTTGATTCAGCCTGTCATCCTTCTGAGGTTGGCTGAATGAGCACCAGTGTACTGGTAATGCGGACACTGCATCAGTGGCATAGCCTTGTCCCAACCAATGATGCAACCAGCAGCCACAGGCTGCACTCAATGAGAGACAGAGAGACAGAGAGACAGAGAGACAGAGAGACAGAGAGACAGAGAGACAGAGAGAGTAAACTGCCAGGAAATATGTGAGAGTACAAATGCAGTTCAAACTACTGTATACCTTTTTTCCTAACACTTGCTTCAAGGCCTTAGACATGCGCTCACCGACGTGAAAAGTTTCTTTGTTATTTAAACGCTTGTGATTAGGTTTTGATCCGCATTAGATACTCACTCTTCGGCGATTGGCGATTAACTTTGAACGGGTGATCATCGCATGATTAGCGAGTCTACACGCGTCTAACTCTTAGACGCCTTTCATAAATTTGGCCCAGCATGTTTATATTCATTTCCAGTAGTGGTGCTATGACGTGCATGAAAAGTGGTTGTTGAACATGTGTTCCTGCCACGAGTATGAAGAAAGATGAACAACTCTACCGGAACCGTTGCTGAGTTTCCATGTAAAACTGATGAGCTTCTTTATTTTGTTCCAAGATGTAACGTTGATTCACCTCCTGCAGCTTCCTGTAAAGAGATGGCACACACCCGAAAAAGGTTGCAACAATGTTTGAACCTTCCTTCGTGTTACCATCCCAATAAAGATAGGAAATAAATTTGCAATTCCAATGTGGAACATTCTCCAAGGAGACTCTCACAAGAAACTATTTTTCCCTCCTCCCCCCCCCCACCCCACATTAGGTTGAGGAGATGTTGGCCAGTATTTCACCAGATTTCAATGCCTACCCCAGATGCCCCAAGGGAATCAAGAGTCAACCACACTGCAGAGCTCAATCACACGTACAGGTTAATCCCAAAAGTTGTGACCCCACAAACAGATTAGATATAGTACCAGTGAGAAACTGTATTCAAGTCCCATTATTCTCCGGCAATGCCCAATTAAATGCTATTTTGAAGAAATCAAATTTTGTTTTTACCTGTGCACTGAAGGTGGACGGAGGTTATGTTTTCACCCGTCTGTTTGTGGGCAGGACATCTCAAAAAGTTATGGACGGATTCGGTCGAAATTTGGTGGAGAAGTTGTGTGCTCAACAAGGAAGAATTGATTAAATTTTGGTGAAGATCCGGATGCTTGAATTTTTAAAAGTGATTCTTCACCATTGAAAGATCAGGCCAAAAACATTTCCAGCAGTATGATATATTCAAAAAGTTGTGGACAAGTTCTGACAAAACTTGGTGGATGTGTAGGGTAGGTGACAAGAACAAGCAGATGACATTTTGGTTGCGCTCCGGATGCAGATCCAGCCCATCAGTGAGATACCAAACGTAAGCTATTCAGCCTGGTGGAGGAATGCGCTCTACCGAGTGTCGTTCTATTTTTGTGGGGGCATAAACACTTCCCTACACCCACTAAGTAATGGGGACTGGTCAGTTCCAAAATGCTCTCCTGCACAATTTGTTATACACTATTTAACTCATGCAGAGGCAGTGCAACAGTATCAATTTTGACATCAACACCACCAATACTTTGAGCTGTTTAGTCTGGGTTTCATTCTCAGCCTGACTACAAACTGCCAGGTTGGTACTTTACAAGCCATCCCTCAGATGCACATTAAACAGTGGAGTCATCTGCTCACACAAGTTGGTGGACATTAAAGATCCCATGACGTCTTTGGACGAAGGCTGGGTGGGTTATTGCCGACACCAAACAAACAGCCACGTGCTGCACGCAAATTTAGGTATGAATGAACTTTGCCCTTGAGCCTTACTTCATCTATTCTTTTTCTTGTCCACTGCTCCCTCTTTTCCATCACCCCCATTCTGCTCCATGTTGGACCTTGTCTTTCAATTCTTCCTCATTAGTATGCAGCACAAGGCTGTGGGGTAGCAACACTGGCTGAAGGTGTGGCTGTGCCGCTGATGTCCTCTGTTGGTTAGAGCAGGAATTTGGAATTTGTTCAGGGTGCCGGTGATAGCTCGCCCACTCTTCACGAAGGACACCATGGGGTCTTTAACGTCCACCAATGAATGCTGGTGTTGGCATAATGGTTGGAGTGGTGGGCTTGGGATCCTAGGGTCCCGAGTTCAAATCCCACCCAGCTGTTGAATTAATACCAGGTGGGGTTAAATCGGCCTGTCATCCTTCCGAGGTCGGCAAAATGAGTGCCAGCTTGCTGGTATCCTGTGTCGGAGTGGCGACCCGTCCAGGATTGTGCCCAATAGCCGAGGAGACTGTTGAGGCAGCACCAACGCTCTGTACAGATTATGGTCCCATTGGATGGATGGATGGATGGATGGAATGAATGCTGGCAGATGGGACTCCTGTTTAACGTCCATGTGAGGGACAGCACACATTGATGAATCACCCTGCCTGTGAAACATCGGGATGACATTTTATAGCTGCGTCAGGCTTCAAACCTAGCTTGACAGCTTAAAAGCAAGAGTGCGTACCTCGAGGCCATCCTCTCAGCCTTCGTCTTTCAATTAAAAAGGACAAAATGTTTTTCACCTTACCAATGCAAAAGCTTGTAAAGTGTCTGCAACATAAATTCGCTATTCGGGCTCAACCTTCCTTTTATATTATTTGATCAACTGTGATTGTATATAAAATAGTACATATATAACAAAATCACCAACAGCAAATTAGTCACAGGTGTAGGTCTTGAGATTACCTATAACCCAAGTATTGCAATAACATGCTAACAGCCATAATGAAGATGCAGCCACCGACTATTTGTCCAGCTCGGTTGTTTTTCCGTTCACTCTTCCTGGCCTGCTGCAGGTGTTGCCAGTAGCGCATCTCCTCCTGCCATGCTTGCTCTCTCCATTCTCTGCACAAGGTGTCAGGAAGTCACATTAACCTGTGCTTTGGTTTGCATTCAGACACATGACATACAGTAACAAATTAATTTATGACCATAAGGGTCATGGGAACAATTCTGTAATTACAAGAGGGGAAGGAGCTGGGAGAAGGGGGTGGGGTTGGAGGGTGTAAATTGAGAAATTTCAAGTTGGAAAAAATTAAGGAAATCTTGAAGTCGGAGGAATGAGAGGGGAGAGGATAAAATAAATAAATCTTGCCATCATTGCATTCCTAATATTGTAAATAGTTGTCCATTAAAGTGGCATAATACATGATTATACTGTGACGAAAAGGACGGATTAAAGAAAAAACAAATAAATAAATATTCTCCCAATTCCAGGCTAAACTATAACTGCACTTGGTAAAGCGCATACCTTCCACCAAGCTGAACAATTTACATTTTGTATCCCACCAATTGGCCAGATCTGCATCCGGACCTGAACCAAAATCTAAATCGGCTTGTTCTTGTCACGTACCCAATTCACCCACCATGTTTCGTCTGAATCCTTCCATAACTTTTTGAGATATCGCACAAATCCTCAATGTATTCATCTCACTGTGAATACAAAATACCATTATACATTCCAGTTAAAGGTGGAGTTTTAAGGATGCTATTCAAAATACAACACCAAGCTTACTGTTCTGAGTTTGTGCTGGTTTTGTCTTTCCAAACATGCACTCTGGTGGTCCACGTTTCGGATGTGCGATGTGGGGAAGATGGGAAGGCGTTGAGATCCTTGAAATTGAGGTCATACAGATGACGTCGTTTTATGTGGCCGAGCACACTGTGTGCTTCATTGAGCTGCACAAACTGAGCGTGCAAAGCTGGGTTATTGGGGTCACGGTCAGGATGAAGCTGGAAGGGAGAACAAAGAATAAAATTAGCAATGTCACACGTATTTATGGAACACGCAAAGTCACAGGTGACCTTGATTTCAAATTTGAGAAAGAAGTACCGGATCAGGAAATCGAGAACGTAACAATATCTTGATTTCAATACTGTATTGATCAATTTTTTTTTCATTAGTGTACATTGGCGAGACTCATGTGAGAGCTAACACACAACGCACAGCAAGGGGGGCATGAGGCAAGAGGGGCGGGAGTGGGAAGGACAAAAACAGTGGGAACAGAGACATTAGGAGATCTGTGGAAGGGAGAGGGATGGGGCGGGGAACACAGGGTATACAAGATGGACACTAAAGGGACTTTCAGGAAGGAAAGCAGGGAATTTGAAGGAGGTGGGTTTGGGGTGGATTAACAGGGGTAGAAAAGATCAAGGTTTTGGATGGGGGAGGATAAGAGGTGGTGGTGAACGGCTGTTTTGAAGGCCTGGAGGGAAGAATGGGATTGAAGAGAGTGAGGGAGTTTATTACAAAGGCGGGAAAAAAGAGGAATGAAAGAGTGAAGGTGGGCAGTGATTAGCGAGGAATCGCTCTAAACATTTCAGGATGTCTGAACAAGAATGCTTACCGTTTTAATACCTCTGCACCCTGTCATGGCCTTGGCCTTCCGATAAACCTCAAGTGGTTATTTAGATTTCAAACAAAATTCTTTATGCTAAATCTTTGGTGATGAACTCCAAATTTACTCTGCAAATCGATTCCTGCAACTTAGTTTTGGTAACAATGAGCACGTTAGAAAACAGCACCTTTTTAGACAGTTTGAAGAAAGCTTCTTTTATTTCCTCTTTTGAAGCATGAACTGGTACTCCAAGCACCTCATAATGTGTCTGCGGTCTTGAATGCATGAGGGAATGAAAATCAATGCAACATAATACAATATAATAGGGAGATAGAGAGAGAGATAGAGAGAGAGATAGAGAGAGAGATAGAGAGAGAGATAGAGAGAGAGATAGAGAGAGAGATAGAGAGAGAGATAGAGAGAGAGATAGAGAGAGAGATAGAGAGATATAGAGATAGAGATAGAGAGATAGAGAGATAGAGATAGAGAGATAGAGATAGAGAGATAGAGATATAGAGATAGAGATATAGAGATAGAGATAGAGAGATAGATAGAGAGATAGAGAGAGAGATAGAGATAGAGATAGAGATAGAGAGAGAGATAGAGATAGAGAGATAGAGATAGAGAGATAGAGAGATAGAGATATAGAGATATAGAGAGAGAGATATAGAGATAGAGATAGAGAGATAGAGAGATAGAGATAGAGAGATATAGAGATATAGAGAGATAGAGAGAGAGAGATAGAGAGAGAGATAGAGATAGAGATAGAGATAGAGATAGAGATAGAGATAGAGATAGAGATAGAGATAGAGAGATAGAGAGATAGAGAGATAGAGAGATAGAGAGATAGAGAGATAGAGAGATAGAGAGATAGAGAGATAGAGAGATAGAGAGATAGAGAGATAGAGAGATAGAGAGAGAGAGAGAGAGAGAGAGAGAGAGAGAGAGAGAGAGAGAGAGAGAGAGAGAGAGAGAGAGAGAGAGAGAGAGAGAGAGAGAGAGAGACAGACAAACATTGAGAGAGACCAGCAAATACTTGCATTGAATACAATTCAAAAGTAAGAAATCTCAAAGAAAAAAAAACAACAAAACTATCATTGTTCTAAAAGAAAGTCTTCACTGGATCGTACAAAGGATCATTGCACAAAAGGAGCAGGATCAGGATGTATCAGTCATGTCAAATTGCAAAAGTTTACGTCGACATGAGTCTTGGCCAATAATGTTTTGGACATAATGTCAAAAAAAAAAAATTACCTTTATAGGCAACAAGGAGCTGAGAGTCAAAGGTGGTATGAGGAATAGATCTGTGTAATATGAAAGCTAAATCTTGAACGAGTTTTGAAATATCGCTACACAAGCCGAGTTATCAAGATGGTTGCCATGGCAACATAATTCAGCCAATCACAGCCATGATCTAATCAGCTTGAGATAATGTCACGAGGAATCAATCGACATCTCAAGGGGGTGGGGATGGGCCAGGCATCTGCCTTGGGGATGGACAGACGGAGGCCTCAGGAGCACTGGCGGAAAGTTGACGCAGCGACACGCTGCTCAGGCGCATGCTCCCATACCTGACCTGACCTGAAAAGATATCTGCAATATGACAGAAAAATGTTCAACGGTTTTTGAAATATCACATACACAAAAGTATATGGACGGATGATCGGTCAGTTGGACGGAACTCATTTTAACGTGTCCGACTTTGTCGGAGGGGTGGGGGACGAATTGATGCACAAGTCAAAGGAAGTTGGGAAGCAAGTCGAGAGAGTTGAAGAAATCGGAAGAGAAAGTGACAGCACATGTACTATAATGTAATCGGTAGCCTTTGCACAAGAGACCTGGAGTGAAGTCGGCGATTGCTCACGTTCACACTGGTCCTGCACACACACAGCCAAGCCAGTGGTCCTCGTGCCAAGTCGAGCATTGCTGAATAAAGTGTGATGAGTATCCCAGCATGGTATTCATTGAGAGGAATGAACCTGGTTCCTCAATGTGAACGTCTGAGGAGTTTTGGGTAATAGAAAAACCAGATTAAAGAGCAAACTATTCGCTAACAACAAAGAAGTGCAAATATAATGCATAACTTAGAGGTCTGACTAATCCACCGTGGGGATCAGTTCAATATTTGTTCCCAATAATCAATTAATAGACCGAGATTAATTTCACCAATCACTAAAAAAAAAAAGAGAGTTCATAGAACACCTTACCCTTGTGCAGTCTTGACAAACAAAGACGTGGACGTGGTCTATGAGCGGAAAATTTGATTGGTCGTGACAACGTAAAATGCCGTAACACTATTTTGTTCGAGTACTGCTAAACGGAAGGGTTTTGAAAGTGCCGATGAAGGTGATTTGCGTTCTACAGTGTTCAAGTATATCATTCGATTGAAATAAAATAAAGATTTTTAAAGGTTGTATAATTTTTTTTTTTTGAAGTTTACTGTCGTTGCTGCAGAGACTTTGACACCACCTTCTTATTTACAATTAGTCATTCGTGCCTGTTGTTTGTGTCCTTTATGACGTCCTTAAAAACAGTAACTTTCCTGTTTGGAATGATTTTCAATTTTGTTTGACTGCCAGACAGGCAGACAGAGTAAATCTTTTTTTTTTTTTTTTTAATCTCACTCCTCTATACACATGCGTGATCGGGACGAATTCAGAGCCAAAGTACCGCGGAGCTACGGGTTCGGTTTCCAATTCATGTTCTGATTTGTGCTGAAAAGAAAACACTCAATTGGAATAAGGTTGTTCCTCAATCATCTGACATTTGTAAACAGATGGAGAGACAAAGAAAGTGAACCAATCTCTTAACCCGGCTTTTCACTTTGTGTGTGCGGGGTTTAAAAAAAGAAAAACACCAAAAAAAACTTTAAAAAAACGGGTGTATATCTGACCAATAACCGAATGTCGTGCAAGTCTGATGTCAGTCCCACGTAAACTTCTGGAGTTCATCAAAGATCATATTGTCGCGGGGGTGGCCGGCCCAAATTAACCCCCCAACCCAAAATTTATTGGAACCAGGCGGTTAACACCGACAGCCCCTAGACGACCGAGCGGTTCCTTCTTAAGAGGACGCGGACACGTTGATAGATTTCAACACATGCTCCAAGGATATGGCAGAGGGCAATAGCGGACGGCGAAGGAGTACTCGGAATGGAGGACGGAAGGAGGATTACGGAGAATGGAAGAGATACACAGGAGCACTGCACCAGGACAACACGAGGGGGTTTAATCTACAAACCCACGACAATGACACAAACAGTTTCTTCAAAAAGGAATACATTTAATGAACATACACAAATATTTACAAAGACGATAATGTAAAAGTTAATAATATCAATAATAAATAAATAACACCTACGGTCGAGGCCTCGCATACGGACACAAATTCAGACAAAAGGGTAAAAAAAAAAATGAAAATAACCCCACCCTCTCCCCCTTTTTAAGTACACTGGTACTCAGCTTAGGCCAGAGCTGATCTCCAATCGAACCCGGAATGGAGGCGCTTCCACCAACACGTGCACACACACGCAGGCAAAATGGCACTTCTCTAGTCGCAGGGCAGACGTACGCCGGCTCAAAAACGTGCCAGCCTTCTTTTTCCAAAGGTGCCACCTACCTCGTGTGGTCCTCACACCAACCTCGTGTGTGCACTCTGCCGAACTCCTGTCCTTTCCAGACGAAAGCCTTTAGTCCGAGTGTTGGCCAGAAAAGCGTGCATTAGGGTCCGCACAATGTTTTTCTGCATTTTTGAGATCACCAGACCATCTGAATGAATATTCCGATTGATGCCACTCTGGCACCCTTGAGCATTTTTGTGGAAACCCATTAATATACAAATTAGCGGTAGCCATTGTCGAAATTACTATTTTTCTTAATATCTCCAGAAGTAAGCATCCAAACAGCCTGGTTGAGGTGTCTACACCCATGTTTTTAGGGTCACTGGTCATGATAAACCCACCTAAAATTTGACAACATTGAAATTTAGCTCATTAATATGCAAATTAGCAAAACCCTACCCCCTGAATTTGTCTGCATTATATATATATATATATATATATATATATATATATATATATATATATATATATATATATATATATATATACATATGAACATTTGATTTACACAGGAATGTCTTCTTTTGTTCATGTTGTTAGCTGCTTTCATTGCATACTGTCACATTGTTGAATCTGTATGAATAATAAAGTGATCTCTATTCACAAAGACTGAAGTGTTTTTTTTCTATCTATATGTCTATTTACCTACATTTTCAATAATGGCGACTGCTAATTTGCATATTAATGAGCTAAATTTCAATGTTATCAAATTGTAAGTTGGTTTATCATGACCAGTGACCCTAAAAACATGGGTTTGGACACCTCATCCAGGCTGTTTGGATGCTTACTTCTGGAGATATTAATAAAAATTGTTAATTTGATAATGGCGACTGCTAATTTGCATATTAATGAGCTAAATTTCAATGTTGACAAATTTTAAGTGGGTTTATCATGACCAGTGACCCTAAAAACATGGGTGTAGACACCTCAAACAGGCTGTTTGGATGCTTACTTCTGGAGATATTAAGAAAAATAGTAATTTTGACAATGGCTACCGCTAATTTGTATATTAATGGGTTTATATGAAAATGCTCAAGGGTGCCAGAGTGGCATCAATCGGAATATTCATTCAGATGGTCTGGTGATCTCAAAAATGCAGAAAAACATTGTGCGGACCCTAATGCACGGTCATCTTGAAAAATGGTGTTTGACATCCGGACTATTCCACAAACACCACGGGCAATCCACCTGCCTGTCCTGTGTCTGCAATCACTCCCCTCTTGCCCCATGCAGTAGGAACTAGAGTGTACGCGGTGCAGTGGGACGCAAGAAGCACGCGGGCCACCATCTACTCCGCTTTATTGCGCGACCAGAAGCACATTCCTGCCACCCCTAGCGGGCGAGGCATGATATACGAAAACCCAATCACGTGATACAGCACACTCCTCCCCTCGTAAAATCTTGACTTCAACATCTTGACAAACGACTCAGCTTGGCCATTCGTCTCAGGATGATACGGTGCGGACCTTAGGTGTCGAATACCATTCTGGCGCATAAACTCATCAAATATACCCGCGATGAACTGCGGACCATTATCAGAGACCAGGATCTCCGGCAACCCTTTATTAGCAAAGATCGTCCGCAGCTTCTCTACTGTAATGTTTGCTGATGTATGCTGCATTACTACAACCTCCGGCCATTTAGAGAATGCATCGATCACAATCAAAAACATTTTGCCATTAACCGGTCCCGCAAAATCTACATGGACCCTCTGCCAAGCTCGGTCTGGCACAGGCCAGAGACCCGAAGCTCGACGCGGGTTATCAGCATCTGTCTGGCACGTGGCGCAACGCTTAACCAACTGCTCAATGTCTTTGTCCAACCCCGGCCACCACAACAGGCTACGAGCAAGACTCTTGGTCTTCACGATGCCAAGGTGACTGACATGCAGCTCATCCAAACACCGCTGCCTGAACTTTGGTGGAATCACGGTCCTCATCCCCCACATTACGCACTGTTGGACCAACGACAGCTCCGCTGCACGTGACGTCAAAGGTTGAAATGCCGGTGTCGAAGGCAGATCGCTCCAATTCCCCGTAGAAATCGCCTGGACGACTCGGGCAAGCACCGGATCACGAGCCGATTCCACCGCGACCTGCCTGGCCGTGACCGGCCCGCTTTGGACCTGGCCCAGCGCGAACACATCGACCCGGTCGCTCAACTCAGACGCAGCTTGACCCTCCGCACATGGCAAGCGTGAGAGCCCGTCGCAGTTAGCATGCTTCTCGGTGCTTCGGAACTGAATATCATAATCGTAAGCACCCAGAAACAGACACCACCACTGTATTCGCGCGGCTGCTACCACCGGCACCCCGCGTTCGGGTCTCAGGATGAATTGAAGCGGTTTGTGATCCATCTGCAAAGTGAAATGCCGCCCCAGCAGGTACTGATGAAACCTCCGCACACCCCAGACGAGGCTGAGAGCCTCACGCTCAATCTGGGCATATCCGCGCTCTGCTGTGGACAGGGCCCGGGATGCAAAACAAACAGGCCGCTCGGAACAATCGTCCATCCTGTGGGAGAGCAGTGCCCCGATGCCATATGCAGAGCTGTCGCATGCCAATAGAAGCGGACGCGCAGGCTCGTAGTGCACGAGGACCGTATCCTCTGTGAGCAGCCGCTTGACGCAGTCGAACGCCGCCTGGTGTGCAGGCCCCCAAGCCCAGCGCTCGTCCTTCTTGAGCAACCGCGTTAACGGCGCAAGTTGTGAGCTGAGCCTGCGCACGAACCTTTGGTAATACTGGGCCATACCAATGAACGAGCGCAGCTGCGTCTTGTCGCGAGGCGGTGGCATGTGTTGAATCGCTTCCACCTTCCGAGGACCTTTCAACAGCCCCTCCGGCGTGATGATGTGCCCGAGGTATTCCAAGCGCTGCTTGAAGAACGCGCACTTGTCCCTGTTCAAGCGCAGGCCGCACGCTTCTAGCTTTGTCAGCACTTGGGCAATGTTCGCAAGATGCTCGTCCGCCGTTTTCCCCGCAATGAGCACATCGTCCAGGTAGGTCTGAGCGGGCAGGCCAATGCAAACCTGATCCATGGCTTTCTGCCACAAGGCTGGGGCCGAAGCAATCCCAAAACAGAGTCGGGTATATCGATAGAGTCCTTGACACGTGTTGATTGTCAAAAGCTCGCTACTCCCGGGATCCATCGGCAGGTGAAAATATGCATCATGCAGGTCTAGCTTCGTGAAGTATTGACTCCCCGCCAATCGCGCATATATTTCATCGATTGACGGCAATGGATATTGCTCCACGCTGAGCCCCGGGTTAACCGTGGATTTGAAGTCCCCGCACAATCGGACGTCTCCATTCCGTTTCAGCACCGTGACAACCGGGGTGGCCCAATCCGAGCACGACACCCGTTCGATCACTCCACAGGCCTCCAGCCTATCCAGTTCACCCTTGACCTTGTCCCGCAGGGCATACGGCACCGGACGCGGTTTACAAAACCGAGGAACCACCCCCTCCTTCAAGAAGAGTTTTGCCTCCATGCCCTTGAGTTTCCCAAGGTCGTCGCTAAACAACCCTTGATGTCTTTGAAGAATCTCCTCCAACTGATCCTCCCACTGGCTTGGCACGGGTTGCACAAGGTGAACTGCGGCCCAGTCTAGCCTGGATGCGGGCCATCCAATCTCGGCCGAGGAGAGACGGAGCGCTCCCCGCACGACGTACACCCGAGCGTGGCGACCTGGCCTTGGTACCGCACAGACACGTCTGCCATCCCGACTGGCGTTATCTTCTCGCGGGTGTACGTGAACAGCGTGAGGTTTGACCTGATAAGCTTCAAGCCGTTGAGTCTACGCGCGGTCTGCTCGCCGATGAGCGACACCGCTGCTCCCGTATCGACCTGGAACGTGATCGGCGTTTCGTTCACTTCGACTTCCACCGTCATCGGGCGCGCCACCGTCATCCACTGGGCCAATTGAAAACAGGCTCAACAACGGCCGCTGGTTCCGCCCCGAGTCGCCTCGCACATCGCCGTCCACGACCTTAACGGTGGCCGTCGCCCCACGGCACACGCGCCAAATGACCCACCTTGTGACAATTCAAACACACGTTGCCTTTACACGGGTATGCACGGCGCAGGTGTCGACCTCCACATCCCAAGCATGTCCGCGGGGTCACCCCGCCGCACGCGCGGCGACGTCCGACCCGCATCGAAGGTCGTGCGCGCGTCCCGGGGTGCTCGCGACCTCGCGTGGCCGGTGATGGCTCGAACATCCCCGCGAGTCTGCTCGACCGCTGTAGCCGTGCTGACCGCCGAGTCGAATGTAATGGTTTCATCCTTCAGCCGTAAAACCGCTGAAACCATCTTCGCATCTCGTAAACCAGCAATAAAGCGATCTCTGAGCCGAGCTGGCCGCTCCCCCGCCGTGAACTTGCAGGCCACGGAAGAACGCTTAATCCGCGCCACGAACTCAGCGACGCGTTCCTCTGCCCCTTTCGAGAGGCGATCGAACTGGAATCGAGCGAGCTGCAACGACTTCTCCGGCGCCATGTGTGCTTTCATTTTCTCCACAATGTCCCGAAACGACAGCCCGTCATCACGAGGCCTGTTCGGTGCCACTAAATCACCCAGCAGCCGATAATGCTCCGGCGAAAGCGAAGCGAGCAAGATCGACTTCTGCTTGCTCTCGTCGACCACATCGTTCGCGTGGAAATAGCATTCCAATTGCTCCGAAAACAATTCGAAGTTGTCCCCGTCGAAAACGGGCATAAGTCCGTATTCAACCATCCTCGTCAGCCAACTAGAGTGTACGCGGTGCAGTGGGACGCAAGAAGGACGCGGGCCACCATCTACTCCGCTTTATTGCGCGACCAGAAGCACATTCCTGCCACCCCTAGCGGGCGAGGCATGATATACGAAAACCCAATCACGTGACACAGCACAGGAACCTCCCACGCACTCAGCAATGCGTCCTATATCCTCCGCCTCCGGGGCGTGGCCTGCTCGCCCCAAACCCGGGATGGTGGGACCTATCCTGTTTGTTGTCGTTTCAGGGACACGTTTCCCAGCTTTATGGCCTGGCTTGCAATGTAAAAACATAGGGAAAATCACAGAGGGTAATCACGTACTGGGGGACTTATTTTTACTCCCGAAGCTAATGAACACCGCACAACCCCTCATGTTGTGACACGTAACACTTAAGCTGATAGTTTTTCGAACTTGGTTCTATCGAGATGCTTCCACTCGTCCACGAACCAAATAACCCCACACAATGCTAAACTTCCTTATTAAATCATTCCATCCACCCCTAAAACCGGGACGATATGATAGATCATCTGACCAGGAAAAATCTGTGATGAGAGAACCAATTTGGTTTTATCCCGAGGCATGCAGCACACCGCGCACAACGTCTCACCGCGTCACAGTGCACCATAAATCAAAGCGCACCATGTCACAACGCATCACAGCGCACCATGTCACAGCATCAACGTGCACATGTCACAGCACATCACAGCATCAACCTGCACATGTCACAGCACATCACAGCATCAACATGCACATGTCACAGCACATCACAGATCACACGTCACAGCTCACCGCGTCACAGCTCACCGCGTCACAGCTCACCGCGTCACAGCGCACCACGAAACAGCGCACCGCACCGCATCACAGATCACACGTCACAGCATCAACGTGCACATGTCACAGCACATCACAGATCACATGTCACAGCTCACCGTGTCACAGCGCACCACATCACAGGGCACCGCGTCACAGCGCACCGTGTTACAGTGCAAGTCAGCACACCGTGTCACAGCACACCGCGTCACAGTGCAAGTCACAGCGCACCGCGTCACTGCTCACCGCGTTACAGTGGACATCACAGCTCACCGCGTTACAGTGGACATCAAAGCTCACCGTGTTACAGTGGACATCACAGCTCACCGCGTTACAGTGTACGTCACAGCGCACCGCGTTACAGTGGACATCACAGCTCACCATGTTACAGTGGACGTCACAGCTCACCGCGTTACAGTGCATGTCACAGCGCACCATGTCACAGCTCACTGCTTTACAGTGGACATCACAGCTCACTGCGTTAAGTGGACATCACAGCTCACCGCCTTACAGTGAACATCACAGCTCACTGCGTTACAGCTCACCGCATTACAGTGGACATCACAGCTCACCGCGTTACAGCTCACCGCATTACAGTGGACGTCACAGCTCACCGTGTTACAGTGCACGTCACAGCGCACCGCATCACAGCTCAGCGTGTTACAGCTCACCACATTATCGTGGACGTCACAGCTCACCGCGTTACAGTGCACGTCACAGCGCACCGCGTCACAGTGGGCATCACAGCTCACCACGTTACAGTGGACATCACAGCTCACCACGTTACAGCTCACCGTGTTACAGTGGACGTCACAGCTCACCGCGTTATAGTGGACGTCACAGCTCACCGCATTACAGTGCACGTCACAGCGCACCGCGTCACAGTGGACATCACAGCTCACCACGTTACAGCTCACCGTGTTACAGTGGACATCACAGCTCACCACTTTACATTGGACATCACAGCTCACCGCCTTACAGTGGACATCACAGCTCACCGCCTTACAGTGGACATCACAGCTCACCACCTTACAGTGGACATCACAGCTCACCGCGTTACAGTGGACGTCACAGCTCACCACATTACAGCTCACCGCATTACAGTGGACGTCACAGCTCACCGCGTTACAGTGCACGTCACAGCGCACCACGTCACAGCTCACCGCGTTATAGTGGACGTCACAGCTCACCGCATTACAGTGCACGTCACAGCGCACCGCGTCACAGTGGACATCACAGCTCGCCACATTACAGTGGACATCACAGCTCACCACGTTACAGCTCACCGTGTTACAATGGACGTCACAGCTCACCGCGTTACAGTGCACGTCACAGCTCACCGCTTTACATTGGACATCACAGCTCACCGCCTTACAGTGGACATCACAGCTCACCGCCTTACAGTGGACATCACAGCTCACCGCCTTACAGTGGACATCACAGCTCACCGCCTTACAGTGGACATCACAGCTCACCACGTTACAGCTCACCGCCTTACAGTGGACATCACAGCTCACCGCCTTACAGTGGACATCACAGCTCACCGCCTTACAGTGGACGTCACAGCTCACCACGTTACAGTGGACGTCACAGTTCACCGCGTTACAGTGCACGTCACAGCGCACCGCGTCACAGCTCACCGCGTTATAGTGGACGTCACAGCTCACCGCGTTACAGTGCACGTCACAGCGCACCGCGTCACAGCTCACCGCGTCACAGCTCACCGCGTTACAGCTCACCGCGTCACAGCGCACCATCCCACAGCGTCACAAACCAAATGAAGGACAGGATATCGATAAGCAACCAATCACGTTAACAAGACTCATCACAATGAAGCACTTTGGTATTTACCAAACAACCTTTGGCTTTACACACAATTTCGGCGCGAAATTCCTGTTTGAAGTCCCATCGAGTTTGTATATACTGTATACAAACATGGACACCGTTGTGTGTTCGAATAACAAACGAGATGAAAACTCACGTTTCCTTACTGTGAGGCATCCATGGGACTCCGTCTGCGCATCACCGGATTCACTGAACTATCACCGCTTCCTCGTTGTTTAACCTCGTTAGAGCAGATGTAATGATCCCATTTCTCAATATCGAACATTGTTTGGAAATCATCAGTATCTACTGTAAAGTTTGT
>NC_140967.1:27065291-27072791 GCF_056783735.1 Eptatretus burgeri | reverse complement strand
ATATTCTTCCTCTTCTCTTTTCGACCCCAAACAGAACCTTTTTATCCTTGGTCCTCGTCACTTCCAATCGAGCCGTTTATTGGCCCACCGCCATCGCCTTCCGCCAATCGTGATCACGGGCGGAGCCATCCGCTGCACCGTCCTGTGACGTCACGGCCAGTCTTCAGAGAATACCAAAAGGGGTTTACGCAGACACACTTACCCCATCCTGTGTCCCTATCGAATTACGTGACATTTATCATTTCCCCCTTGAAGAAATGAACATTTACTAGACAACTTATCACCACTAAATTGCTACTTATTACATCGAGATCCTGGTAAACTCGAACAGCATGGCATACCTAATTAAACATCCTAATTACCCTTTGAATGCATACCCCCCCCTCAAACGTAACACTGCTCCCTCCTCTGGTACCGCAGCTCCTGCAAGGTATATCACAGGCGCTACCGTACCAGCCTTAACACTTACTGACTCACACCTAATTAACCTAACGAAATAAAGTAGGAGGGGCAATGGGCAGCGAGTCGCAGCTAACTTACCTATCCTGCTTAATGTACTACCCCCTTATGGCCTTATCCTCGAATAAACAATCATTCGTTTTTTTTTTTTATCACATGAGAGCACTGAGCGAAATTGCACTCCATCCTCCGGATCATCGCTCTTGCCCAGCACTCTTCCAGTGATCTGGGGAGGGGAAACAAAAGGTTCCACAAAAACACAACACTTATACTTTACATTCCTACTCTAAGCCTTAACGACACTATTCACAGGATATTTACACTTGACCGCCTCCCCCAGTGGATGCTAATAGACCCAGCGTTACCTGGGGAGTCAATTTTCAAATTTGCTTGCCCCAAAATTATGCGGGCATCATGCCCTTGCTGCACATGTCAAGTTGTGCGGGATCGAGTGGGACTCATACATCTTCACAACACTCACACCATGGTCATCATCACATTTCTAGGTCATGGTCCTCATTTTAATCATGCAGGCTGAATCCCGTCATGGCCGTGGGGTGGGTTACCACAAGATGATGGGGGCATCTCAGGTGCAACCATGCCCACAGGTAAGCTTCAGTCCAACCCGGACGTTTATCCGCCCCGCTCCCTTTGATTCCCTCCCCCCTGGTAGCCATCAGCTCTAATCCCGTACAACACTCTGGAAGGGGTCTCACTGGCTCCTCTGGCCTTCCTGGGTCGCCAAGGTCCTACCCGCCTTAGTCGCCCAACCAGACCCTCTCCCAGTTGCCTCCAGACACTGTCACCATTAGCCACCAGGTGGTGAATCTCCTTGAAGGGGGTCGCAATTCACGCTCACCATGAGCTTCAGCAATCCCTGTGGACAAGCACATCATCCCCACCCACAAAACCCACATGACTCCCCCACCCCATCGGCCTTACATGTGACACCTGCATTTCTAACACTTCACCGACCATGACCTTCCCTGTTACCACACCATGTCCAATAAAAAATCAATGTGTGCACCATACATTTCACTTCTTAACATAAAACAACTCACACAGCACTTCTCACCCGATCCACGCACCAGCCATTGGACAGCCACTTGTGCCCGCTTTGTTACCAATTACCCACTGTCCCGATTGTCACTCTAAAACCCAGCAGAACTTACAAACCCATGCCAATTTTCCCACAATTCATTTTTTTCCACCAAAGGAGGGCACTTCGCCACAATCTCAGCAGCCGAGCATGGCCGTATATACTCAGCCCGAACTAGTCTCCCCGACCCCCGACAGTGATCTCCGGACCCGACCAATGAAAGGGCATCTCGGATAGACCTGGCGGTTCAGCAGGAGGATTCACCCTCTCCGAGTCTAAAAGTCTATTGGAGGGCCCCCTCCATCGCCGGGTACCGGCAATATCGTTGCATGTGTCGTCTTCGCCAGCACCGGAAACAACTCCCCATAAAAGGCCCCCGTGAGTATCGGTGAAATGTCTCTTCCGGTTCTGGACCCCCTCGGCCATAATCGAATTGCTCTATTGGCTGGGCTGGACCCTGCCGCTTTGGCGCACTAACTACCGGATTACCCTTTATCAAACGACAGTTTCTGGCAAATTTCCTGAAACATTTGGGTAATGCCAATTTCTCCCAGCCCCCCTCCCTGATCCTGGATCTCCGCCTGTCGGATCGTCACCGATGGCCTCTCTGGAACTCGACCCGGCCGACTCCACGAGGCCAGCCTGGCCGCGCACTCGGCCGCTTGGTGAACGGTGGGTGGATCCTGTAACTCCACTCGCGCTCGGACCTCAGGGTCAGGAAGAGCAGCTAAAAATTTCTCTAGTGCCAGTCTGTCCCATGCCTCCACTGTAAGGTCCCGATACGCGATCCTGACTGATTGGTAAATGTCCTGTGCCAGCTCCTGACTGTCTCACCCGGCTTTAATCTGCGGTGCTGGAGCTGGGCCCGCACCAGATCACAGTTTGCTGCAAACCCAAACCGACGGCTCAACGCCTCGCAAATGTGGGAGCTGGTCAACATCCCCTCCGCGATCACATTTAACACATCTGCGGCTGGTCCCCGCAACGTTGCCACCAAATTCCCTGTACGTTCCTGCTCATTCCACCCGTTTAGTCGGGAAATGCACTCAAATTGCGTCAGAAAAGCTTCAACGCTCCCTGACCCGTCGAAATTTACCAGGGGGATCACTTTTACGGTGGCCCGCTTCTCAGTTTCTCCCTTGTCCGAATCCAGCCCAGGGATCAAACACCCTTGTGGCTGCGTATCCAATTTCGGAGCCCACTGTGGCCAAAGATGTTTTGTGGTGAGGGTCTCATGGGTCAATTTTGCCTCCTGTTCCAAACGTTGAATGGACCGATTCACCTCTTCCCGCAGGATCTTCTGGGCCCGCACAACCTCCTCCAAAGCTCCGTCGCGAGTTTGTAGCTGCTCCTCAACCAACCCGGACACTCTACTTACAAAAGACGGCTCTACCAGGCCTTTATCCAAGACTTCATCTTGGCTCATAATTTTATCTTGTTCGTCCAAACGACCCTCCAATCCTTTTACCTCCTCCGCCAAATTCATCCCTTGCTTCCTCAGCTCTCCCCACTCTTCAACTTGCAGCTGCATACGAGCATCCACACAGGCACGATGACGTTCCAGGCTTTCATCCACTTTATCAACCCGAATGTTCGTTGCATCAATTTTATCTACCAATTTTTTTCGTATATTTTCCCCCTCCAATGTAATTTCTACCTTTGTTTCCTCCAATCTATCCTCGAATTTGCTTTGTATTTCTCCCAATTTAACATCCACACACTCCTGCATCTCAGTTTTCATTTTCTCCATCTTTTCCCCCAATTCATCCCTCATTAAATCAATCCGTGCACCCAACTGTTCCCCCATTACCCCCAATTCATCTGTCATTTCTGCCCTCTGTGCCGTCATTTCTTCCCTCTGTGTCACGAATTGATTTTCCATTTGTGCCGTCATTTCTGCCATTTGTGCCCCCTGTGCCGTCATTTTTGCCCCCTGTGCTGTAATTGCACTCATTAAACGTTCCAACATTGTCCAGATCGTCATCGTGCCGGTTTCCGGCGCTGCCGGCTCCGTTACGGGCGATGAAGCACGGTCCACGCTCGGAATGGGGGAGGTTCCAACCCTTCCCCCGTCTCTCCCTTCTTCCCCCGACTCGCTGCCAGACACGTGGCCTTCCTCCTCAAACATCTGCACATCCGCCATGGTGCAGAAGTCCCGTTTGCCGCCAATTAATTTAAATTTGAAAAATCCCGCCAAAATTTTCCTGCGCTCGCGCGCTTTTCTGTAGTGATTTTGTATTCCAATTCGTGGCGAGATTTTAATCTTGGTATATTCTCCCGATACCAAATATAATTTAGAGGGGTTCGAACATCCAACACCCTGACACCAATGTGACGTCCACGGGACTTGAACAGTCCCGCCAACGTAGAATGAGCCGAAACGATGGAGGCGGTTTATTTATTTATAACCCAAACATGGCGGTTCTAATCGCTCTACCGCAAACGGGACGAGGAAGGTGGCACGAGTCACTTTTCACTGAGTTGATGATGTTTATTTGTTTTTATTATTACCAGAAATAACAAGACTCGGCAAGAAGAGGGATCCGGGGCGATTCGACTGGATGGTGTGTGATCGGGCATGGGGAAAAACACAGACAATTCCAATGAATATACAGTTCTCAATCCCTCCAAGGCGCCAAGCACACACACACACACACACACACACACACACACACACACACACACACACACACACACACACACACACACACACACACACACACACACACACACACACACACACACAAAACGTAGCTATTTCTGGTGGTCAGGCTGGACCGTGGTGTGGACACAACTGTCCCTGGATCGGCGTCGGACGAGCTGGCCTTGCTCTCGTCAGGGGGGCAGGAGAAACCGTGGTGCTGTCGACCTCCTGGTCTTGGCCCAAGTCCGCTCACAGCCGCCAGGGAACCAGTTCTGGCGCCAAGTTGCGAGCAGGAGAGGGAGGCAGGTCCGCCCGCCGTTTGACCCCGTACTCCGAGTCAGCAGAACCCCAGAGCCAACCAAGGTGAGGCACGAGGCTCAGCAAGGCTCCAAGACATGATCAAGAACACGATCGAATCAGCACAACAACAAGGATGCTCCCCGCGCAACAGCCTCTACACCAAAAAAACACGATCTTTTGGTTGTAATCTTCTTCCT
Organism: Eptatretus burgeri; assembly: GCF_056783735.1. Lineage (NCBI taxonomy): Eukaryota > Metazoa > Chordata > Myxini > Myxiniformes > Myxinidae > Eptatretus > Eptatretus burgeri. Next base: position 27,068,092 of record NC_140967.1, on the reverse strand, counting down.
CTTCTCTTTTCGACCCCGAGCAGAACCTTTTTATCCTTGGTCCTCGTCACTTCAATCGAGCCGTTTATTGGCCCACCGCCATCGCCTTCCGCCAATCGTGATCACGGGGCGGAGCCATCCGCTGCACTGTCCTGTGACGTCACGGCCAGTCTTCAGAGAATACCAAAAGGGGTTTACGCAGACACACTTACCCTATCCCGTGTCCCTATCTAATTACATGACATTTATCATTTCCCCCTTGAAGAAATGAACATTTACTCGACAACTTATCACCACTGAATTGCTACTTATTACATCGAGATCCTGGTAAACTCGAACAGCATGGCATACCTAATTAAACATCCTAATTACCCTTTGAATGCATACCCCCCCTCAAACGTAACAATATATATATATATATATATATATATATATATATATATATATGTTAATACATACACATCGTTTTTGGCTCTTTCTCAAAGGTGAAAAATCACTTCAAAAATGATCAGATCCAGCTTTTGTGACGTCACATACACATTCCGATTTTCCTGTGTCTCTGCAGATTCTGTAGGACTGTCCAAATCTCATGTGAGTGTATACATTGATCCGTTTTCTCAAGCTACGAAATAAATTGCAATTTTAATTTGGTGTGCGTTTTCATTGCTTCTCAGTGGACATACATATATTGTTGTGGAGCCGCGCGTCGGCTGCGAGCACGACCGCTCGGTGGGGCAGTAGGGTCGACTCTACCGAACACCCGGAATCTGGATCGTACCTTTCGGAAAACTCCGAGGGTTCGGGTCCCTTACAGGACCGTGAATCGTCAATAATTCAACCACGTGGTACAGGGTTATTTGCCAAACTTCAAAATACCTAGTGGCCCACGTGGCGAACTACCGAGTATTCACACCCTCGACGGAACTCAAACGGGACGAGTCGTTTCCGTGCTCGACCCATGCGTAACCCGAGCGGATGGTTACCGAGGTCCCGTCAGTCCAAATGCACACAACTACGGCAACAATGGCCTTCTTAAATTCCCAAACACGCACCGTGTTAAACCAATGAAGAAAACACAGAACGAGCTGATACATTTAACAGGGGATTTATTTACAATAGGGAAAGGGGAGACACAGAGCAGAATTAACCCCGAATATAGTCATGCAATGTACAAAGAGCAAGCACTTAATTTCTACTTACAGACGGGCCCACAGACAGACAAACACACACACACACACACACACACACACACACACACACACACACACACACACACACACACACACACACACACACACACACACACACACACACACACACACACACACAAATGGACCCCAATGGTCTTTATTGAAGGCCTCCAGCTCGAGGACAGGTGAGCTAGAGACCAAAGCCTGCGCTTGGACCTGTCCACCTCGTGTGGTCTTTGACGATCTGGCTCGGTGAGACTCAAACCCGCAGCAACGATACCACTCCAAGCACCAGGGACGGAGGAAAAGCGCCGGACGCCAGGTGGACGAGACAAGAGACGACCCAAGCACTGCCAAGCCGACCAGACCAGACGAGTCGATCTCCGGCACCTCAAACCCGATCGCCCAACCCTGACGCTGTTTCCAAGGCCCTGGCATTCCTTATATTGCATTTCTCCTGCAGGCTGGGGTGTCGTGGGAAAGATCGCCGTCTGAGATATCTCACCTCTCATTGGTCGAGAGGCCGTGGGAAAGTTCGCCGTCTGAGATGTCTCGCCTCCCATTGGTCACGGGGAACATTCCATCTCTCTGGGGCGGAGTCGGAGCCATTACTGATAAACCTAATTTCCTCAATATCTGGAAAAATATGCATGATAATATCACGAATAAGGTGTCCATACCTATGTTTTCATGGTCAATCATCACACTGATACCCACATTATTGTTTGAAAATGTATAGTTTACCATGTAAATCTTTAGTTCACCCACTCAGTTAGCAACGCCATTGCGGAAAAACACATTTTCATTAATACCTGAAAAACACTGCATGATAATATCACAAATAAGGTGTCTATACCCATGTTTTTATGGTGAAATATTACAATGCCAACTCTCGTGCTTGAAAATGTTGAGTTCACCCTGAAAGTTGCCTACTGGAGTCGTACCATCTCTGTCTTTTGTTACAATGTGGCAAATAATGCATTGGTTTCTGTCCCTTTTTGTTATTTACAGATCATGGAAAATGACGCCCCGTTTGTATAATTTGCAAAGAAAGAGGAGAAAAGAAATGTGCCCTGAAGACGGACAAGGCATCTCTCACAAAGAAACTTGAAAGCAGACAGGAAGTATTTCTCGATGACAACAGTCTTCCCCCAATAACAGCCGCAGTGATTGATGGCGGTATTATCCTCCATGAAACCGTGCTGCAGCACATCAAGTCCACATATGCAACCATAGCAAAGGATCTTTTGGCAAAAGTATGTTTGTATCGTGGGGAGCAAATCCATTTAGTGCTCGACAAGTACCAGTCACCACCAATCAAAGATACCAAGCGAAACCTGCATCGTTCAACTACTCCTCAATCATTCATCATTACTGGACCTGACCAGGCTCAGCGACAGAGTGTCACAGAGTTACTCAAAAGTGGATCATTCAAGGAAGAGTTTGCCCAGTTTGTAATGGAGGAATGGAAGAAGCTCCAATATGGTTCAATTCTTGGAAAAAAAAACACTGCATCACATGGTGGTGTGTGTATGGAGATGAAGAACAACGAGGATGATGTGCTGTAAATAGAGGAACCAAAGCACCTCCAATGTCGACATGAAGAAGCTGACACACTCATTGCCTTTCACG
>NC_140967.1:27051863-27064791 GCF_056783735.1 Eptatretus burgeri | reverse complement strand
GATCGAGGGTCCGCTCCAAGGAGGGGCAGAGAGCGTTTCCTCCAACCAATGAGCGAAGGGCGAGCATCGCACGCGCGCCCCAGCCAATCAGGGGGGCTGACCACCTCAGGGGAGGCCCCGCCCAGCCAGAGGGAGTGTTCGGCCCGACCAATGAAGGGTGGCCACGAGTTGCCCGACAACCCCTCGTCCAATCCGGAGGAGAGTCCGTCAGAGCGGTGTCCTCGACCCGTGGGGGAGGGGGAGGAGAAGACGAAGTGGCGAGCCATGGAAAAAAGCAAGCAAGGTTCGCCTCGTCGAAAGCAAGCGAAGTTCGCCCCTTCGTAAAGGAGAAAGAGAGGAAGCTGCTGGCGTTCTCATTTGGTCCCTGCCCGTGCTGGCTGGCGTCCACAGCGCCGTTCTTGGTCTCCGGAGCTTGGTTCGGCGTTGTTTGCGGTGGTTTCGAGTCCCGCCACCGGACAAGCTCGAGCAGACCGCGCGAAGCAGGCAGGTGCAAATACACGCTGCGGCCACCATTTCTTTGTGTGTGTGTGTGTGTGTGTGTGTGTGTGTGTGTGTGTGTGTGTGTGTGTGTGTGTGTGTGTGTGTGTGTGTGTGTGTGTGTGGCGTCAGTCTGTATAAGTAGAAATTGTTAAGTGTTTTTCAGTGTACGTGGTTTGCATTTCTTTTATTCGTGATAACTCTGCACTTTTTGTGCTCCCCCTCCCCGATTATTGTTATAAATAAACCCCTGTCAAATGTTCCAGTTCGTTGTTCGTGTTTTCTTTCATTGGCCTAGCAAGGTGCGTATTGAGAAATAGTAAGGCCGTTCGGGCCAGTAAGTGCCATTTGGACCGACGGATCTTGGTAATCCCCGCTCAGTTTACACCCGGATAGGGCTTGGTAAACGGTCCGTTCTGCCCGAGGTCCGTCGAGGGTGTGGTTTTTCCCGGAAGTTGGACGACGTGGGTATTTAGGTATATTGAAAGTAGGCAATTAACCCTACCCCACGCCGTCGAAATATTGGCGACCACGGTCCGCGAAGGGACCCATGAACTCTCGGACTTATCCAAGAGTCACGACCTAAATTCCGGGTGTTCGGTGGGAGACGACTCCACTGCTCCACCTCGTGGCAGTTTAGCGCCACTGAACCCCGGCCCGCAACAATATTACCATTAAGACTGATCACAAACCCTTGTTAGGTCTCCTGGGAGAAACCAAAGCCATTCTGCCCAAATCATCAGGTCGTGCACAACGTTGGGTTTGTTTATGACTATTCATCAGTTTACCATCCGGGTAAGGAAATGTACTGTGCTGACGTGCTCAGTCGCTTGCCGCTTCCTGTAACCATCCCAGAACCTCCACAATCTGGCGATATCATTCATCTCATGGCTAACGTCATCCACGATGAGGCGCCCGTAACCACTAAGCAGATTGCTTGTGCCACCAATAGCTATCCAGATTTGTCACAAATTAAACGCTGTGTTGTGTCAAGGGATTGGGCATCACTACCAGAAGGGGAAAAACTGTACCTCATCTGGAAGGATGGGCTCTCCATTGATTCAGACTGCCTGCTTTGGGGTAGCCGAGTGATAATTCCGCCTCAACTCCGAGGGAAAATTATCACTGAACTCCACAATGCTCATCCAGGCAGAGTCACCTTGAAGCCCTTCTGCCTGAGCCCATGTTTGGTGGCCTGGTTTGGACAGTGACATAGAGTCCAGTGCATGCCATTGTAACCATTGTCAAGCCCATGCCAAGACACCGCCGGAGTCTCCATTGGCCATGTGGTCGTGGCCATCAACTTGTCAAGCCCATGCCAAGACACCGCCCCAGTTTCCATTGGCCATGTGGTCATGGCCATCAACTTGTCAAGCCCATGCCAAGACACCGCCACAGTTTCCATTGGCCATGTGGTCGTGGCCATCAACTTGTCAAGCCCATGCCAAGACACTGCCACACTCTCCATTGGCCATGTGGTCCTGGCCATCAAAGCCATGGTCCAAACTATATATCGTCCATGCTGGTCCATTTCAAGGGAAGCTTTTCCTTATCGTAGTTGATACCCACTCCAAATGGATTGAAGCTCTCGTGGTGCCACCCTCATCCTCTGCTGTAACAATTTCAGCTCTACATGCCATGTTCACGCAACATGGTATTTCAAACTCCATTGTATCAGATAATGGATCATCATTTACGAATTCAGAGTTTCAGAACCTTTGTAAAATGAATGGCATTAAACACAACACATCTGCCCCCTACAAACCCACCAGTAATGGTCAAGCCGAACGTGCTGTTCAGATCATTAAGAATGGTCGAAACCGTGCCAAGGAAGGCTCCATTCAATCTCGTCTAGCTCGTGTGTTGCTCAACTACCGTACCAGACCACTTCAAACCACCGGTCGCTCACCTGCCAAGCTTCTAATGGGTCGTGAATTAACAACACGGTTATCATTAGTGCACCTGGACGTCACGGTACAGGTTGAGAATAACAAGTATCAACAGAAACGTTAACACGACCAAACATCTGTATACCGCAACTTCCAGATCAATGATCCTGGATATGTGTTGAACTCCGGATGTGGAACCAAGTGGTTATCTGGCATCATTATCGACGACATTGGTGAAATGATGTTTCTTGCGAAGTTGTGTTATGGTAGATGCAAACATAAACATGTTCACCTAGAGAACATTGTACTTTACGGTACTTCTACATATCGACGGTCCCCTGTGCCAGTGCGCATGCGCAGCCTGAGCCGGAGCCAGGGATGTTGTGGGTGTTTCAACCTGTTCAATACTTGTTTGATTATTGTCGTTCCACGCTAATAAAGTGGTCGAACAAATTGAACTCTGTTCTTATTTATAATCAAACAACTTGATGCAGTCGAGTAAAGATCATCGGTGCTGAGGAGGACACGACTGGGTGAAAACGGACCACGAGAACGTCGACAGTGAGTTTGGATTTCTCGGGTACTGTACCCAATCTTCGCCCCCAGGACACTGTACACACATGTGCATCACCGAAAATAGAACGTTTACTCCAGAATAACTGTTCCTATGGCGCCGATGGAAGCAGAGTGCCCGATCGAGGGTTGTGACTATATGGCTACACACGCAGAGGCGGCAGTGGTGGCCGCCATGTTGAGTATACACGGCACTGTGCACGTCGCCGCCCCGAGGGCGGCGAGCTCGAATGCCAAGATGGAGAAACTCAAGCGTCCCTCCATAGCACTGGCCAGAACGGGCGAGGCCTGGTCGTACTTCATAACCCGCTGGGGCGAATACAAAACAGGTACTAAGCTTGTCGGACCCGACATAGTCACGCAGCTACTGGAGTGCTGTGAGGAGGAGCTGAGAAAGGACGTCACTCGCGCGGCGGGTAGGAGCCTCGTGGGCAGCGATGAAGAAGACGTCCTCGCCACCATGAAGGCGCTCGCCGTCCGGACGGAGAACACGATGGTAGCTCGAGTGGCCCTGTCTAACATGCGGCAGGGACACGAGGAACCCGTCCGGTCGTTCCACGCCCGCATCAAGGGGCAGGCGGACACGTGCAAGTATGAAATGAAGTGCACCAAGGCGGGGTGCGATCAGGTCAACGACTTCACGGAAGAGATATTGCGCAACGTGGTTGCCCGTGGCATCGCGGACCAAGCAATACAACTTGACCTACTCGGTGAGAAGAACCAGGACATGCCATTAAAGGACATGATAGAGTATATCGAGGCCAAAGAGTCTGGAAAACGCTCGGCATCGCGCCTGCTTGACACTCAGAGCACGGACGCGATCAGTAGTTCGTATCGGCGGGGAAAGCGACAGGACGACCGTGCCAGAGTAGGAGCCAGGCCGGAAAAACGGAAGGCCAAGCCCGAAGGAGTATGCATCTACTGCGGCGAGGTGGGCCATGGCAAAACACCTCAATGGCGCACCAGACGCGCCGAGTGCCCCGGATACGGTAAAAAGTGCCGGAAGTGTGACCGCCAGAATCACCTCGACAAGGCGTGCCTGGGCAGCCGATCGGCAAGACCCCCATCTAAGGAGACCGACGGGATGTACGACGAGCAGACGGCAGCCTTCGTCAAGCTATGCACGGTCACCATGGCCAGCACAGAGGACGAAATGCGCACGCTTCCCCTCGCTCACCACCTGTACGATGATATGTGCGATAAGTGGATGAAACGCATATCCGACCCGCAGCCATACGTCAACCTCACTCTCACCAACAAGCGCGAGGATTACAAAGCGCTGGGTTTTAACCTCCTGAAACAAACCCACGCGGTAACCCTACCCGCTATGGCAGACACGGGGTGCCAGAGCTGCCTGATCGGCATTAAAGTCGTCCAACAAATGGGCCTGAGTACCGAGGACCTCATACCTGTATCCATGACCATGAAGGCCGCAAACAACAGAGGAATTCGTATCCTCGGAGCCGTGGTAGTCAGATTCGCCGGTAACAGTGACGACGCTCGGAGATTGGAGACGCGCCAAATCGCGTACGTGACGGACTCTTCAGACCGCATATTCCTCTCCCGCGCGGCGTGCATGGACCTGGGAATGATCTCGGACAGATTCCCGACACTCGGAGAGGTGAATCTGACGACCTCGGAATTGTGCGACTGCCCGCGACGCGCGGAGCCGCCGACCAAGCCGACCGCACTCCTCATGCCAGCGACCGAGGCCAACAGAGAGGCACTACAGTCACATTTACTCAGGATGTATGCTCAGAGCACATTCAACACGTGCCCACACCAGCCACTACCGAGAATGACCGGCCCGCCACTACGTCTTATGCTCAGTGAGAACGCGACACCGGTTGCCCATCACACTCCCATCGCCGTGGCCATACATTGGCAAGATGAGGTAAAAGCAGGCCTCGACCAGGACGTTCGGCTCGGCGTGTTGGAGGAAGTACCCGTCGGCACGCCGGTGACATGGTGTCACCGCATGGTAATTTGCGCGAAAAAGAATGGCAAGCCGCGACGCACCGTCGACTTTCAGGCCTTGAACAAGCATGCGTTCCGCGAGACCCACCACACCCAATCCCCGTTCCACCAGGCGAGACGCGTACCTAACGGGAAGCGCAAGACAGTATTCGACGCATGGAACGGTTACCATAGCGTCCGCCTACACGAGGACGACCGCCACAAGACGACCTTCATCACTCCATGGGGGCGCTACCAGTACCTATCTGCCCCACAAGGGTATATGGCATCGGGGGACGGTTACTCACGACGATACGATGAGATCGTCGCGGACATTGGTAACAAGACCAAGTGCGTAGATGACACGCTACTATGGTCAGACACGATTGAGGGGAGCTACTTCCAGGCGGTCCAATGGCTGGATATATGCGGCCGGAATGGAATCATCCTCAACCCGGAGAAGTTTGTCTTCAGCGCACCCACGGTGGACTTCGTGGGCTTCACCATCACCATGACCGACGTGCGACCGTGCAGCCGCTACCTGGAAGCAATCCACGATTTCCCACAACCGCGTAACATCACCGACGTCAGATCGTGGTTCAGGCTTGTCAACCAGGTGGCATACGCCTTTAGTATGGCCGAACGAATGCAGCCATTCCGGAAGCTCCTGAAAAGTGGAGAACGCTTCCAGTGGTCCATGGAGTTAGAGGACATATTCCGCGAGTCGAAAGACGTGATCGTACAAGAAATCGAACACGGTGTCCGCATATTTGACAAAACTAAGCCAACATGCATCGCCACGGACTGGTCGAAGGAGGGAATCGGATTCTGGTTGCTTCAAAAGCACTGCCGATGCGTGCCAGTTAGACCATTCTGCTGCACTGATGGATGGAAAATAACCCTGGTCGGCAGCAGATTTACACACGCGGCAGAATCCAGATACGCGCCCATAGAGGGCGAGGCTCTCGCAGTCGCGGACGCCTTGGACAAGGCGCGCTACTTCGTACTGGGCTGCGAGAACCTGATCGTTGCGGTAGACCACAAACCACTGCTGAAACTCCTTTCGGACAGAGCACTTGACGACATACCCAACCCCCGCCTCAGGAACCTCAAGGAGAAGACCCTGCGTTATCGCTTCCGCATCATACATATCCCGGGCATGAAGAACAAGGCGGCAGATGCCATGTCGCGCAGGCCGGTCGGCACCACGCGACCTCCACTCATGAACCTTCCAGATGACAATGCCACCATAGCGACCCACCTCCAACCAAGCACACACACCGACGTCCTGTCCCTCCTACGCCAAACTGAGCCGGAGTATGACGACGACGTCGAGGAGGACAACCTGGCATGGTGTGCCGCGGGCCTCGAATCATTGCGATCAGTAACATGGGATCGCGTCAGGGAAGCCACCAGCAGCGATGGCGATATGCACATATTGGAGGGAATGACAATGAACGGCATCCCCGACTCAAAAATCGAGATGCCAGAGACAATTCGCGACTATCACCAGTACCGCGAGAACATTACATCGACAGATGGAGTGATCCTATACAAGGACCGAGTAGTCATACCACCCTCACTCCGCGGCGATGTGCTGAGCGCCCTACACGCTGCCCACCAGGGCGTATCAATGATGACCGCCCGCGCAGAATCCTCTGTATTCTGGCCAGGCATGTCGGCCGACATCAGCGCCACTCGGAAAAACTGCGAACACTGCCACCGGATGGCACCATCACAGCCTGGAGCGCCACCAACTCCACCTATTCCGGTCGTTTACCCCTTTCAGGCAGTGTGCTCGGACTTCTTTGTACACAGGGGTGCACACTACCTTGTGACGGTGGACAGATACTCGAACTGGCCGATCATCTCAAAGTCGACGGGTGGCGCCGCCGGACTCATAAACCACTTACGTCGCGCCTTCGTGACGTACGGGACACCAGAAGAGCTCGCGTCGGATGGGGGACCGGAGTTCACCTCCACCGAGACCAGGTCATTCCTGCACAGATGGGCGTACACCACCGCTTGTCATCGGTGGCCTTCCCTCACAGCAACTGTCGCGCGGAGATTGGAGTTAAGACAATGAAACGACTTATCACGGACAACACCAGCCCGCAGGGAGAACTTGACACTGACGCTGTGCAGAGAGCGATACTACAATATCGTAACACGCCTGACCCTGACACGAAGATCTCCCCGGCAATGTGTGTCTTCGGCCGCCCGATACGCGATTTCATCCCAATTATCCCCGGGAAGTACAGACCGCACGACACTTGGCATGAGACCCTGAAAGCGAGGGAGGAGGCCCTCCGCAAACGTCATATCCGCACAGCCGACACCTGGGCAGAACACACCAAACGCCTTCCGCCACTTGCTGTAGGGGACCTAGTCCGCGTACAGAACCAGACAGGATTCCACCCAAAAAAATGGGACAAGACAGGCAGTATCGTGGAGGTACGCCAACACGACCAATACGTGATCAAGATCGACGGCTCGGGCAGAGTCACACTTCGGAACAGGAAATTCCTGCGCAAGTTTAGCCCAGCTCGCAATGACCAGCTGCCACCCCGGTCTATCTATGATGATCTAGCAACCCGCATCACTGTACCTGCACCCGTTGTAACACCGCAACTGCCTGACCTCGACAGCGAACCCGTGACACCTGCGACGCCAACGGGGCCCACGCCGGCACTGACGTCAGTATGCACACCCCGGCGCAAGACGACACCCGTTTCAGACACGCCAGCAGCACCAGGACGAGGCACACCGAGGCGTGCGATCCTTCAGACGCCACCATCGGCCCCTGAAACCCCGAGAGCCCCATCCCCACTGGGGCCCGATGTGACACCACCAGCACCAGCAATAGGTCAACGCCGATCCACCAGAGCGACCAGCGTGCCTGCCTGGCACAAGGACTACTCCATGGAATAGTCACACGATGGGCGATATAAACTTTTGTTCATTCATTAAACTTAATATTTTCTCAGCATTTATCTATTAACATAATAAAGACTCGGAGGGAGATAGAGAACATTGTACTTTACGGTACTTCTACATATCGACGGTCCCCTGTGCCAGTGCGCATACGCAGCCTGAGCCGGAGCCAGGGATGTTGTGGGTGTTTCAACCTGTTCAATACTTGTTTGATTATTGTCGTTCCACGCTAATAAAGTGGTCGAACAAATTGAACTCTGTTCTTATTTATCACCAACTCAGGTTATGTCATGGGGAGCCAAACATTGAACCGGCTCAAGTGCCTTTATCACCCACTCCTGTATTAAGCCGCTGTCACACCTTGACGTTTTAGCCAGCGTATGGCAACGTATCAAAGTGTATGTAAAACGCTGGCGTACACTGAAATATTGCTGGTTTTTTTTTTCCAGTTTTGGGCGTATTCATAACGAGTTGGACGTATGCATAACGTGTTAGTAACATACACAGAACGTTTCGATAACATATAGATAACTTATACCAACGAATGCTTAGCGCGTTGTCGGCGTTCACAACCTATGCCCAACGATAGTCTAACGTATGCATAGCGCGGCAGCGTATCACCGACGATCACATGGCATAGCCTATTAAAAGGCTGCCGCTCGACGATTCAAATCATAACCGCACCAGACATCGAAGTGTCAAGCCGCTGTCACACCTTGACGTTTTAGCCAGCGTATGCCGACGTATGAAAAAATTGCCGAATACGCTGGTACACGTCGAATACGTTATGGGTAAGTTTTGTATACGTTAAGAGCACGCTGGCATACGTCGTAGTACGCCGAGTACGTCGACAAATTTTAAGCATGCTGAAAATTTTTCGACGTATGCCAGCATATGACGCACACTTTCCGCATACGCTGGCCATAAGTTGTAGGCACGTTACACGATCGTTGACACATGTCGACACACGTTACTCATAAGTCGAAACACGTTGAGGTAATGTTTAGCGTACCCGAAACTTATTTCTAACCTATGAGTAACGTGTTGTAGGCACGTTACGTGATCATTGACACACGTTACTAGTCAGTTACTCATAAGTCGAAACACGTCGAGGTAATGTTTAGCGTCAGTGTTCCAGACTCCATGGTTTTTTTTTTTTCTTCTTCGGCATGACGGTGATGTCGACACTTCGATTTCTAGTGCGGTTATAATATAATATAATTAATAGGCTGCCGCTCAATGATGTAAATCATAACCGCACTAGAAATCGAAGTGTCAACATCACCGTCATGCTGAAGAAAAAAAAACAAAAAACAAAAAAACCAGTGAGTCTGGAACACTGATGGGTTCCTCCTGAGTGAACCCCATTTTTATATACCAATTCCCCTAAACGCTGCCAATACGCCATTATACGGTAGCTGTAAGTTAGTAACACGTTCAGTAAATTCTGTGGTCATCAGGAAGCTGTCAAATACGTCTACATACGTCAATATGCGTTGGAGATACGTTACACATAGGTTCAAAGCACGTTACTCAACGGTTAGAAATAAGTTTCGGGTACGCTAAACATTACCTCGACGTGTTTCGACTTATGAGTAACTTACAAGTAACGTGTGTCAATGTGTATCAACAATCGCGTAACGTGCCTATAACTTATAGCCAGCATATGCGGAACGTGTGAGCCATATGCTGGCATACGTCGAAAATTTTTGAGCATGTTAAAATTTGTCGACGAGCTCGGCGTACTACGACGTATGCCAGCGTGCTCTTAACGTATACAAAACTTACCCATAACGTATTCGACGTGTGCCAGCGTTTTAGACAAATTTTGCATACGTCGGCATACGCTGGCTAAATCGTCAAGGTGTGACAGCGGCTTTAATACCACCAGCGTTTGAACCTGAGGTGTTTCCTCATGAAAGCTTTTCACCCATCAATGTACCTGAACCCCTTCCCGACCCTGTACCTCTTATTGAGAAGGCCACAGCAGTCGCAAGCAAGGACAGCCCTTCACTCACCCTTAGAGGAACAGCTTGTGTCAGTAAACCTCCTGAGCGTCTTGAATTGTATTAAAAAATATATAAAATAAAATAAATAAATAAATAAATAAACAAATAAATAAATAAATAAATAAATATATATATATATAAAAAATATAATAATAATAAAAAAACCATAATAATAAAAAAAAATATATATATATATATATATATATATATGTACATATATATAAAAAAGTATAATAATAATAATAATAATAAAAACAAAAAATATATATATATATATATATATATATATATATATATATAAAAATAAAAAGGGGGGGGGGGGGAGAGATGACATGTATCAGTAGTTTATGATAATGTATACATACATGGGTGTACCGGGGCGTGGTTAAGGGGGTCACATGACCCGCCCATGTTCCGATGCTGCGCCGTGCCCGTATCCAAATTAACCCTGTTGTTCCCACTTCAGAGCCTTGGTCCCTGTCCGTCGAGCCCATTACACCTGACCGAACGATCCATAATTCAAGTCTGAGTGAATATTACCTTTTTAAAATAGCACGTTATAAAACCGGCGGAAGCTGTGTGGTGAATGTAAACGTTATTTGAATAGAAACAGGGAGCGTTGGTGAAAATTCACTGAAGTACGAAAGTTTAACTTGTTATTCAATGTATGACAACCATGACGGTATAGTTCGCGTCAGCACAATGGTTTTGTTTTTTTTTGATCCGGTAAGTTTAATAATAGCGGTAATGAGTTGAATACGATTATTAACAGCCTTTCGTCACTTGTTTAATAAGTGTCTGCTCAGCCTTTTTATTGCTTCTTGAATGTGGAAACATTTTTAACTTTCGGGAAATAATAATAATAATTATAATTATACTGCTTGAACAACAAACATGGCGCTTCCCATGCTCGGTGTGCTTGCTCGTTGGATGACCGTTGCTCGTAATCAATTCCGTATCGTTCCGATTCGAGCTCTTCGAGAAGGTGGGTTCACTTCCCACAGTTTTCTGACTTAAATTATATGAACAACCTGACAATGAGATTTATAATTCTGAGGTGGCATGTTCGGTTGAATTGCTTTATAAAATACATCGTTTTGAATGATGACTTTAAAAGTAGTTATTGTCGCAGTGACGTTTTCATTTGATAACGAGCAACGACTGAGGTAGACGTGAGGGGGAGAGCTTGTCAACCCCCCCCCCCGTGAATCTCGTCAATACCCCCCCCCCGTGAATCTCGTCAATCCCCCTCCCCCGAATCTCGTCAATCCCCCTCCCCCGTGAATCTCGTCAATCCCCCTCCCCCGTGAATCTCGTCAATCCCCCTCCCCCGTGAATCTCGTCAATCCCCCTCCCCCGTGAATCTCGTCAATCCCCCTCCCCCGTGAATCTCGTCAATCCCCCCTCCCCCGTGAATCTCGTCAATCCCCTCCCCCGTGAATCTCGTCAATCCCCCCTCCCCCGTGAATTTCGTCAATCCCCCTCCCCCGTGAATCTCGTCAATCCCCCCTCCCCCGTGAATTTCGTCAATCCCCCTCCCCCGTGAATCTCGTCAATCCCCCTCCCCCGTGAATCTCGTCAATCCCCCTCCCCCCGTGAATCTCGTCAATCCCCCTCCCCCCGTGAATCTCGTCAATCCCCCTCCCCCCGTGAATCTCGTCAATCCCCCTCCCCCGTGAATCTCGTCAATCCCCCTACCCCCGTGAATCTCGTCAATCCCCCTCCCCCCGTGAATCTCGTCAATCCCCCTCCCCCGTGAATCTCGTCAATCCCCCCCCATGAATCTCGTCAATCCCCCCTGAATTTCGTCAATCCCCCACCCCCCCTGTGAATCTCGTCCCAATCGCGCATGCGCAGACATGAGTGAGATAATATTCCTACTCTGCCTGCCTGCTAAATAAAATTAAAAATCATTCCAAAGAGGAAACTTACTGTTTTTAGGGATGTTCTAAAGGACACAAACAACAGGCACACAGAACTAACGTCATGTGTTAAATAAGGTGGTGTAAAAGACACTATCAACGGCTAACGTCACATGTTAAATAAGGTAGTGTAAAAGTCTTTGCATCAACGGTGAACGTCACGTGTTAAATATGGTGGTGTAAAAGACGCTGCATCACTTGCTAACGTCACGTGTTAAATAAGGTGGTGTAAAAGACACTGCATCAACGGCTAACGTCACGTGTTAAATAAGGTGGTGTAAAAGACACTGCATCAACGGCTAACGTCACGTGTTAAATAAGGTGGTGTAAAAGTCTTTGCATCAACCGTGAACGTCACGTGTTAAATATGGTGGTGTAAAAGACGCTGCATCACTTGCTAACGTCACGTGTTAAATAAGGTGGTGTAAAAGACACTGCATCAACGGCTAACGTCACGTGTTAAATAAGGTGGTGTAAAAGACGCTGCATCAACGGCTAACGTCATGTGTTAAATAAGGTGGTGTAAAAGACACTGCATCAACGGCTAACGTCACCTGTTAAATAAGGTGGTGTAAAAGACGCTGCATCAACGGCTAACGTCATGTGTTAAATAAGGTGGTGTAAAAGACGCTGCATCAACGGCAGTGAACTTCCAAATATATATATTTTTTTTCCTACAAAATTTTAAAACTTTTATTTTATTTCAATTTGATGATATACTTCAACGTTTGGAGAACACAAATCGCCTTTTTTACCAATTCCAAAAACCTCAAGTTTAACAGTAATTTCAACAAAAAATTGCACCATCTCGACAGATCAAATTTTCCGCTCGTACTCATCGTTGGGAAATATTGTGATTCGGACAAACTCATCGAGGCTCGTAGGAAATCTAGACGGTGCTCGGATCGCAAAGAAAGTTAAAAAGAGCCTTCTCGTTATCCTTTGCTTCTCTCTTGAGATTAACTCTCTCGTTGCTTTTTGATTTGATGTGCCATGCCCTTTAGAGCGTTGGTGTTGCCGAAGAAGTTTCTTGGCAAGTGTTGTACTAGGTGGTTTTACCATTGCCATCCCAGCGTCGTTTGCCTGTACTCTATCCTTTTAAATGGTCTACGTCGAGGAAGAAAGCAGCACGTACCATTTTTAGTCTTTGGTATGATTCGGACAGGCT
>NC_140967.1:26966863-27046863 GCF_056783735.1 Eptatretus burgeri | reverse complement strand
AGAGTGAGGGCTGAACCAAGGACCAGATGGTGGAAGCTGAAGGAGGAAGACTGTTGCGTGAAATTTAGGGAGGAGGTGAGACAGGCCTTGGATGGTGGTAAAGATGGGTGGGATGATTGGGCAACGACAGCAGAAGTTGTGAGGGAGATAGCTAGGAAGGTACTTGGTGTGACATCTGGACAGAGGAAGGAAGATAAGGAGACTTGGTGGTGGAATGAGGAAGTACAGGAAAGTATAAGGAAGAAGGGGTTGGCGAAAAAGAAGTGGGATAGTCAGAGAGATGAAGAAAGTCGGCAGGAGTACAAGGAGTGGCGTTGAAAAGCAAAAAGAGAGGTGGCTAAGGCCAAGGAAAAGGCATATGACGAGCTGTATGAGAAGTTGGATACAAAAGAAGGGGAAAAGGATTTATACCGATTGGCAAGACAGAGGGACCGAGCTGGGAAGGATGTGCTGCAGGTTAGGGTGATAAAGGACGCAAATGGGAATGTGCTGACGAGCGAGGAGAGTGTGTTGAGAAGGTGGATGGAGTACTTTGAGGAGCTGATGAATGAAGAAAATGAGAGAGAGAGAAGGTTGGAAGAGGTGGAGATAGTGAATCTGGAAGTGGGGTGGATCAGTAAGGATGAAGTGAGGACTGCTATGAAGAAGATGAAAAGTGGAAAGGCGGTTGGCCCAGATGGTATACCAGTGGAGGCATGGAAGTGCTTAGGAGAGATGGCAGTGGGGTTGTTAACCAGATTGTTTAATAAAGTCTTGGAAAGTGAGAGGATGCCAGAGGAGTCGAGATTAAGTGTGCTGGTTCCGATTTTCAAGAATAAGGGTGATGTGCAGAGCTGTGGAAATTACAGAGGGATAAAGTTGTTAAGCCACACCATGAAGTTGTGGGAAAGAGTAGTGGAAGCTCGGTTGAGAGGAGAGGTGATGATCTGTGAGCAGCAATATGGGTTTATGCCAGGAAAGAGCACCACTGATGTGATGTTTGCTTTGAGAATGTTGATTGAGAAGTATAGGGAAGGCCAGAAGGAGTTACATTGTGTGTTTGTGGATTTAGAGAAAGCTTATGATAGGGTGCCAAGAGAGGAGTTGTGGTATTGTATGAGGAAGTCGGGAGTGTTGGAGAAGTATGTGAGGATCGTGCAGGATATGTATGAGGACAGTGTGACAGCGGTGAGGTGTGCGGTAGGAATGACGGACCGGTTTAAGGTTAAAGTGGGATTGCACCAAGGATCGACTCTGAGCCCTTTCCTGTTTGCAATGGTGATGGACAGGTTGACGGACGAGATCAGACTGGAGTCTCCATGGACCATGATGTTCGCTGATGACATCATGATCTGTAGGGAGAGTAGGGAGCAAGCTGAATCGAGCCTTGAGAGGTGGAGGTACGCACTGGAGAGAAGGGGAATGTTAGTCAGTAGGAGTAAGACGGAGTACATGTGCGTAAATGAGAGGGAGGGTGGTGGTATGGTGCAGTTGCAAGGAGTTGAGGTGGGGAAGGTGGATTGGTTTAAATACTTGGGATCAACTGTCCAAAGTAACGGAGAGTGTGGGAGAGAAGTGAAAAAGAGAGTGCAGGCAGGATGGAGTGGGTGGAGAAGAGTTGCAGGAGTGATTTGTGACAGAAGGGTAGCTGCAAGAGTGAAGGGGAAAGTATACAAGACGGTAGTGAGACCAGCTATGTTGTATGGTTTGGAGGCGGTGGCGCTAACAAAAAGACAGGAAGCAGAGCTGGAGGTGGCAGAGTTAAAGATGCTGCGATTCTCGTTGGGAGTGACGAGGATGGATAGGATAAGAAATGAGTATATTAGAGGGACAGCGCAGGTAGGACGGTTTGGAAACAAAGTGAGAGAGGCGAGATTGAGATGGTTTGGACATGTGCACAGGAGGGAAACGGAGTATATCGGGAGAAGGATGTTGAAGATGGAGCCGCCAGGCAGGAGGAGAAGAGGAAGGCCAAAGAAGAGGTTCATGGATGCGGTGAGGGCGGACATGCGAGTGGTTGGAGTGTCAATGGAAGATGTGGAGGATAGAGCGAAATGGAGACAGTTGGTCCGCTGTGGCGACCCCTAACGGGAGCAAGCCGAAAGAGGAAGAAGAAGAAGAGCTGCGGCCCAAGGATCAGGTCATGGGCATTAACTAATTCTCCCCTCACTCCCATGGCAAGAATGGGCAAATGACTTACAATTTTCACCTTCTTCTTCTGTATGCAGCACAAGGCTGGGAGGGTAGGCACAAGGATGGGACTCCCAGTTTAACGTAAACCTGAGAGCACACCAGTTGATGATTCACCCTGCCTGTGAAACACCGGGATAGTTTATAGCTGGATCGGGATTTGAACCCAGGCAAGACAGCTTGGAGGCAAGTGTATGTACCTGGCAGGCCGATATTATTATTATTATTATTATTTTTTAAATTAAAAAAAAAAAAAATTTCACCTGTACAAGGAGAATAATGCCAGTGGTTTAACCACTGACTCTTGCTGGTGGGAGTGGGTATTGACACCATTTTGCTTCTGGAGGGAATGGGTATTACAAATTAAATAAATCTGTCAGGCTCTCCACTTCATTTCACTGGGGAGGGGGAGGGGAGGAGGAGGGGGATGAGTGGTTGAGAACAATGTGGCAGGTACAGGGATACAACTCTTGCTTTAAATGCATATATATATATATATATATATATATATATATATATATATATATATATAAAAAACACTCGAGACGTATTCATAAACATTTAATTTGGAATCTCAGGATATATTTAATCTCCATTTGGAGAGTAATTCTTCAAAATTATTGTAATTAACAAGGTATGTGCGATTCAATATTCAGTTATTTGTGATAACATGTACAGGGTGTTCCTGGACAACTTTGGTTGTTAATATATTTAGAACCACAAATGATACACCAATACCCTTTGTTTTGTACGATACATAAATTCAGTTTTCTTTATTTGCAGGTCTGGTGGTTTAATGTAAAAGAAAATGGAGAATCCAAAGCAGAAAGCTCAGTGCATCGAATGGTTCATCGAGACAAGATCCGAAACGCAAGTTCAGCATAATTTCCGTACAAGGTATGGAAGTAATCCGCCATCGCGGACAAGTATCACAGAGTGGTTCAAGGGGTTCAAGGAGACTGGAAGTTTTCAGAAACAGAAAAGTACCGGTTGACCAAGCACAAGTGCAACAGACGTTGAACAAGTACGTGAATCATTTCAACAGTCACAAAAAAACAATCCGATGTTTATCCAAAGAACTGAGACGACCAACCACCACTGTACACAGGGTTTTGCAGAAAAGACTGAAACATTATGCCAATAAGGTGCAGATTCTGCAGGAACTCAAACCAAATGACGGGCCCAAACACAGCGTTTACCTTGGAAATGCTCAGTTGCATAGAGGATGATGAAGAAAAATGGTCGTGTTCACAGACGAAGCTTGTTTTCATTCATCAGGGAAGGTCAACTTGCACAATGTGAGGGTCTGGGGCTCTGAAATCCCCCATGTGATCGTTGAACACATACATGACAGTCCAAGGGTCAATGTGCAGTGTAGCCTTCTCCATGACCGCTTGGTGGGTCTCTTTTTTCATTGCAGAGGATACAGTGACCTCAACAATTTACATGAACATGTTGGAAGGATTCGCCTTTCCACAGATTGAAGACTGGCAACTCAAAATCATTTTTCAACAAGACAACGCTTACCCTCATTGGACCTTAGTTGCTCGAGCCATCCAGAATGAAAAATTTCCAGGTCGCTGGATTGGCCGAGACGGACCAACCGCTTGGCCCTCACGATCAGCAGACATAACCCCTCCCTTGATTTTTTTTTTTCTTTTCTGTGGGGGTTTGTCAAAGATGTTGTCTGCAACACCAAGGTGGCAAACATGCAGAATCTTCATTCTCGGATCACAGCTGCATGCACATTGGTGGATGCAAACATGGCAAGAACTCGTGTACTGCCTTGATGTCCTGCACGTAGCAAACGGAGCTCACATTGAAGTGTTGATGGTGTTAACAAAACTGAGTTTCTGTATCATATAAACCAAAGGGTATCATTGCATCATTTGTGGTTCTGAAGATATCAACAACCAAAGTTATCTGGGTCTTTTTGGAACACCCTGTACTATTAAACCAACTGAAAATGATCTTCCCAACAATGGATGTTCATGAGAAATGAAATAAAAAAATAAAGTAATAAATTCTCCCAAATATCACTTTCATTTGCATAGTTTTAACAGTTACAATTTGGACAGGTCACAAATCATCCCCCAAAATCCATGTTTTGACACCAAGTTTTAAAATTTCCGGAGGGGCATGTCCCCTCCCCCCTTCTGTAAGGTATTGTTTTTCTCGGTACTTTCCAAGTTTTCAAAATTCTGCAGTTTCATCCATGCATTGGACTATTAGAGAGTTGACATGAATACAAAGCCTCACTTGATAGATGGTGACCCTTTATTGAGGCAATGAATCTTCACTGTCTAATTTTGTGTAGATTGAGGGTCGGAAAGTGGACTTTCCACCACTACCTGAACCACCAAATCCTGATGGACAGTGCCCCATCTGTCGTTGGAACCTCAAGTACAAGTATGATTACACTGTAAGTCTTTATAATCTAACAATTGGAAAAAAAAACAACAGATTTTCATTCTCATTCGAGTTTGTGGCAACAGTTGTTTGAAACCTATTTTTGTGCTGTCTGAGTGCTGCCCTGTGTTCTCTCCCTGATTATAAAAAGAAGACATTGATAATCTTGGATGATAGGCTAGTACTGAAGAAAGCACAGAAGAGACAACTTTTTGATCTATCTTTTTAATTTCTCAATAAGAATAGCATTTTAACATTTCCGTCATTCGAGTAATTAGTTGGCAATGTTGATGAAGTGTGATTTATGCCTGAATTTTTTTCGCATTATATTTGTAAATTGATATTTAGTAGATTTTTTTTTTCAGATGAATGTAATGTTTCATACAAGGGACTTGTGAATTTATTGGATACATTTATCTGCAGGATGTGCTGCTGGTGAGCCAATTCATTTATTCAGATGGAACACTCCTACCACGCAAGATAACGGGTCTCTGTGAAGATGAACATCACAAGATGGGGGCTTGTGTGCGTATGGCGCTTCATGCAGGTAATGGTTGTGGGGGGGCATTTTGAGAAGGGCTAGTTTAAAACGAAGGCCAAGGTCAATTGGATTTCTTAAATATATTGTTACCCCATGTCCATGAAGCAAAGTGGGGTCAAGCAGTTTGTTCTCTGCACGTCTGTCCACAAACGTCAGTTTATGATCGAGGAGCAATTTGATTTCCATTGCTCGTTTGTATGCAGCACAATGCTGCAAGGTAGTGCCATTGGCTGAGGGCATGGCTGTGCCGCTGGTGCATTGCCTCGAGTTAGGCTATTCTGCTGGTTTAGGCGGGAATTTTGTCATTTGTTCACGCTGTCTGCAATTGCTCACCTACTCTTTGCGAAGGACGTCATGGGATCTTTCATGTCCACCAACTAATGCTGGCAGATACGACGTCCGTTTAACGTCCATCCGAGCGACGGCACAAATATTGATGAATCGCCCTGCCTGTGAAACATCGGGATGACAGTTAACAGCTGGCTTGGGATTCAAACCCAGGCTGGACAGCTAAGAGGTGAGCTTGTGTACCTCTCGGCCATCCCGTAAGCCCTTAATTTCTATTGAACGTGGTATTTTGCACACTAATCGAAAGACTCGCTTAACAGTACTTGGGCTCTGAATTTGCCCCCATTGTGCATGTGTAGAGAGGAATGAATTTTTTTACTATTATTATTATTTTTAGCTCTCTTTGGCAGTCAAACAACATTGAAAATCATTCCAAACAGGAAACTTACTGTTTTTAGCGATGTCATAAAGGACACAAACAGCAAACGCAGTGTTAAATAAGGTGGTGGAAAAGATGCGGCATTACGAATAGTGGGAAACTTCCAAATTATTTTTTTCTGCAACCTTTAAAATCTTTTTTTCTTAAGTTCAATTGAATTATACACCTAAAAATAGTAGAACACAAATCACCTTCTTGGCACATTCAAAACCCTTCCATCTAGCAGTACTTGGACAAAATATTACAGCATTTTACGGTGTCATGACCAATCATATTTGCTGCTCGCAGATCCCGCTCATGTCCTTGTATCTCAAAACTACACGGGGTAAGGTGTTCTACGAACTCTCTCGTTGAAACGTTTGATCAGTGCTGCTTTGGCTACGACCTACGATCGAGTAGCAACATGTCCAGTGTAAATTTACACTGACTAGAACCTCCTGACTTCTGGATGCCGACAGCCCTCAAAAGGCATGGGTAAAGGAATGATACCACAAACTTGAATTAAACATTTTGTCAGGACTACAACTTGGTTGAAGGAGCCATCAGTTTTGAATGCATCAGTTTGTTCTTCGAATGCCCAGATGTTAAACCTTAAGAACCGTTTGGTATCTCTCATCATGTAGCAATTGTCAACCCACGCCTGTATCATACCTCTCATTCACTTGTTTTCCTTGTCATTCATCTTCATACTTCATTAAACAGTTGTTTGGTGTTTCTTAAATCGTTTGGGGCGAATAGGATTAAGGTACGTGTTCACAATCCCCTCTTGAAACGGTGAAATGACTAAATGAAAGAACGAAGCGAGTTGTTATTTTGGATGTGTGATGGTGGGGTGTCTCACAATTTACCTTTTGATAAAATGGACAAAAAAGATTGTAAAGCAGAAATCTTACAACTCGGGTTCACTCAAGTTATAATGACAAACTGGTTAAAATGCTTTATCGTATTGGAAATTTTTTTTCTAACTTTTGCTCTTTCAAATCCAATGATCCCCAATGTCGGATATAATTGATGTTTCTATTTTATCCAAACTGTTATCTTTTTCAGGTAGGCTTACAGCCTTTACAGTTAACAAATGCTACCGTTGGATAACAAATAAATGGTTCACTTTTGGTTCCACCTTCGTCATTACAACTTTGGCTTTTGAGAGAGAGCTTCAGATAAACGTACCTCTGGTGTGGTTTGATTCCCCTTCTTGATATTTGAAATTCTGAAAAGAAAAGAAGTATACATCAGCCCCCCCCCCCCCAACACCAAATTTTTTTTTGTGATGTAGAGAAAAGTGATAAATTGACACAAAGATATAAGGATTCCACTTGTCAGTTTTGTCACTTAAAAGTCTTTAAATATTTTTTTTTTTTGGAAAGGGGGGGGGGGGGAAAGAGTGGTGAACGACAGTTTTCAGACCTTTAACTGGGGGGGGGGACAGCTGATGGTATGATGTTCAGATGTATTTAAACTGCCAGCCATTAGCTATTATAGAGAACACTGGAAGAATCTTTCATGTAAACGTAATGTTAGATTAAAAAACATTGGGATACAAGTGTTATGACCTTGTACGTATTATACAGGATTTGAGGATGAAATAAAAAGATAAGTGATTGTGATGAAGGAATGTTTGTGAAACTTTCTCGATCTCCTATGATGCATTTTTATTGCAAATACAATTTGAGCTGGTGGGTGAATCCAAGCTGCACCTCGTTTATCATTGGACATGTCTTAATTGTACATTCCATTACTCACAGGCCTCCTTCCAGATCACAAGCCAAAGAGTTCGAAAGACCGTGTTCCAAAAGCCAAGATGCTGCTGAATCGGTAAGAGCAGGGCAGCAATGGTTAAGTAATTATTTATTCACCGAGCAGCCTGGACCGTGACGACACTTTACACTTTTCTGTTCAAAGTTTATTTTGCTCCTTTTGATTCCTTTCCAAAACTGTTGAACCATTTCTCCCCCCCTCCCACCCTTTCCCCCACTCCCCCAGAGATTTTTTCTCTTGCTGTAGGAATTTAGAGCTTGTTTTTCAATCTATCACCATTTTGTTCTTTTCCCTGTTATGAAATAAATTGCATTGGACAGCGATATGCTATGGCAAAATGCAAGCTTTGTACTTTGGAAAACTAGATGGTATTCATAGAATGCATACCCTGCACGGTCTTGAGAAGGACTTTGTGTGAGCCAACTCTTGTTTAAGGTTTTAAAAAAAATATTATTTATTTTTTGATCCAATATGGCCGCTAGACCATGTGACCTATGACGTTATAATTATCATTACAAATGTCTACAGGAGGTGCAGTGCACCTATGGTCAAAATTTCGTGTCAATCAGACCAACAATTGCAGAATTTTTTTTTTCATACTGACCAGTGATCGTGATGCACTTGTCAAATTATGACATCATAATGAAGGCACTGATGACATCATCAACATATGGTATTCCCCATGGGGAGTAGATTACAATGAGCCATGTTTCAATTTTTTTCCAAGGAGTGGTTTCGGAGATAGAGTGGCAAAGTTTTTCGTTTTTTCCAAGATGGTGCCTGTACCCCGTGACGTACGACGTCATAATTATCATTGAAAAATTATACAGGAGGCGGCGCTCCAATGGTGAAAATTGTCGATTAGACCAACCATTGCAGAGAATTTTTTTCATACTGACTGGATCAGTCGTTGCACTTGTCGAATTATGACATCATAATGAAGGCACCGATGACATCATGAACAGATCTTATTCCCCATGGGGAGTACTTGACAATGAGCCACGTGGAAATTTTTTCCATGGAGCGATTTCCAGATGTTGAGGTGCAAAGTTTTTCCCAGATGGCATCTGTATCACGTGAACTATGACGTCATAATTGACACATTCTACAGGAGGCGGCGCACTGATTTGGAAAATTTCATGTCAATCAGACCAACAGTTGCTGAGAAGCTGAATTTTAAAAATGTACACGTACGTACGGCACACATACATACGCAACCGATCGTTTAACCCCGTTTTTTGGCTTCGTGAGCGCAGGATAAATATATATTTAAGTCAGGTCTATATCGTAATTTAAAAAAATATATATCTTTTATTATTTTACACATCAGGACTGTCTCCTTTATCCACCTGGGAAATTGGAAATCAGACCATCACAGCATTTGATAAAAACTGATCCTCTAGACTACAGCCCAATTACTTCCAATCATCAGCCAGGTCATGGAATCCATCATCCCAGTTGCCATAAAATCATTCATTTTCTCCAACAGCCTCATCTCAGATCATCAATTCAGATTCTGACCTGGTCTCCACCTTGGATATGCTGCTTCCACACTCCCAACAATGGAGGAGGTCCTCAATATCAGACATGAGGTCCTGAGGTCAGAGCCGTTTCTCTGGACATATCTCGAGCTTTTGATACAGTCTGGCATCCTGCCTTGCTCTCCAAACTGTCTGCCTATGGAATCCAAGGCAAACTCCACTCTTGGAGTACTGACTTCCTCCACTCTTATAGACAACTTGTGGTTCTCAACAGAACCATTTCATCTCCTCTCCCAGTCAATGCTGGAGTACCCAAGACTGTGTTCTCGGCCCCCAAATTATTCCTAATCTTCATCAATGATCTCACTGACTCTGGAAAATCCTCCCTTTGTTGATGACTCCACTCTGCCATGACATCTCCTATCCTTCTGACACAGGCACCAGCCTCTTCACTCTCCTCAGAACCTGACAGAAATCACAAACTGGTCAAACACTTTTTCTTATTTATCCATATTGTCCACCCTTTGTGTTCTCCCTTACCTCTCATCATTACCTGCATCACTTTGTTATGTTGTATCCTGATTTGTTGTGTGTAATCACTTCCACAAGCCGAGACCATGTTTTAAAAAAAATAATAATTTGCCCCGACTTGTGTGGACCCCAACATTCATGGCATTTTTCAGGAACGTATCCCCCATGAATAGCGGGGTCCAACAGTATATGGGTATTTTCACATGAATGGCCATAACAACTTGCATGTGGACAATTATTTCTCACTTTTTGTTTTTGTAATTCTTACTGGCATGTGTACGGATGTGATCTGAACTTTCCAAGTGCTGAGATGGAAACAAATAGGCAACTGCAGCCATTTGTTTCTATTCTTTGAATCAAAAATTTAGCTTTGTCAGCCTCTACCTTTTCCCCGTTTGTTGTACTTTTTTGTAGTTTAAAATACTCGTACTTCTAATTTATGCACTTCACGTATGACTGACAATGTAGTTACCTGGCATGTTTGTGCTTTCCAGATACCTGACACGTTGGGATCCAAAGTCTGTGAAACCCATTTACAAGAGAGGTCCGAGGTGGCGGAGGAAACCTCTGCCAGTGGGAGACCCCTTGCTTAAGGATAACATAACATATGTTCTCAAGCTCCCATTCAGAAATTAGTCGAACAGCTGGAACGATTCGACAGAGTGTTTCTGCCAACTTCCAATTCCAAGCACATTTTCGGCCCTCAAACAAAAAAGGCGGCAAATGTTAAAATTTCCAATATTGGTGCCTGAAATTACCCAATGAACACCATTATAAAAATGTGAGCACATTTAATGTAGAACTAATCTTGCTGGTGTCTATCTGTGCCAGCAGACAAGTCAACAATGTACAAAATCAACATGTTGATTGAGGCATGCCAACGGCCATGGTAAGTAAGGAAAACCCAACGTTTCGGTTGTTACCCCCTCATCGGAACATTTTGCATTTTGATTGGCCCTCTTTTGCTCCAACATAAGGTTCACGCCTGAAACGGCAGTTAGCATACCTCCATCAACATCATGTTGATTTTGTATGTCGTGAGATTTTGGTGTTTATAGAAAACTTTTCATTTGTCTAGTAAATGTTTGTAGTTGGTGTATATGGATGGAAGCATGCTATCTCCATTAATGTTTCTATTTGTATTAAGACTACAGAACACATCAGATATGGAAGAGACTGGGCTCAAGCTGACTGTCTGGAGGAGCTCAGATTTGTAGACTTCTGACTGAAAATAAACAACAAAATAAAGCATGACCTGGCCATACAAGATGTCGAAGAGTTTACGTATTGACAATCTATGGTCACGAAGAGAAAATAAATAAAGGAAGGGTAGGGGAAGGGGGAAGGATGACTCAGATGTTATCCAAAGAATACAGAAAGCAAGAATAGCATTTATGATGAGAAAAATCTTAAAATCAAATATAAAAACAGTTTCAAATTGACAGTTACTATATGAAATATGTTCTACTTTTTGACTGAAGAATGAAAAATTAATCATTGCACAAAAACTAGAATCCTTTGTTTATAGCTGCCACAAAAATATTTTGTGAATCTTCTGACCAGATGGAGTAAAGCAAGAAGAATTAGACAAAAAAAAAACATCTTGGAAATTAAAATGAAGAGATAGAGTTTTGTTTATGTATGACATGAAAAACTTCGCAAAAAAGCGATTTACTGGCAGCCTGAAGGTCAGATGACCTACACCTACAGCGACCTGGCGGATGATGGTGGAAAAGGAGCTCGAAACAACCTGGATGGTGATTAATTAGTGGGCCTGGGACAAATAAAAGTGGCACTGGTTCATCAAGAGGTTCAATTTACCATCAATAATTTTTTTTAGAAAACATGGCGGAGAGTAACATCATGATTTCATTGACAGCCACAGACAGCAGTCAACATATATTTGGAATGTTAATGCAGTAACCTGGAGGTAGGTATTTATAGAACAAAGGTACACAGCACAACCTCTTTTTTTTTTCTCCCCCCCCCCCCCCCCCATAGTAGAGGTTACTTACCTTTGCCAGTGGGAGATCCCTTGCTTGATGATAACATAAGATACATTCCCAAGCTCCCCCACCCCAACCTTTCCCCCCTCCCCAACTCCCAAGCAGGATTACATATATAATCAGCATGCACCTTCTACGATATCCCTCCTAACTACCGTCCCATTGCTCTGACTTCTATTTCCAAAGTCTTTGAATGTCTTCTCAATTCCCATGTTCTCAAGCATCTTGAATCTCATTGTTCTCTCTGACCACCAATACAACTTCTGCAAGGCAAGATCTGCAGGTGATACCGTTTCTTACATTACGAATGTCTGGGCCTCTTGAAAGACTTCGGGGAATCCTTTGTTGTAGGCCTTGATATCTCAAAAGCCTTTGACAGTTTGCCATCAGGGTCTGATATCCAAGCTTCCTTCTTTTGGCTGTGGTGGCTTTTGGCAGGCCGACGACCACAGCAGGACATGCTGCAAGCGCGACGCAACGGCTGTAGACGAAGGTAGCAGGTAGGACTCCAGACGACTGGAAGGAGCAAAAACTGCACCACACCATCGGCGAGAAGCCACTTCTGTGTTCTTCCCCAGCTGCTTTCCATGGTTCTACAAATGCTCTGCAGTCATTCTGCCTGGTTCATGCTCAAGTTGTCCCACTCTCCCTTTCCTTGAGACTCACGGAACCAAGTTTCTACCCATATTCACCCAATCAGCACCACAAGGCAAACCGCACCTCCGCCTCGAGGCCTTTGATGAATCCCAATCTCTGAAACAAATCCACACCTCCTGCACACCAACGGACAGCTGCGGAGAGGGGTTAACTTCCTCAGGGGGAGGAGGGGTTGGATCCTCTTGGCCTGACAGAGGAGAGCATTAGACGAGATTCCTGAACCTAGCCATCTCTAAAAGTTCAACCCCACCTTATCTCTTGTGGAAAACATTTTACATCGACTCCTTCCCTTAAAACAAGGAAAGAAGTTATGAAACTACAAGTGTACATACAATGTCTAAGGGCTGATGAAAAGCCACTGCCCCTTCCCCTAAAACATTACATAACTGTTTTAAATGACAAAGTGCCACTTTTGTTTTGTCAACAGCTTAAGCCTTTCAAATTGCTTCATTGAGGTTTTCACAATGACTGGAAACATTCAAATTATTTTGGCTCGACAAGGAAACGAGATAAAAATTTTTTTTAAAGCACAAGACTTGTTCCAAGTATCATGCTGCTTTATTCAAGAAACGGTGCATCATCATCGAATGAAGCGTACAAAAAAAAACTAACAAACAACTATGGGGTGCACACGAATTAGCATCAGCAACTCAGCCAGTGCACGACAGACGTTGCCTGCAGAAAAGTTCAATTACCACCAAGCTTGACTCTCATTTTACCAAATAGATTCTTCCTACCATTCTGCTTGCATTTCTATTTTTACTCGATCACTACCTGCCTTGGCGAGGCTTTTTGGGCTTGGCAAGCAGTACTGGGTCAATCTCCTCCTGGCTCAGACCTCGGACGGCATGGAGGCGCACGGCGCGCTCACGTAGAGTCCCACCGCATTTCATCTTTCGAGCCACCAATGCGCTCTTCAGCACGTCGAGTCCCAATTCCTCAAGGTCTTGCACTGAATCATATTTACTCAAGTCCAGGTTGATGATCTGATGGGGATACAATGCAGCACTTTTCAGCACATTTTAATTTTATTGTACGAACATTGTTGCTCCAAGGCCAATAATAGAACTTGCACATAAATGGCATGCAGGAAAAAAGACGAATGCACATCAGAGTACATCAATGTGACTTTACAAGGACATCACAAGACATTGGACAAACAACACGGGATTTGAACCTGGGTACCCTGCATCGTGAGCTAGTGGTTCAGATGGGAATACTGACAGGCCAACCCATGCAAGCTCAAGCTGAGATTCTCGAACACGTGTGTATGTGTGTGTGTTTGTTTGGGCATATCCGAGCTTGTTGGTGATGGTGCAACCAACACCCTTTTGTTTTACACAAGTCGTTGGTAGGAATGAAAGTGTAAATTTGAAAATAATATAACCAAAAGGAAATTAACGTGCTCAAAATGCTTTGAATGAGTAAATGCGGACATGCAAAATAAGACGTCACAACAGGGTATGCATGGAAGGTTTGTTTTTTTTATGCCTTTGCCGACGAAGTCGCTGGAGACATTGTGTTTTCAGGTTGTCTGTCCATCCGTGATAGCTTTTCAGTAATGAGATAACTTAAGAATGGCTGAAGGGATCCAAGTCAAATTTGGTACAAGTATGTACGATGATGCAAATATTAACTGATTAGATTTTGAAGGCAAGAGGTCAAAGGTCAGAGGTCAAGTTAGGTTAAAAAAAATGCTGTTACTGCGCTAACTTCTGAACCAGTGATTGCATTTTGACCAAACTTGATAAAAGTATCTACAAGTCTGAAGACGACGATGGTTCACGAGCGGTATTTGACGATGTAGATTGTTTCAGAAGTCAAGGATGAGACAATGTGATAATGTTTGACCAAGTTATAAAAATGATCAACATGATGTGGTACGAGTGACAGGTTATTAGCTGCCAAATGTCGAAAACCTGGTTTCGTTCAACAACTTTAAAAATTTGACCTTTGCATAACCTTTAAAGGTCACAAAACAATGTTGTGGACATTAAAATAAGGAAACGGGATACGTGCTATAGCTTAATGGAGTTAGTTCATCGAAGGTCGAAAACCCGGTTCGATTCCCACAACTTTGAAAATTTGACCTTTGTGAACTTTAAAGGTCAAGGATTATGACCTTTGGTGCAAAACTTCCTCTGGAACATTCCAGGAACAATATAACGTCATTTTGGCTATATGTCATTTCGCACTCCTCGGATTATCCATACTTTGATGAAATCAGTGTAAAAACAAACTTGAAGGGGGCGCCACGGGCAAGGTGTTCGAGATAGAGCAAAATGGTTTCAA
Source organism: Eptatretus burgeri (assembly GCF_056783735.1). NCBI lineage: Eukaryota > Metazoa > Chordata > Myxini > Myxiniformes > Myxinidae > Eptatretus > Eptatretus burgeri. The sequence goes on along the minus strand of NC_140967.1, from coordinate 27,032,292 downwards.
GACTTGAGGTGGGGAATGACCTCAAGATTATGCATAAAAAAATATTGTCATCCGAGCTCTCAAAGTTTGGGCGGTCATATGATTTTTATGTCAAAATTTGAAATTTTCTAAGTTCGTGACCTTGACCTTGGGACGAAAATTAAAAATAGAGCTCCGTGGGGATATGCAGATGCCATTGGGCTAACCAAATACCGAAACCCCTGCCAGATTCGACAAACCCCTCGGAGAAGATGGATTTTTATGTCAAAATCGCAATTTTCTAAGTTCGTGACCTTTGACCTTGGGACGAAAATGAAAAAAAAAAAAAAAAAAAAATCGAGCTCCGTGGGGCTATGCAGGTACCATTGGGCTAACGAAATACCAAAACCCCTGCCAGATTCGACAAACCCTAAAAACACAATTCGCAATTTTCTAAGTTCGTGACCTTGGGACGAAAATGAAAAATCGAGCTCTGTGGGGCTATTATATGCAGTTGCCATTGGGCTAACCAAATACCGAAACCCCTGCCAGATTCGACAAACCCCTCGGAGAAGAAAATTTTTCACGTCAAAATTCGCAATTTCCTAAGTTTGTGATCTTGTGACCTTGACCTTGGGATGAAAATGAAAAAAAAAAAAAAAAAAAAAAAATCGAGCTCCATGGGGTTATGCAGGTGCCATTGGGCTAACCAAATACCAAAACCCCTGCCAGATTCGACAAACCCCCTGGGAGAAGATGCAAATTGAAATCGGCTACCCCCTAAAAACACGTTTTTTGGGAGTGGCTCCGCCCATAATGGGCGCACCATGCCCATTTTCAGGAAAACACAACTATATCATGATATAAACCTCCCACCAAAATTTTATCAGGATCAGATCAAAACCCACAGAGCTATGCTCGGGACAGACAGACAGACAGACAGAAATAACGGATATAGTGGTCACTTATTTTTTTTGTGAAAATATTTTTTCGTGAACCAATAATGATGTAAAGATGAACCAATTCGACTATGGGGTCAAGAGGTCAAAGGTCATGTTAGGTAAAAATGTTACCATGCTAATTTGTGAACCAGTGATGGGATTTTGACCAAACTCGATGTAAGTGTACAGAATGATGCAAAGATGAACTGATTAGATGGCGGCATCAAGAAGTCAAAGGTCAGAGTCCATGATGGGTTTTCGTTTCCACGATAACTTAAGAATGGCTGAAGGGATCAAAATCAAATTTGTACAAGTATGTATGATTATGTAATAATGTGGGCGGAGGCATATTTGTCGATGTCGCGACGTCGAAGATTGCTGTTCTGGTTTTTACCCTCGCCAGAGGAGAGGGCATTGCATTTGGGTCCATTTGTCTCTCTGTCTGTTTGTCCACACAGAACTTTTGTGTTTTTCTCCACAACCGCTTGTCGGATTGAGATGAAATTTTCACCATTGGTGAAACTCATGCAGAAAGTTTTAATGATAATTATGACATCATAGGTCACGTGGTGTGGCAGCCATATTGGAAAAACTTTGGACCTCCATCTCTGAAATCGCACCAAGGAAAAAATTGAAACTTGGCACATAGCAAGTACTCTCCTCATGGGGAATGAGTGATTTTTTAATGACGTCATTGGTGTCCTCATTATGACGTCATAATTGCATATGCAGAATGCCACATCCAATCAGTATGGAAATTTTTGAGGGTCATCTCGGGATAAAATGGTCCACAGAAGAAAAAAAAAATGACATTGGTCACAACATTCCGCAGCCATATTGTTTATAAAAAAAAATGAACCTTCAAAAATCTCTGAAATGGCTGAACAAATCGAGGCGAAGCTTTAGACATATGAGCGCCTGTTCATGAGGAACAAAATGTTCACAAATATGATATCATGGGTCAGATGGTTTGACAGCCATATTGGATTTACCCTAAAACCTATAAAAACTACACCACTCAAAAGAAGTCCTGGTGAGGGTCTGCAATCTCTGGTTGCTCTTTTTCTTGTTATATATATATATATATATATATATATATATATATATATATATATATATATATATATATCCATATAAATGTGGTTAACTTGTTGCTAATGTGCCAGTGCATGCATAGCAAGCTAGCTTTTGAAGTCTGTGGAAGTGAAGTGAGTTGCAAGATAAATGTTTTGTGGAGACCATGAGGTGAAAGGGTTCACATAAAATTAACAAAATACACTTCAAGGATATTATAGACGAGATAAAAGGCAAATGAATAATGTTTCCCTGAAAAGGTCGGCATAGGGGCTGGCAGGATGGCGGAAAAGTATGCACACTCGTCTCGAAGCTGTCTCGTCTGGGTTTGAATCCCGAACCAGCTATAAACTGTTATCCCAGTGTTTCACAGGCAGGGTGATTCAGCAATGTGTGTGCCATCCCTCGGATGGATATCAAACTGGGCGTCCCATCTGCAGGCATTAGTTGGTGGACATTGAAGACCACACCGTGTCCGTAAAGAAGAGTAGGTGAGCTATCGCCGGGCACAATTGTCAAATTCCAAATTCCTGCCCAAACGACTGCTTGGAAGGCAATGGCAAACCACCCAGTACAACTCTTACTCAGGAAGCTGCTTTGGCGGCACTAACACTCTGTGAAGAGTATGGTACATCAGAGAGAGGAAGAGAAAGGTGTGGGTGGAGGGGAAGAGGAAAGATCTATGGTTGTGCCCAATACAATGTCTACTGGAGAGTTCTTTAGAACACCTTACCCCATGCAGTGTTGAAGTATGCAATCCAAATGAAATAAAATTAAGGCTGTAAAGGTCATATAAAAAAAAAACAATTCCAGAAATTTACTGCTGTTGACACAGTGATTATCCATCACCCTATCCAACACATTACATTAGTTCTTCGTGCCTGTTGTTTGTGTCCTTTATGATGTGCTTAAAAACAGGAACTTTCCTCTTTCAAATGCTTTTCAATTTTGTTTGATTGCCAGACAGACAAACAGACGAAAAAGAAAATAAACCAACGTCACCCGCAGGGTGACCCGTATCTTGCCAAAAGGTGACCACGTGTGACTTCTTTAAGGTCACACTGAGGTGAACAGAGCTGCTATCCACCAGGAGCGACTCCTTGAGGAATATCTGCTTACGAGAGATTCCGATGAGAATCGTTCTACAGAGTAACCATGAAAAATATGCTTTTGCCTCATAACGTCACCAAATGACATCATAATGTCTCAAGCTTGACATATCTAGAAAGCACTCATCAAGGTGTTCAATTTGAGGTACTACACGATATGGTTCCTAAAACTTGAAAATTTGACCTTGGGGTCAAATATGTTTGACCTGAGGCGCTAACCATGAAGGTCAAGGCCAATCACCACCAAAAATTAATCAGCTGAGCTCCAGACCATGAACTATATTCCCATGAAGTTTGAAGACGATCCGATCAAAATTACTCAAAAAATAAGGGTTTCGTCGACTCCCCTGATTTGCGACAAAGTGACCTTGACCTTTGACCTTCAAAATTTTATGCGCTGAAAGGGACCTCTATAGGCCTCTGATATTCGAAGTTACAAAAATTTCCAATGATAACTGTGCTCTGCAGAGTGATCGATACGTGATCACAGACCAAAAAAAACAAACAAAAAAAACATATGAAGGTCAAGGCCAATCGCCACCAAAAATTAATCAGCTGAGCGCCAGACCATGAACTATATTCCCATGAAGTTTGAAGACGATCCGATCAAAATTACTCAAAAAATAAGTTTCGTCGACTCCCCTGATTTGTGCCAAAGTGACCCTGACCTTTGACCTTGACCTTCAAAATTTTGTGCATTGAAAGGGACCTCTATAGGCCTCTGATATGTGAAGTTACAAAAATTTCCGATGATAACTGTGCTCTGCAGAATTTTTTATACGTGATTACAGACAAACAAACAAACAAACAAACAAAAAAACAAACAAACAAAAAAAAAAACATACAAGCTGACTAACATATCTTGCAAAAACTTCGTTTTGGCAAGATAAAAATCATCTCACTCCTCTCTGCGCATGTACGATCGATCAAGACAAATTCAGAGCCAAGGTTCTGCGAAACCACAGGGTGGTTTTCCGATTCATGTTCAAAATCTAACATTCAATTTAAATCAAGTTCTTCCTCGATCGTAAACTGACGTTTGTGGATGAATGGATGGGACAGATGCAAACCAATTGCTTAATCACACTTAATTTCACATGTGCGGGATAACTACGCATCAGATCTGCATTACAAAGGATAAAAGGCACACTCCTGCCTGGTATTTTACATTATGGCTGTTTGCAACGTTCCACTGACCAGTGACCACATAACCATTTAATCATTAAAAATAGCAGCCAACACAAAAACATCAAGAAAAATACATGGTGCTGCACACAATATTTGGTTAGCCATTTTTACCTGTTCTTGTGTGGAGTTGTTGCCATTAGCATTCGTTTTGGGCTCTTTCACTCCATCAGAGCATCCAGAGCATCCCGTTGAGTTGTTCATGACAACATTACTGCCTGATGCTTCAGAGATCACAGGAACAGGTTCAACAGCACTGGGACAAGATGAAATTTCAGGGCTGGGAGTGACGGTAGAAGTACCAGCAAAGCACTCACTGGAAGCTCCTGGGCTAAAGCGAGTCCCAGCACCAGAATTCATCTGTACAAGTGTGTCTGTTGAAACTTGAATGCAAGTTGCTGAAGGAGAACAATGTCCTTGAATATCAGTGGATCCCATTTGATGGACATCTGAATCTTGTCCTGGGAAGTCATGATCTGATGATGTTCCTTTTCCATCATGCTCAAGTTTGTGAACAGCTTTTTTCTTTGGAACAGAGGGATCTTCTTCAGAGGATGAATCCGAGTCATCGTCACTGGCAGGGATTCCTTCGACTCCAATCCTGTATCAACACATACCAACAAAACAATCTTGGTTCGACAAACTAGAATGGGGAAGGAGGAGGGGTGGCATAAGTGGGAAGGGGGTGTGAGTAGAGGAGTTTTGTGGAAGTGGGGGGGGGATAAGTAGTTATGTTCACATCCAGGCACATCGATACTATAAAAGTGAATTTGTATATTTGTTTGTTGATATATGCTTCAAAAACTAAAAACCTACCGACCCAAATTTTGCATGTTGCCTACGAGTACCCCGAGTATGGTTTCTGTCAGGGTAGCATATTTGGGGAAGGGAGTTCAAGGTGGCGGGAAGACCCCAATTCTCTCGATGTAAATGTGCATCGTTTAGTGTCACTTGGTGGGAGCCGGTATTCCAAATAATCTTTTTGTATAAATAATTTTTTTTAATAATATGCATTAACGGCGATGTTGAAATCTGAGTGAGAACAATTCAAAATCTTTTAAAATGTTTCATTTCACTCGTTTTAAGCAGAGGTTTAAACCAAAGCATCTAACAATGAGCTTCACAGTGAAACGGAAGTTATTTTTGTTCGCGCCTTATATACGCAGCAAGGATGGTTGACGAAGGTGATGTTGGCTGACTTCCAAGCAGATAGAAGACCACCTCAGGCAAATTAAAGAGTGATTAGAGCAGAATGTAAAGTTTGATTAAATCTGTCAGCAAAGCGAAGGGTAAAAATGCCTCGTAGCTCACATTTCCGTAATAAAAATCCGACACACCAATACACCGGTGGTTTTAAATATTTTTGGACTTGAAGACCCTTTGAAATAGTCACCAAAAAAACAGAGACCACTCACTCAGAGTATTAATGTCTGACCCAGATAAGTTAAATTTTGACATCTTCCAGAAAAATGGACAGTAATGATTAAAAACAAGTGAAATCCTTCAATACAGCGCGTGTGGTGAAGCAAATGAGTACACTAATGTTAAAATATGCAATTTATGCTTTTTCAGTTGAAAAAACAATTGAAAAGCGTACTTAATATTTGAAATGTAAAAATCTTGTTAGTATTGTGATAAGCACCTTTATATATATAACAGAAGGAATGAAATTGTTCGATTGCACGTGGGGGGGGGGGGGGGGACACCGGAGACGTGGGAGACGTGGTAGATGCCGGCGGGGACATTTCAAACTCGGTGCAATTGTATACAGCGCACGCGCTGTAAAAATTATCAAATGAAAGGAAAACCGATGACTTAAGCATAATCTTGATATATTTTGTTGATTCCAGTCGATTGTAATAATAATAAAAAATCTATGAAACAGGGTATTAAAAAAAAATTGAAGTCACTTGTTCCTCATTCTCTCAGCTCATTTAATCCCCGATCTCATTGTTGTTTGCTCTGGTTTTTATTTTTATTTTTATTCTTTCTTCACTCACAGTAAACTCCAATATCATAAAATTCAAATCAATTTTAAATGCCTCGTATCCCATTACTCTCATTAAAAAAAAAATTACCTTTCTCCCACACTGATCTCCACCTTTCCGTTTTATTCTTGGATAGCTTGCAATCCCTCGAGTCATCCAGCATCCTTACTCTCTTCTCCTCTCATTAAACCGCCCCAAGCCAAACCTTCTTGTAGGTTATTGTCACATCTCCCCTCTCCCCCCGATCCTCCTTTCCATTGCTCTTTCATCCAAAGTTTTTCCTTCTGTTATTTCATCCCCTTAATTGTTTGCTGACCCTGTGTGTCCCCTCCCTCTCCCCACACTGCACCCCTCCATTACTCTCGGGTGCTCCGTTGTTGGACTCGAGCCATTGTGAATAATTATTCTTTTGATGTGAGACCAGGTGTTCTTCTTATTCTTCTTCTTCTTCTTTTGTGTTTAACGGCGTTTTCAGAGCCACGAGGCTCTATATTACGCCACACACCTAAACCCCAGACGTTTCCCGACGTTTCTGAGCGTGACATTTAATTTCCACATACGGTTAATAAAACTCCGTCCAAACTCTTCATCTGAACTGATTTTCAAACTTCAAACGGTGGAATTGAGCTTAACAGCAGTTCTGACTGGTACAAAAATGTTCATTTGGAATATAATTGAAATTCATCATTAATCATTTTTAAGACTGATTTTTTTTCTTCACCCGTGTATTAACCGCACCCCCAACTTTGACCTTTTTTGCCGATAAAAAGTGTGGTTTATACAACGTAAAATACAGTATTCACTGCCTCTTAATATCCTTGTAATTTATGTGAGACATGTCGAGGGAGTGGCACAAGTCAGGCATCATTTGGACGCAACATTCATCTTACATCTTCCATCATTACCTCCGCCACAAAAGGGCTATGCTTTCACCAAAGGTTGACGGAGGTTTTCACACAAAGACAATCAATTGTGATGTTCAAACATATTCACCACCATCATCAATAAACTTCTGAATCAGTTTCAAACAAGATGCTTGAACATTCCTCAACACGTCAACATTAATGTTGGTCGACTCAGATCATTTTCTCCTTCGCTTCCTTCCTGGGAAAGTTAACGCAACAGATTTCAGATGTCCCACAAAGAGAAGTCAAGAGGCACGAGGACCCGGTTAACTAATGGCGCCCGATTGACAAGTCTCTCTTTGGAAAGGAAACTCAAAATGGATTACACTGCAAATCATCAAACCTGGTACAACCAGCCCTCTCTCTACTCACCAGAGTAAACTCCGTTCGCTACATGTGGCCGAAGCAGTGGGGCAGGGTCGTTTCCGCGAACTCCCAACTGATGCCTTGCTACTGGCAGCTTGCAGGCCTGCATGGTTACAAATTACATCAGCTTAGAGTGTACATCATACTGTATATGGGATCAACTGAAAGTAAAAATGATGCAAAAATAAAAGCTTTATGAACAATCTGTGATGATAAAAACACAAAGCATGACTGAGAAAAAGTACAAGACCTGCCAAGAGAAAAGGTGTTTCATCATCGAACAGGCGACATACAAATAGGAGGAAAATGATATGATTCAAGTAGGATAGATAAAGTAATCCGCATATAATTATCACACATACACTTATGACAAGCAACCTCGAGCCGAGTGAAAGAAACGAGTCGCGATATAGCTGAGTGGAAGAAACAAGCAACATAAATGTATGAAATTGTATTGTAACAAAGATGGAGGGAGGGGGGAGAGGGGAGGAGGGTCTCCAAAAAGTGAATATCACATCTGAAGTAGGGCATTCGTGTTCGCAATCAGAAATGTGTTGGATCATAAGTCCAAACAAGTCGACCAGGAGTCTGCAAACTATTCCCACAAGCACTGCAGACATCCCGCCATTTAACAAACCTAACCCTCCGATCCCTAATTTGTTCTTAAATGGCCAGTGAGGCTATCAAACCCAAGGAAGGATTAGTGTGCAAGATACACCAAGGGTCTTCTTTAATTCAGGCTGATACTGGGCACATAATATGGAACTGAGGGAAAGCCGAGTTCATGAGCTAAGAACAAAAGGAACTTGCGCATGCATCACACGAAGAACTAGAACGTCACTCGGTAGAGCGCATACCTCCGCCAGGCTGAACAGTTTACATTTTCTATCCCACTGATGGGCCAGATCTGCATCCGGACCTTAACACAAATCTAATCGGCTTGTTCTTGTCACCTACCCAACTCATCCACCAAGTTTTGTCACAATCCGTCCACAACATTTTGAAATATCGTGGTAGATATTTGTTTTTGGCCCAGTCTCTCAATTGTGAAGAATAACTTTAAAAATTCTAGTTTCTAGATCTGGATGTGGATCTTCACCAAAATCTAAATCAATTTGTCCTTCTCACACACCCAACCTGTTCACCAAGTTTCGTCTGAATCCGTCCATAACTTTTTGAGATGTGCTACAGATCGTTTTTGGCCCCATCTCTCAATGGTGAAAAGTGATTTAAAAAAACACGAGAACAGTTTTATATCCCACCGATAGGCCGGATCTGGATCCAGACCTGAACCAAAATTGAATCGGCTTGTTCTCGTCACCTAACCAACTCATCCACAACATTTTGAGATATCATGCTATGTATCATTTTGGTACCTCCTCCTCAATGGTGAAGAATTACTTAATAAATAAATAAATAAATCACGCATCCGGATACGGATTCGATCTTCACCAAAATCGAAACAAATCAATTCGTCGTCGTCACATACCCAACCTGTCCACCAAGTTTCGGCCGAATCCGTCCATAACGTTTTAAAGATATCCTCCTCATAGACAGACAAACAGGGGTTAAAACATAACCCGCAGTTTGTCTGTTTTGTTTGTCCGTAACAAAGAGCACATGCATTGGAATACGGGGTTTATGGACAGAAGCAGCTTGCGCTCAGCTACGGGATGGCCCTGAGCAGAGGGGCCATGATGGCAATGGGGCTATATTTCGTGCAGCTGGAGCAGAGAGCCCAAACAGCCGTTTTGAGTGACCCAACAGGAGAATGTAGCTTGTGTAAACGGGCAGAGCGTGGGGAAGACGAGCACATTAAGCTCCGGTACCTGCAAAGCAGTGCGCCATCACTCTACCAGCCTGTGTGTTTAGACTCCTTTATCTTCATCCCTTCTCCACATCTTTTTACAACCATTTTCCCAAATATTTTGTCCTTTTGCTTTTCCCCATCTCCTTCCATTCTTATCTCAATCTCTGCTTGTGGGATTCATCAGCAAATTAGAGTAAGGATAAGTGTCCATTTTCTCTTTGAGCAATTGGTGTTGGTGTCATCTTCGTGAAACTGGGGAGGTGGTGGGATGAGCAGCAAAAGAAAGGGGGCTCTGTGCGGACTTTGTCGCACAGATATTTAATGACGATTGTCCATTTATTACGGTTCCTCATGTTGTGCATCACAATTTCATTTGTTTCGTTACATTTATGGAGAAGCGATAGGGAGGAGGTGGAGGGCAGAGGGTTCAGTCATTGGAATGAAGGCTTTAGCCACCAGAGGGAAATCTTGCATTTGTTAGAACATTTTGAACGTATACTAAGTGTCTGTGAGAGGGATAAGATATCTGTCGCCGTATTGCTGGAGTGGCAACGTGGACAAAGGAGCGACAAAAGTCACATCCGTCCATGTCCGTCTTCCGAGTTGGAATTTCAATTTGTCTGTCCTGTCCTGTAGTTGTTTCGTAAATATTTCAAAGAAAGCGTGCGCTTCCGTGTTTTGCTTCCCACCATCTTGTCGCGTTTGGTTTGGAAAACCCTGGACACCTGGAGGATTAAATTGGGTTAATTACACCAATTCATTACCGATGAGATTCGGATCCTGGTCGAAGAACAAAGTGCATTCTCTGCTCGGTTGTGTTATCCAATTAAATTGAAAGCATGGTCATCTTCAAAATGATCATTATGACAAGTACGGTTCCCACGGCGACTGCTGGTGGTTGGCGCTTTTGTGGTGTGTGGCCATTCACAAGATAGTATCAAATATTTGGGTTAAAATCACACCTTCGAGAACCTCGAGGCATCTTTTCCAACCATTAGAGCAAAATTTTAATACAAGTTGAAGATAGAATTTTTCTGTCCATTGTAAAAGAGCCAAAAACCACATTGTCATCCCATCCAGGCTTCAGGCCTGATGAAGGCTTGAGTCATGCTTCCCAGGTACATGACAGTGTCATCTATAATCCCCAACTGATGGCCAGAATTACCAGACTATTCTTGTTTTTAAAGTAAATATTACTGATCCCTTATTTTTCTCCCTCCCCCTCCACCTGGCATTGTTAATAGCTCACTGGCCTTTTGCTGACAGATTAACTTGGAAGTACGGATACTCATGCCCAAGGTGTATAGCCTGGGTTTGAATCCCTACCCAGCTATAAATTGTTATCCTGGTATTTCACAGGCAGCGTGATTCAATGTGTGTGCCGTCAACTTGAATGGATGGTAAACGGGAGTCTCGACTGCTGGAATTAGTTGGTGGACGTGAAACATCCCACCGTGCCCTTCACGAAGAGTAGGCGAGCTATCACCGGCACCATGAACAAATTCTAAATTCCTGCTCTCACATACAGGGGGCTCTGCATCAGCAGCAGAGCTGTGCCTTCAGCCAATGATGTTACCCCACAGCCTTGTGCTGAACACAAAAGAAGACTGCCCTTCTGATGCTCTGGTGTATTTGCTAGAGAATTGCTGATTACTTTGCAACTCTACTGGTGGGAGGTGGTGATCATTGGTGCCACAAGGTGGTCTTTCATTTAAAAATGACAATTCAACAAAAAAACTAACCGAGCTGTTTCCTAATATAAGTAAGAGGCATTGAGATGTCGGTGTGATAGAGGGAATTCAAGACTTTTGTTGAAGATGTCAGATGAACCCACGTGAAAAATGTCACATTTAACTTACCCTTCATCACAGAATCTTTCACAGATTCAGCCATGTCTCGAAGCTGTTGTTCAAACTCAGGATCTGCAAAACGAGGGGCACGAGGCCCAGCAAGACGTCGCTCTAGTCGCTCTAGCCGTTCCTGCTCTCGCTCTGCCTCCCGTGCTTCTTCCTCCTTCAGCCACTCTGTCATTCTGCACTCACATATATGCATTTATACTCACTGGCACAGTTCACACATTTGGCATTTACAAATTATATAAGACTGCACCATCGTTACTTGAGCATCCCCTGTGGCAGTTACACCACAGACCTGCTAACCAGCATTTCTCATCTTGCTACATTGTGTACTCTTTCATTAATATCGCTGTAAACAATGCTGCCTTACGAGAATGGTACAGAGGTTAAAAATGAACAAGTCTGGAGATGGCGATGATTCACGAGCAATGTACACAGTTCGCCTTTTTTATCTTGCCAAAACGAAGTTTTTGCAAGATATGTTAGTCAGCTTGTATGTTTTTTTTTTTTGTTTGTTTTTTTTGTTTGTCTGTAATCACGTATAAAAAATTTCTGCAGAGCACAGTTATCATTGGAAATTTTTGTAACTTCGCATATCAGAGGCCTATAGAGGTCCCTTTCAGTGCACAAAATTTTTAAGGTCAAGGTCAAAGGTCAAGGTCACTGTCGCAAATCAGGGGAGTCGACGAAACCCTTATTTTTTGAGTAATTTTGATCGGATCGTCTTCAAACTTCATGGGAATATAGTTCATGGTCTGGAGCTCAGCTGATTAATTTTTGGTGGCGATTGGCCTTGACCTTCATATGTTTTTTTTTTTTTTTTGGTCTGTAATCACGTATAAATCACTCTGCAGAGCACAGTTATCATTAGAAATTTTTGTAACTTCGCATATCAGAGGCCTATAGAGGTCCCTTTCAGCGCACAAAATTTTGAAGGTCAAGGTCAAAGGTCAAGGTCACTTTGTCGCAAATCAGGGGAGTCGACGAAACCCTTATTTTTTGAGTAATTTTGATCGGATCGTCTTCAAACTTCATGGGAATATAGTTCATGGTCTGGCGCTCAGTTGATTAATTTTTGGTGGCGATTGGCCTTGACCTTCATGGTTAGCGCCTCAGGTCAAACATATTTGACCCCAAGGTCAAATTTTCAAGTTTTAGGAACCATATCGTGTGGTACCTCAAATTGAACACCTCGATGAGTGCTTTCTAGATATGTCAAGCTTGAGACATTATGACGTCATTTGGTGACGTTATGAGGCAAAAGCATATTTTTCATGGTTACTCTGTAGAACGATTCTCATCGGAATCTCTCGTAGGCAGATATACCTCAAGGAGTCGCTCCTGGTGGATAGCAGCTCTGTTCACCTCAGTGTGACCTTAAAGAAGTCACACGTGGTCACCTTTTGGCAAGATACGGGTCACCCTGCGGGTGACATTGGTTTATTTATTTTTTGACCATCGAGGGGACGCCACGGGCAAACTGGTGGGAATCGGGAAAAAAGGTAAATGATGAAAGTTGTAGTCATCGAAGAGCACTACAAATCGAGCACGAATTGCAAAATCCTAAACGTAGTTCGCCTTTTTTATTTTTTTATGGCGGGAATCGGGAAAAACGTAAATGATGAAAGTTGTAGTACTCGAAGAGCACGACTTGCATACCAACTTTCATTCGAAACAGTTGAAAACCCAAGGAGCTCGATGCCCAATTTATTGATTTTTTTGACATTTTCTAAGTTCGTGACCTTGTAACCTTGACCTTCGGAAGAAAATGAAAAATCGAGCTCCGTGGGGCTATGCAGGTGCCATTGGGCTAACCAAATACCGAAACCACTGCCAGATTCGACAAACCCCCTCGGACAAGATGCAAGTTGAAACCGGCTACCCCCTGAAAACACGTTTTTTGGGCGTGGCTCCGCCCATAATGTGTGCAGCACGCCCATTCTCAGGAAAACACATCTAGATCATGATATAAACCTCCCACCCAAATTTTATCAGGATCGGATCAAAACCCACGGAGCTATGCTCGGGACAGACAGACAGACAGACACCCATAACGAATATAGTGGTCACTTACTGACTCGTGAACCAAAAACTAGAAGGGCACTCGGTGGAGTGCATACCTCCGGCATGTAATGCCTGATCCACGAGAACATATAGATTGGGCCCAATACATTTTAATTAAATAATTCTCGTATCCAGATCCGGATTTGGATCTTCATCAAAACTGAATCAATTTGTCGTGGTCACATATACAACATGTCCACCAAGTTTCATCCGAATCGGTCCACAACTTTTTGAGATATCGTGTTATATATCCTTTTTCGCCCCATCTCTCAATGGTGAAGAATCGCTTTAAAAAATTCCTCGTAGTCGGATCCAGATCTGGATCTTCACCAAAATCTAAACAGTTCGTCCTTGTCATAAACCTAACCTGTCCACAAAATTTCATCCAAATCTGTGCACAACTTCGTAAGATATCCTGCACACAGACAAAGAAACAAATGAAATTGCTTGTTGAGCAAGGAATTTCCGGAATAACTTTGTCATATTTCCATGATCTCTGAAAAAACAAAAACTGGAAATAAATTTGGTTCTTATAGTGCTACTGTTTAATGAGTTATAGCACTTAGTTTGGTCATGATCATAACTTGGAAGTCAATCGGACTTGAAATGGCGTTTTTATCGCAATTTGAAAGTTTTGACCCGACCCCTCCCCCCTGACATTCGACCCCCGACCGCTAAGAAGGGTGTGGGTGTGACACCCCAATTAGACATATGGTTGGATGCAGTATTAGAAGATGCACATTTTGGATTTGGTTTGATTGCAAAAATAAGAATTTCGGTTTTTCGGTGACCTTGACCTTTGACCTAGATTCATCAAAAACGACAAGTATCTAAGTTGGACCATGGCCGACGTCTGTACCCAGTTTGGTCATGATCGCTGAAACTGTGTGGCTGCTACAGAGTAAACAAACACACAGACAGACAGACACAGAATGACACACAACCGACCAACATAATTGCCGAAATCCAAAGGACTCCGGCAATTAACAAACAAACAGACAGACAGAAAGGAGTGAAAACATTACCTCCTTCACCTTCGTTGGCAGAGGTAACAAGAAACATTTCTTCAACACCCTTTGTGTGGAAAAACAAAACAAAAGAGAAACGGCACAGAATGTGATCGGACCTTTCAAGCACATTCCTGACGAAAGGAACATCATACAGGAAGGCTTTCCAGCCGCAAGCAAAGTTTTCTTCTCCACATGATCTACAAAACTCCGTTATGAACCCTGCACCGAACAGGTGATGCTTCCAAATTCCAATTAGACTGCCCATCATGAATTGTGGCTGTTCGCTGTGTTAAGCGGGGCATGCAGTTGAACGGGTAATAGATGACAGTTTCATCGCAAAACTGAATAAAACGTACCCAAATTATATAAAAGCGAGTAAACAACTTCTAACAAATGCTTATTGCTCTCGCAGTCTAGCTTGATGGATGTTTCTGTTGCACTGTGATCACTATACAGGGCGCTACGATCAGTCACGTGACGACATTTCAAAATTGCTGCCCCGCTAGATGTACGAACGAAACCGAGAACAGTTATTGAATTTCTTATTGCGAAAGAGGTTCCTCCAGTGGATATTCATAGGCGTTTAAAGAGGAATCGCGGAAGCAGAAGCAGCAGAAGCGGCCACATTGAAACAAATTAAAATTTTTGCTTTGCACCTCAGATTTTATTTCCTTGACTCACGCTTTCTCATTGTTGACGTCACGAAGTCTGCGTCCACTGAGGTCCCGACATGCCTCTCTGTTTGTGGTTTTCTCAATCTGTGCCCCCAATGCACGAAGCATCGATCCAAAACCTGCATGAAAAGGTCACTTGTAAACGATTAGACGTTCCACAAACTCATCACAACATTGAATTAGTATAACTGCTCGTCACCATGAAATGCCATCAGTAATCCCATGGACTTGTGTTCAGCTGAGAAAAAAAGCCATGCATGAAGAAGCTACTAAAACTGTACATACCAATAGTTTCACTCACACACACACACACACACACACACACACACACACACACACACACACACACACACACACACACACACACACACACACACACACACACACACACACACACACTTAGAAGTTCCCTGACCTCCCACAATTAAGTGCACCAAGTACCACAAAAATCTTCTGCTTTGTCCAGTTTGAGCATTGGAGCAAAATACTTCAGCAAACAAATAAAACTGCAGCGAAACGTGGTCAATAATAACTTGTACATTATCATTGCAGTGAAAGTTAAAGGACGGGGTTGAGAGACCGTTGTACAAATCATTTTGAACAACAAAGGCTTAAGTTTTCAGGGTCAAACCTCATAATTTAAATTGAAATAACTGTCGGTACAAAATGACAATTTTGGAAAAAATTAAAGATTCAGGAAATAATCAAAAAAAAAAAAATAACTTAATCGGTTCAAATATCAGCCATTTATTGAAGAGCAGTTAACACTTCCAAATGGACTTCTCAAAGAATACCTGGCTCATACCATACCGACTCAACGAGAAAAGGGGGCATTTTGTTGAGCGACCCTTTCAGATTCGGCTCGAGAAATTCACTTGGGGGTTTTCGGGCACATCGAGTAAAAATAAATAAATAAATATATATGCTCATCATTCTTTTATAAACCCCGTTGGACTTGGTCCAAACGGGGGCTTATGGATTGGGTCTCCTCCGTCAGTGCGTGCGTGCGTGCGTCCGTCCGTCCGCAGCCACACCTCAGACATGTATGGACTGATTTTGTGCAAACTTGGCACAAAGACAATTCATGATGGTGTACATGTGCACATCATTTTGTACACAATCTTCCATGTCGCATGATCACTCAAGTAAGTTGCGCGCACACATAAATCTTTGTAAATTTGGGCTCGCCCTTTAACTCCGTACAGGAAAATTATGAGAACTACGAGGGGCTATGACATTTTATGTCTTTTAAAAAAAAAAACAAAAAAAAAAAAAAACTTATTTCCCCTGTGACCTGTGACCTGGCAAAAGTCAACCCAGAGGGAAAAAGTGGCCTTGGCCAGAAAAATCACCCTGGGCTAAATTTAGTCGCTTACCGCATGTGTAGCACCTTGTTCAACTCGCAATGACTCGAGCTTTCGAGTAACGACTCGTAATGGCTCGAAATTATCAATTTGGCTTCTCCATATTCTTGTAATGAAGCTTTGTTGAAAATATGACAAAAGCTCAAAGGGTTAAAAAAACAAAACAAAGTTGACAGACAGACACACACGCGATTGCAAAACCCTGTCTCCCATTCCACGGGGGAGGGCAGGTTAATATCACAGGTGAAAAGCGAAATATAACCGGTGAAGCGGCAAGCTGTTAGGAACCCATCCCCTGCTCATTCCATGAAGTCCTGTGAGAAAAAATTGCTTCGATTTACGTCTCCATATTCGTCGCACTTTTCAGGAACGCATCCCTGACAAAATGTGGTCTGACTATATTGTTCAGATCAACGTTTTCACCTCGCATCACATCACATAACGTTATACATAGAAAGGTCATGTGTTTGAAACAAACCAGGAAATCTGATTCTGCTTGATCAAGCAGAAAAGTTCCACATGAATGTTTTGACTTGCACAGATTTAGCAATGCCAAATGTTATCAAAGGTCATGTGAATATTGCCTTCCCTTCCTCCCCAATCTGTGATCACTTCGAATGCAGTGTAATTCCACGTAATAATGGACATGAAGCATAAAATTTGAAAATGTATTTTTCAAAAGGATTTCTGTTGGACGGCGTTTAGTTAGGTCTGAATTTTCATAATTTATGCGATATTTACTCCGTGGATGATGTCACGTGCTTTGGCGGACATCTTGAAAGAACTGCCTCAACGTCTTCCAACGGTAAGTCATTCTGTCTGTTATCATTTTGTCGAAAATGTTACGTCCGTTACAGTGAACTTTTCAAAATATTTTAACAAACAACAGACAGATCGTATCGTTGGAATATAGAAAGTATGCGACTAATGCTTAGTTTGCTTACCGTGAATGAAAGGTATACTACAAATTCGTTATTTCGCAGGATTTAAGAATTGTGCTATGGCCAGTTTGAGTTGTGTCCATTTCGATGTTACGTCCGTTACACCTCCTAAATGTTGATTTTTGCTTTAGTAGTAGACTACACAGTGGGGTTTGTACCAATATCAGAAAGCCATAGAGACTAATTACGATATGTAATAAAGAAACTCTCCGTAATATGGCCAACCTTTTCAAAATTTCAACATTAGTGATGCAATTTTTGTCTCAATGTTACGTCCGTTACGCTGGAATTACCCTGCAATGACTGAGGCAGAACAATTCTCACAAAATGGGGGAAACAATCCTCCCATTCTCTTACCTCCCTTTCCACCAAGCAATCGAGCCTGCAAGTAGTACACCTTCCCTGGACACGCCACCTCCATATCTTCCACCCGCCTTCCATCTTGTGACACCCAAAAGTCTTCAATTTGCCAACCCTATGAAAACAAAACCATGGAAACCTGAGAACAACATCGTTGAATATGGGTGATACCGAGCTAAATTATGGGAGCAGCAATGCATAGTAGGGTGGAGTGAAAATGAATATTTGTTGTAATTTTCATATTTTTGGTCTGGAATAGTTTTTAAAAGATGTAACACATAATAATAAGTGATATACTAAATTATTATTTAATTTCTTTAATGACTTCAGGTAGCCCAAGTCTCTCAAATATGACATAAACGGTAAAAATAAAAATAAACGAATATGGATATTTCAGATAAAACGAACTTGATAAAAGTTAATCAAACAGTCATTGCCATTAGTAAATATGCAGTCAATGTCAGAAAATCACATTTTATATTCTTTCTTGGTGTTAAACTTTGCCATCTTGTTCCTTGAGTTTTGCCTATTTAGTATATGCTGTTGTGTAATATCGTGAAAATTTTGGGTTAATTTTTGCCAACCTAATTTTTTAGTGACGATGGACCATAAATTTATCAAAAATTCTGGTTGGCATTTTTTTTGGCCGCCATCTTGGATTATTGGCGGCCATCTTGAAATTCGCTAGGGTAAAAACACATTTCCGACCATATCTTTACCTCTGATAGAGGTATTTACATGATATTAGTGTCTAAATGTATGTTTTAGAGGGCTAGCAATCATTTGTGATACGTTATAAAGGTCGAAATATAAAACTTGACAAGGAAATTGTCAATAATGCCATTTTTTAGCTTATAGCGGCAGCCAAAATAATGAAATTTTTATTATGTTCTTTTTTGATATTTCATAGCTGTTATCATGACCTAATTTAACTATTTTCCCATAAATACCTATTATCACATGTTTAATATTTATTAAATATTTGTTTCTGCTTTTTTCAGAATATAGCTACAACAGCCTGAAGAAAGATGGGAGAGCCACCTACAAAAAGACCACGCACCAATACAAATTATAAACTGTGCATTAAATGTCAAAAACATAGCAGTGATTTGTTGAGACAACACCCAAAATATTCATCATATGAAAAATTTCTGCATTCTGTACGTCGTAGGGCTGATTTAGTTGAACTGGAATTCCTTGGAATTCATAACCGTCTGGGTGATATAACTGCAGAACAGCTAAAGGACCAACATGCAAAGTGGCATGCTCCATGCTATGCAGAAACTACTAACGTCACAGACATTGGAAGATCTGACAGGCGGTATGGAACAGCCCTCGCTACACAGGACTCTACCCAGCTAAAGCGAAAGAGAGGTCACCCTAGATCTTGTAGCTCTACACAATCTTCTTCTGCACCAGTACGATGCACACGTTCCCAAATAAGGAAGTTCAATAAAGCTGAGTGCTTCTTTTGTCAGGGTAAAAATACAGATATTCTTCACAGATGTCAAAGTCAAAATGTTCGTGAAAAAATGGCAGTGATTGTGCAAAAATGCAACAATGATGAGTGGAAGGTGAACTACAGTGAACTGATAAATTCAAAGGACCCACTTTCTCAAGATTTGATGGATCATAATACCTGCCTGGCAAATCAGTGGAAAAAATACAACCCGGTCAAGCAACCAGTTACAGAAAAAGACCAAAAGGATTCAGATGATTCTGTAAATTTCTTGGCTGCAGAAATTGAGTTTTACAGTTGCCTTGCAGATAAACTCAGCTCTGGTGAATATATAGGCATTGATAAAGTACAACAAGATTATGACAATATGATGATGATGTATGGTTTACACAGAACTACCACTCGTGCTGCACTGAAGGAAATTATTGAAACGAATATCGATGATGTGGAATTCACACGCCCATGTGAACGCACTAAACCATCACTAATTCATTCAAGTAAGGCCCGTGAGGCTGCTGTAGATAATGCTGCAAACAAAACTGATAGACAAGATGTACAAGCAATGTTTACTACTGCAAAAATCATACGGAGAACAATAGAACAGAATAATAGCTTGAAATTTAAAGGTTCCTTGGTTGGTGAAACTATTGTTCCTGAAGAGTTAAGTATATTGTTGGGTTGGATAATCCAAGGACAGAGCACGGCCCAGTCAAATGTACGGTCTGAAAGTATCAGACATTCATGCAGTAACATATCACAGCAGATGATGCAAGCTTACAGATCAAACAGACAGGTTACATACAAACCCAAATCAGATTCCTCTGTGTTTCGCAGTGGCACTGAAACTCCTCTGATATTGGGCATGTCCCTGTATTGCTATCATGCCACGCGGAGTAAGAAGATTATTGATGCTGTATCCCATGCTGGTGCAGGAGTGTCATACCAGCACACACTTCAGCGTGTTTCACAGATAGCTTGCGCAGTGAAGAATAACATGGAAGAACATGGTGGAACACATTTGCCGAGCTCATCTACAGTGCCATGTGTGGCAGGAAGTACTTGTTCCAAAGCTCTCTCGTCTTGACCCAACAAAGCTTGGATGGTATCGAGAATCTACCAGTGAACTGAAACCAATTCTGTCCAAAATGCCTCCAGCCCCTGAATCAGTTACAGAATTGGTGAGGTGTGGTTGCAGCAAAAGTTTGTGTAATGCTCGTTGTTCTTGCAAGAAAAACAATTTAGAGTGCACAGAATTGTGCAAGTGTGAAGCCAATCCAGAGAGCTGTATGAATACCCAACAGGACTGCATGTCAGATCAAGAAACTGATTCAGATGAATAACTGTTTTCGCACTTTAAATTTCTTTATACAAGGAAAAATTGCTAATTCAACCCTTACAACAGACTAAAAGTGATATAATTTTTAAATTGGTGACTCAACATCATGGTTAAGGTAATGTAGTTGTAGTTCAATGTGGCCAGTGTGTAATTATACATATTTAGAAATCAAAATCATCAAAATCCAACTATTATTGGTCGAGATATGGGCAATAATGTGTTTTTATAGAGCAAATTTAAAGATGGTGGCCAGTAATCCAAGATGGCGGCCAAAAAAAATGCCAACCTGAATGTTTGATAAATTTATGGTCTATTGTCACTGAAAAATTAGGTTTGCAAAAATTAACCCAAAATTTTGACGAATCCCCAAATGACAACACATCAGCTTATACTAATTTCTGATCAATCCGTCTCTCGATGACTCGCCGCACACTAACTTTGACGCCTCGGTTACGAGTTTGATTCCGCGCTCTGCGGCTTGTGTATGGCAAGGGTAACGCTGAAAGTCTACTGATGGGATTTCAGTTTCATTTATTAATGCCCACAGTTCATCATTCGTCATGTTCCGCAATATCGGTGGTTCCGTCACTTTACACGACATCCACTCCACGATTTCCGTGTAATCCTTCGCGTCAACATTCAATTTTGGAACAACAAATTGCTGCACCGAACAATCTGTCTCATCTTTCTCTTTCCGTGCCTCCAATATTCTCCTCAGAGCCAACTCACGTATGGGTGCTCTTTCATCTCTCACCATACACAGCAAAAGATTTTCGGTGTGCGCAAAGTACGCGTTTCTCTGAATTACGGGATCGATAATCTTCTTGTGAGCAGGCGACATGTATCGTGATTTCTGAATCATGTTAAACACATGACGAGCTCCGTCCTTGTATGATGGCTTGCTTTTGATGGTAAACCACATAGGTGCATACACACGCATGATGAACGTGGCCAAATGAACTCAAGTTTCTCGATGGCTTCTCGGTTGAGACATACAGACGCAAGAGGCGATTCACCGTTGTTAGCCATCGTGAATGGTTTAAGATTGTGAGATGTGAGATGCACGCAACACACAGCATGTTACACTGCCACAATGTGTACTCAGTCTTATCATAAGACAATAAAACACATGCCATGCCCATGTTGCCGTGCAACCACATGAGAGAGGGTCCTATGGGTTGGCAAAGACAAGCTGGTAAACTATGCCAGGAATTTTCCATTGCTTGTAATAATTATAATATAATGGGCTCATCTGCCACATTATTTATATTAATTTCTGGTATAATATTATGGTACATGATCAAAGTAGTAATTAAATATTTAAACTGTTTAAAACAAACAGATTATAAATTATTATGCATACTGCATAGTTGTATAATATTGTTGTAGATTTCCGCCCGCCGGCGTGCGAACGACCGCGTCTAACTGATAGCGGTCGCTTCGCCCACCAAACGGACAATCTAGTCGCGGCTTTCCGGATCAACGCCGGAAACCAGCCACGGGTGTGATTTTAACCACACTACTACCTTGTCCGCACTCTACCCGCGCTACAGGGTCCGATCGCCAAATCTTCAATTTACCTAATTATTCGCGCGGGTAGGTTACCGAGAGATTGTACCTCAACGGGACCGCTTGGAAACGAGCCGCTTAAGCCGCTCGCTCCGTTTGCGATTGCCGAGCGGATTATCGCCAAGCCCGTAGGACCCGATTCTCTTATCGGTTATTAAGAAACCAACTATTTATTCCGATCTCAAATACGGCAGTTCAATGAGGGAATGGATGCAACGAACAGGTTTACATTCACACAAGGACATTTATTTGAACACATATACGGTCAAAGAAGCAATGCAGATATATACAAGCATGCAATGAATGGGGGTAGAGACAAGACGCGAGCAAGACAAAGACTACAACCGTCTACTTATTATGTACAGTCACTTGCACTTAACAGCAGTTCCTACTTATTAGACGGGCCCACGGACACACATACGCACACACACACACCCAAGAAATGGTGGCTGAGGCCTTTAATAACAGGCTCCAGCTCAGAGGACAGGTGAGCTAAAACCCAGAGCCAATCTCGAACCTCTCCACCTCGTGTGGTCTTCAAGTTGTTCAGACCCGGGCTCCAGCGAGAGCGAGCTGGATCCAATCGCCGTGAGCCGCGATCCTTCCCGAGCTCCCGCGAATCCTCCCGCGCTTCTCAACACGTGCTGGTGAGATGAGGCGCCGATCCTTCCCGTCGATGCGTCGCTTCCCTGAGGAACCACTTCCAAGAAGAGGCCGATGAGTTGCACCAAGCTGGGAACCAAACGGAGAACAAAGAGCTCCACGAACCAAGAAGAAGAAGAAGCCACCATTCGCAGCTCGAGCCGAGCAACCAGCTCAACTCTCTCCCAAACAAAGAGCTCCCCCGAGCAAAGTAAAAGCCGAAGCTCACTGAACCACCAAAGCAAAAAGCCTCCTCCCGAGCCAGGCCTCAGCCGAAGCTCACTGAGCCAGCCGAAGCAAAAAGCTTCCGAAGGCCTCAACCCTAACCAGTATCAAGCAGGACCCGAAGCTCTGCTGAACAATTCCTCTGCAGAAGCAAAAAGCTTCCGAATCTCAACCCAAAGCCTCAACCCTAACCCAAGCCAAACAGGACCCGAAGGTCTGTTGAGCGACTACTCTCTGCCGAAGCAAAAGGCTTACTACTCCAACTTCGGATACGAACAAAGAAAAGATCTCCTCTTATCCTTCTCCCGCCCTTCCCCCACTCCCGGCATGACTCATGCCCTCTTGCTCCATCCCCCGCTCATCCACGGGTGGGAGGGAGTTGTTGACATCATGAGTCACGGGACGGCAGGGTTCTTCTTCCTCTTCGCAGAAGAGGGGGGGGGAGGGACGTCTCCATTGTTTCGTTCCTTAACTATTAAATTGATCCGCAGCGCATCTAATTGATTTCTGAACATTTAAACAATGGAAGGTGAGCTATCTAGGGAACAAGCACTTATCGACATAGCTGACTAAAGGAACCTGAATGTTGTGTGCAATCGAATTCCCAAATTTGTAACATTATCATTAACACAGGCAATATAAATTGCAAAAGTAGTTTCGGAGTTATCCCTCTTGAAATATTTATTTTCGCAAAAAAGTTATTAATATTTTGAGTGAGTTGGGCTCCCTGAAGTCATTGTTTTAAATGATTATAATTTTGCATGACGAGTCATTTGTGGGTCCTACATCTTTTACAAACTATTCCAAAGGCATCCTGCATATTCTTCTTATATTTCACTCCACCCTAATGCATAGGGCCGACAGGATGGCCTGGAGGTACGCACTTTTACCTCCAAGCTGTCGAGCCTGCATTTGAATCCCGACCCAGCTATAAACTGTCATCCCAAAGATTCACAGGCAGGTTGATTCATCAATGTGTGTGCCGTCCCTCGGATGGATGGATGTAAAACGGGGAAGTCTTTTCTGCCGACATTAGTCGGTTTATATTAAAGATCCCATGGTGTCCTTCACAAACAGTAGGCGAGCTATCGCCGGCACCACGATTCTGAACAAACTCCGAATTCCTGCCCAAACCAACAGAGGGCATCGCATCGGTGGCACATCCGTACCCCCCCCCCCCAGCCAGCGATGCTACACCATGGCCTCGTGCTGCATACGAATGAAGAAGCGGTGCAACCGATTACAGCCTCCGCCAACCCTGGGTAAACTTGCAGCAATGTAAATGTTGTTTGCATAGTCAACCTGATGAAAAGAAAAATGCAGGAGCGTAGAGGCGAGTTAAGCACGAGCAGCAGTGCAGTACGATTCCGGGTTAATTAAATCAGGTTTCTGAACCAAAATCGTCGTGCGCAATGTTCAATCGATCATATAATCTCCCTAGAGGTGTGAATCAAGTCAACAAAACACAGATAATCTCATATAATTATTATGGTGATTTAATAAAACTAATAATAAAAGAAAAGACAACAGAAACCTGACGACACGCTTATCAACTAGACAAAGACAGGTTTGATGGTCAAGACACATTGCTGCACACGATTGGGTAAAGGCATCGTCCCAAATTGCACTGTATTTTGAGTTTGAAGTAAAAAAAAAAAAAAGTGCTTTTAACAGAGATTAGAACGTGTTGTAATTTATAAAAGTCAAATTAAGATTAATTTTTAAAAAAATTAAAAATTGATAATAAACGCAAGTGTACATAGAACACCTTTACCCCACACAGTGTCCAAGTGTATAATTAAACTGAATTAAAATAAACATTTTAAAGGTCGTATTAAGAAATATATTACAGAAGTTTACCGCAATTGGCGCAGTGTCTTTCACCGTTATACACCACCTCGTTGAACATGTTACATTAGCTCTTCGTGCTTGTTGTTTGTGTCCTTTATGATGTCCTTAAAAACTGGACTTTTCCTGTTTGGAATGATTTTCAATTTTGTTTGACTGACGGGCAGACAGAGTATTTGAAAAAGTTATAGAGAAAAAACAAAAAATAAAGTGAAATAAAATAAAATAAAATAAAAGAATGAATGCGCCCGTGTCTGAAGGAAGCAGTTCAGTTTGGCTTTTTTAATATGAAATAGGAAAAGTCTATAAAAACGAAGGAAACCCAGAAGAACCCTTTAGAACCCGACAAAATTAAACACAGTGGCTTAGATAGGTTCTTCTTCTTATTATTATTTTTTCTTTTTTGATGGATGGATGGAAGGACATACCCAAATATTGAAGCGATTTCACCACTTAAAAAAGTGCCGAAGACAGCAAGCCAGAAAAGGTATCGCAATCCCACCTTGCAAAAAAAATTCTAAAGACGGCATGCGTGTGCAGATGTCACATGGAACCGAAATAGCAACAAATACAGCCCCAACGATTGCAAGAAAGACAAAAGAGAACTAGTATGGGGACTCGGTAGAGCGCATACCTCCGCCACGCAATGCCTGATTCACGAGAACATATCGGGCCAATACTTTTTTGAAATATCATGCTATACAGTACTATATCGTTTTTCACCCTATCTCTCAATGGTGAAGAATCACTTTAAAAATTAAACAATTCTCGGATCCAGATCTTCATCAAAATCAAATCAATTCTTACTTGTCACACACCCAACCTGTCCACCAATTTTCGTCCGAATCCGTCCACAACTTTTTTAGATATCGTGCTATAAATAATTTTTGGCCCTCTCTCTCAACGGTGAAGAATCACTTTAAATATTATAGTAGTCGGATCCTGATCTGGATCTTCACCAAAATCTAATCAGTTCTTCCTTGTCACACACCGAACCTGTCCACAAAATTTCATCCATATCCGTCCACAACTTTTTGAGATATCCTGTACAGAAACAGACAGAAAGGGGTGAAACATAACTTGTGGTGGAGGTAAATATAAGGCAAAATATCAATAAAAAATACACTGACAATTGGGAAAACGATAAAAGAGCAGGGAGATGTTAAAAAACAAGTTGGACTCTTTGGAATGACTAAGAGGTGAGCTCAACTTTGATGGGGAAGGAATCATAAATTCCCAAGACCAGGGACTCCACACGAATGGCTTCAATAAAATGGTGGAACTGAGTTAATCAGACAGGTGTAAGCTCTCCAAGGTAGAAACAGAAAGTATGAGCCACCCCGTCGGGATGTAACAATAACTCATGTCAGAGCAGCTTTACACACAAAGGCACAACAGGGTACATAGTAATCCACTCACATCTGCAAAAATCTCAATATCCCAGTTCCAGAAAACTCATGGAAACATGAACCAAAAGCAATCACTGAAAACTAGGAAGGTAATGCTCACGTACATCCTGATGATCCCATCCAGCGTGAACAAAGAAAACATCCCATCCCATCCCATCCAGCATGAACAAAGAGACACACAGACACACAGACACACAGACACACAGACACACAGACACACAGACACACAGACACACAGACACAGACACACAGACACAGACACAGACACAGACACAGACACAGACACAGACACAGACACAGACACACACACACACACACACACACACACACACACACACACACACACAAACACATTCCTCAGAAACATAACAAACATATTTGAACAAACCTCGTTGTCCTGGACATGTTGTTTAAGTTGTTTAACTGTTGCACCGTTGGGAAGGTAAAGCGGAGTCGCCTCCGCACCGAACCGCCCGACCCACACTTCCCGTGTCGGACATCGAACCATATTCACGTTCACCACAAACATCCTCTTGTGTTATGACGTCTGAGTTGTTGCGGCCTGGCAAAGATCACCACCACCACCAAACGTCTGCCTCTGTTGCCAACTCCTGAGTGATCTTCCCCTTCCTCCTCTTCTTCTTCTTTCAAAAATATTTTTTTCTCGAATTTCGCTTTGATGCGTTTTATTCTTCTTTGTCCTGTCGGCCGCTTCTTTCTCTCCTTAACTTTCTTCTATTAAACCGATGCGCATTCTTCTTCTTCTTCGTTTTTAAATCGACGGTGTCTTTGGAGTCGCTTGGGTTGATGCGCTGATTTCGATACAGAACTGTATACTAACTGGATAAGTTGCCTCACGTTGTTGTCGAGTGGTCTTGAAGTCACGGGAAGCGCGCCACCCGCCATATTCCTACACCCACAACGCTTCCGCCATGCTACTTCACCCACAACGCGTCCGCCATGTTACTTCACCCACACATTCGCCATGTTACTTCACCCACAACGCATCCGCCATGTTACTTCACCCACAACCCATCCTCCATGTTACTTCACCCACAACGCTTCCGCCATGTTACTTCACCCACAACGCGTCCGCCATGTTACTTCACCCACACATTCGCCATGTTACTTCACCCACAACGCATCCGCCATGTTACTTCACCCACAACCCATCCTCCATGTTACTTCACCCACAACGCTTCCGCCATGTTACTTCACCCACAACGCTTCCGCCATGTTACTTCACCCACACATTCGCCATGTTACTTCACCCACAACGCATCCGCCATGTTACTTCACCCACAACCCATCCTCCATGTTACTTCACCCACAACCCATCCGCCATGTTACTTCACCCACAACCCATCCTCCATGTTACTTCACCCACAACGCGTCCGCCATGTTACTTCACCCACACATTCGCCATGTTACTTCACCCACAACGCATCCGCCATGTTACTTCACCCACAACCCATCCTCCATGTTACTTCACCCACAACCCATCCGCCATGTTACTTCACCCACAACCCATCCTCCATGTTACTTCACCCACAACGCGTCCGCCATGTTACTTCACCCACAACGCGTCCGCCATGTTACTTCACCCACAACGCATCCGCCATGTTACTTCACCCACACATCCGCCATATTACTTCACTCACCTTCCATATTTTCGACGAAAGTTCCACCTTCCGACTTGATTTTATTCTATTCCCGGTTTGTAAAAAATCGTTCTTATAGTATTTATCAAATTCCAGCCTGTGTTCTTTCCGGTGTACAAACTGCGCTGGTCTTGATCAGAGGAGAAGAGGAATCACATTTCACCGGTAAATGATATTTACATTTACCAAACAGTCCAATTCATTCCGATTCGTTTTGAGGTTGGCTTTGTAATTCATATACAAATTCATACACAAATTAATATACAACATATACAACATATACAAATTAATATACAACATATACAAATTAATATTCAACATATACAAATTAATATACAACATATACAAATTAATATTCAACATATACAAATTCATTTACAAATTAATATACAACATATACAAATTAATATTGAACATATACAAATTCATTTACAAATTAATATACAACAT
The DNA here is from genome assembly GCF_056783735.1 of Eptatretus burgeri. Lineage (NCBI taxonomy): Eukaryota > Metazoa > Chordata > Myxini > Myxiniformes > Myxinidae > Eptatretus > Eptatretus burgeri. Next base: position 27,004,088 of record NC_140967.1, on the reverse strand, counting down.
ATACAAATTAATATACAACATATACAAATTAATATTCAACATATACAACATATACAAATTAATATACAACATATACAAATTAATATTCAACATATACAAATTCATTTACAAATTAATATACAACATATACAAATTAATATACAACATATACAAATTAATATTCAACATATACAACATATACAAATTAATATACAACATATACAAATTAATATACAACATATACAAATTAATATACAACATATACAAATTAATATTCAACATATACAAATTAATATACAACATATACAAATTAATATACAACATATACAACATATACAAATTAATATACATCATATAGAAATTAATATTCAACATATACAAATTAATATACAACATATACAAATTAATATACAGCATATAGAAATTAATATTCAACATATACAACATATACAAATTAATATACAACATATACAAATTAATATTCAACATATACAAATTAATATACAACATATACAAATTAATATACAACATATACAAATTAATATACAGCATATAGAAATTAATATTCAACATATACAACATACACAAATTCATATTCAACATATACAAATTAATATACAACATATACAAATTCATTTACAAATTAATATACAACATATACAAATTAATATACAACATATACAAATTAATATTCAACATATACAAATTAATATTCAACATATACAAATTAATATACAACATATACAAATTAATATACAGCATATAGAAATTAATATTCAACATATACAAATTAATATACAACATATACAAATTAATATACAGCATATAGAAATTAATATTCAACATATACAACACATACAAATTAATATACAACATATACAAATTAATATTCAACATATACAAATTAATATACAACATATACAAATTAATATACAACATATACAACATGTACAAATTAATATACAGCATATAGAAATTAATATTCAACATATACAACATACACAAATTCATATTCAACATATACAAATTAATATACAACATATACAAATTCATATTCAACATATACAACATATACAAATTCATATACAACATATACAAATTAATATACAACATATACAAAATACACAAATTCATATTCAACATATACAAATTAATACACAACATATACAAATTAATATACAACATATACAAATTAATATTCAACATATACAAATTAATATTCAACATATACAACATACACAAATTCATATTCAACATATACAAATTGATATTCAACATATACAAATTCATATACAAATTAATATACAACATATACAAATTAATATTCAACATATACAACATACACAAATTCATATTCAACATATACAAATTAATATTCAACATATACAAATTAATATACAACATATACAAATTAATATACAAATTAATATACAACATATACAAATTAATATTCAACATATACAAATTCATATACAACATATACAAATTAATATTCAACATATACAAATTCATTTACAAATTAATATACAACATATACAAATTAATATACAACATATACAAATTAATATTCAACATATACAACATATACAAATTAATATACAACATATACAAATTAATATACAACATATACAAATTAATATTCAACATATACAAATTAATATACAACATATACAAATTAATATACAACATATACAACATATACAAATTAATATACAGCATATAGAAATTAATATTCAACATATACAAATTAATATACAACATATACAAATTAATATACAGCATATAGAAATTAATATTCAACATATACAACATATACAAATTAATATACAACATATACAAATTAATATTCATAATATACAAATTAATATACAACATAAACAAACTAATATACAACATATACAAATTAATATACAGCATATAGAAATTAATAACCAACATATACAACATACACAAATTCATATTCAACATATACAAATTAATATACAACATATACAAATTAATATACAACATATACAAATTAATATTCAACATATACAAATTAATATTCAACATATACAAATTAATATACAACATATACAAATTAATATACAGCATATAGAAATTAATATTCAACATATACAAATTAATATACAACATATACAAATTAATATACAGCATATAGAAATTAATATTCAACATATACAACACATACAAATTAATATACAACATATACAAATTAATATTCAACATATACAAATTAATATACAACATATACAACATATACAAATTAATATACAGCATATAGAAATTAATATTCAACATATACAACATACACAAATTCATATTCAACATATACAAATTAATATACAACATATACAAATTCATATTCAACATATACAACATATACAAATTCATATACAACATATACAAATTAATATACAACATATACAAATTAATATTCAACATATACAAATTAATATTCAACATATACAAATTAATATACAACATATACAAATTAATATACAGCATATAGAAATTAATATTCAACATATACAAATTAATATACAACATATACAAATTAATATACAGCATATAGAAATTAATATTCAACATATACAACACATACAAATTAATATACAACATATACAAATTAATATTCAACATATACAAATTAATATACAACATATACAACATATACAAATTAATATACAGCATATAGAAATTAATATTCAACATATACAACATACACAAATTCATATTCAACATATACAAATTAATATACAACATATACAAATTCATATTCAACATATACAACATATACAAATTCATATACAACATATACAAATTAATATACAACATATACAAAATACACAAATTCATATTCAACATATACAAATTAATATACAACATATACAAATTAATATTCAACATATACAAATTAATATTCAACATATACAACATACACAAATTCATATTCAACATATACAAATTGATATTCAACATATACAAATTCATATACAAATTAATATACAACATATACAAATTAATATTCAACATATACAACATACACAAATTCATATTCAACATATACAAATTAATATTCAACATATACAAATTAATATACAACATATACAAATTAATATACAAATTAATATACAACATATACAAATTAATATTCAACATATACAAATTAATATTCAACATATACAAATTCATATACAAATTCATATACAACATATACAAATTAATATTCAACATATACAAAATACACAAATTCATATTCAACATATACAAATTAATATTCAACATATACAAATTAATATACAACATATACAAATTAATATTCAACATATACAAATTCATATACAAATTCATATACAACATATACAAATTAATATACAACATGTACAAATTAATATACAACATATACAAATTAATATACAACATATACAAATTCATATTCAACATATACAACATACACAAATTCATATTCAACATATACAAATTCATATACAACATATACAAATTAATATTCAACATATACAAATTCATTTACAAATTCATATACAACATATACAAATTAATATTCAACATATACAAATTCATTTACAAATTAATATACAACATATACAAATTAATATTCAACATATACAACATACACAAATTAATATTCAACATATACAAATTTATATACAACATATACAAATTAATATTCAACATATACAACATATACAAATTGATATTCAACATATACAAATTCATATACAAATTAATATACAACATATACAAATTAATATTCAACATATACAACATACACAAATTCATATTCAACATATACAAATTAATATACAACATATACAAATTCATATACAAATTAATATACAACATATACAAATTAATATACAACATATACAAATTAATATACAACATATACAAATTAATATTCAACATATACAAATTCATATACAACATATATAAATTCATATACAAATTCATATACAACATATACAAATTCATATACAAATTCATATACAACATATACAAATTCATATACAAATTAATATACAACATATACAAATTAATATACAAATTAATATACAACATATACAAATTAATATACAACATATACAAATTCATATACAAATTCATATACAACATATATAAATTCATATACAAATTCATATACAACATATACAAATTCATATACAACATATATAAATTCATATACAAATTCATATACAACATATACAAATTCATATACAACCTGGATTCATATACAACACATAAAAAATTCATATACAACTTGGATTCATATACAACACATAAAAATACATATACAACATACACAAATTCATATACAACATATACAAATTAATATACAACATATACAAATTCATTTACAAATTAATATACAACATATACAACATACACAAATTCATATTCAACATATACAAATTAATATACAACATATACAAATTGATATTCAACATATACAAATTCATATACAAATTAATATTCAACATATACAACATACACAAATTCATATTCAACATATACAAATTCATATTCAACATATACAAATTAATATACAACATATACAAATTAATATACAACATATACAAATTAATATACAAATTAATATACAACATATACAAATTAATATTCAACATATACAAATTCATATACAAATTCATATACAAATTCATATACAAATTAATATACAACATATATAAATTCATATACAAATTCATATACAACATATACAAATTCATATACAAATTCATATACAACATATACAAATTCATATACAACATATATAAATTCATATACAAATTCATATACAACATATACAAATTCATATACAACCTGGATTCATATACAACACATAAAAAATTCATATACAACTTGGATTCATATACAACACATAAAAATACATATACAACATACACAAATTCATATACAACATATACAAATTCATATACAACCTGGATTCATATACAACACATAAAAATTCATATACAACCTGGATTCATATACAACACATAAAAATTCATATACAACTTGGATTCATATACAACACATAAAAATTCATATACAACCTGGATTCATATACAACACATAAAAATTCATATACAACTTGGATTCATATACAACACATAAAAATACATATACAACATATACAAATTCATATACAACCTGGATTCATATACAACACATACAAATTCATATACAACCCGACTGCTGGACAGTTTCGAGCTGTGTTCAAGTCATTTATAGAAACAACACTCATGTCGATATGAATTCTCCATCTCGAGAGGTTTAGTTTTAATAAATGACTCAAATGCACAGAAGGAATTGAGAATTCTTCGACACGAGCAAATACAACCTGTTTCTTCGCTGCAAGCGGTGGGGGTTGGGGGGGGGGTGTGAGAGAGAGATTCAGTGAATCGGGATGTCCTCTGGAGGATTCTTGGTCTTCGTGGGGTGCCACCGAAACTGATCGATCTGATGTCTGAACTCTATTCTGGTACTGAGAATGCTGTGAAGTGTGGTGGGACCATCTCTGACTTATTTCCAGTTGTTACTGGAGTTCGTCAGGGATGTGTACTTGCCCCCACACTTTTCAGCACTTGTATGGACTGGATTTTAGGGAGGATGTCGGAGAGATCAAGCTGCGGTGCATCGTTTGGGAATGTCAAGATCTCGGACCTTGATTTTGCAGATGATGCAGTCATCTTTGCGGAGACTTTAGACATCCTCTTGGGGGCCCTCGAGGTGCTGAATGAGGAGTCGGAGTCACTGGGATTACGGGTTTCCTGGCTCAAAACTAAGATCCAGGCTTTCAATGACATCTTGGATGCTGCTGTCCTGTCTGTGTCTGTTTGTGGTGAGGATGTTGAGGTCGTGGAGAAATTCACTTACCTTGGCAGTGATATTCATGTCTCTGCTGGCTGTGAGTCAGAGGTCAATGGACGTCTGGGTCGGGCCTGGGGAGTCATGGATTCACTGGATCATGGGGTGTGGTGCTGCCGGTACCTGTGCGGGAGGACGAAAGTCCGAGTCTTCAGGTCCTTGGTACTTCCAGTCTTGTTCTACGGATGCGAGACTTGGACTCTGACCAAGGATCTGAGACGGAGACTTAATTCCTTTGGTACCAGGTCTCTTCGAAGAATCCTTGGCTATCGCTGGTCGGATTTTGTGTCCAACGAGCGGTTGTGAGAGAGACGCAAATGAGATTTGTTACCTGCGTAGTCCGTGGGCGTCAGTTGCGGCTGTATGGACATGTGGCTCGTTTTCCTGACGCTGATCCTGCTCACCAGATTCTCTCAGCGGGGGAATCTCGTGAGTGGAGGAGGCCAGTGGGCCGACCACGTGCCTCATAGTTGCAGCAGGTTGATCATCATCTCAAGGAGATGGGGATGGGCTGGGCATCTGCCTGGGGGATGGCCAGACGGAGGCCCCTGGAGTACCGGCGGAAAGTGAACGCAGCGACGTGCTGCTCTGGTGCATGCTCCCATACCTGACCTGACCATCACTTCCACAGTGAATTAAACAAAAGTTAATGGCCAGAGATGAAGAAAAAAAACCCAAAACAAACGAGGAGTTGTCTCACACCAAGTCCTTCTGAAGAGTGCGTGGGGTATGTATTCTATGAATACCATCTTGCTAGTTGATCAAGTATTTACATGTGTGTGTACCGTATTTGCAAATATTAATAAAAGCTGTTTGCCATTTCATTTTATGTCTTTTCCTTGCAAAATACTTCTTGAAATACATAATTTTACCAGCCAAGCCTGATGTTGGCTTAACTGTTCAGGTGACTGCCTTCAGAGTCCAGGATCTTGAGTTCGAGCTCCTGTTGGGCCATTACCTAACACCAGGTGGGTTAACTCAACCTGTTATCCTTCTGAGGGCAAAATGATTACCAGCAATTACTGGAAACAGGGGGCACTGTATCAGTGGCAAAGCCACACTAACAGCAGTGATACAACCAGCAACCACAGGCTGCTTATGAAAAAAATAGGACCGTAGGTCCTGAAACTCACCTGGATCAGGAGCAACGGTCAATGACGTCATAAAAAAAAAATCACATTTCATTCATGCACTGAATGTGGTCACGTTATTGGTTGAATGGAAGCCCTCTCGATGCCGATTACAGCGATACCTTCTACCTTCGGCGAGACGATACATGGAATCGGACAAGAGAGGTCCCTTTAATGTTCCGGGGTCTATGACGTCACAACTCTGAAACCGTCATTGGAATACATTTGGGAAAGTGTAACACCATAACGAGGACAAATGGGTATCACATGTACGTTTATTATATGACCATTAAAGTTATCGCAGGTGAACAAATGTGTACGTGACAGGTACTCACCGATACGCATGAGAAAGGTAAGAATTTTTGCATCCCTACCTTGAGTTTAGGGGTCCTGCAAGTAGAACACAAAAAGTTTCAGCACCAATATGTCAGCCGATTACATTGAAGATTGATTTTCCAAGTTTTTGAACAATGCTCTTCGTCGGGCTTTTAAATAGCATCGAATTGTGTGAGTAGTTTCGGAGAAGAGAACAAATACCTATTTGGGGGGGGGGGGGTCTAAACCTCCTCAGACCCTGATTTTCTTTATGCAGTGACAAATTGTGGGACATTCAGGTGATGAAGGTTGTGGTCAAGCTTCGTCGAAATCATGTGTGCAGTTTCTGAGAAGAGAGCAGATACCTATTTAGGGGGGGGGGAACCTGTAGACCCCCTTCATGAGCATGCCCCCCAAAATAGGTATTTGCTTTCTTCGAAATCACACATGCACAACCTTGATGAAACATGACGACAACGTTCTTCACCAATGATATTCTTGGGGGGAAATGCCAGGGACATAGAAAAGTCCCCTTTATATGGTATATGCCACATGACAAACAATAGAAAAGAAGGAATTATTGCATAGCTCGTAAAAAATGCCAGATGATATAAAAAAGGGACATTCAAAAAAAATATCGTGTGCATGCTGAACTACCCTTAAGTTGTCAGGAGAAAAGAAGTAATGCTCTAGAAAAGTTCACATAAAGGGGCGCCCTACATATATAGGTTAAAACTTGTCAGTATGTGGTTTTTTTTTTTTTTGTTCCTTGAAAACGAAAACACAGAAGATAATACACCCGAGTGGGTTTGACGGTCAGCTCAGTACTCTCTAGAATGGAAACCGTTTATTATAAACAGGGCCAGACGACAAAAGTAACGAGAAACTAGTTGGTCGAATTAAATTTTCTTAATAATCCCAATGAAACCCATTATACATTATCGCCGTCTGATGCTTCCTTATAGGCCATTTGACCAATCGGTCATTTTGCACTTGATGACCCTGTAACCTTGACCCCGAGGCGAAAAAGCGAAAAAGGGCTCAGACGATCTATAGAGAGCAACTAGTATTATCATCGTGTCAAGTTAGAACTCAATCGGCCGAGACGTCGAGGAGACAGAAAAATAAAAATTGTTGACGGATGGACGGACGTCAAACGGTTTTATTAGGTCAGCTCGCTGACCTAATAATGTGCACTCGCCGAAACCCCGTCACAGACGGATTCCGTTCCATGAGCCCAATATGACAACCAGTGGCGGCTCTCGTAAGAGCCGGATCCCAGTCGATGTACTCCATGGCCTTACCTAATGAGGCCTACAAAACGTCATTGTACACAACATTTTTGGTGTACACTACTCCTTGTGAAGAAGTCCCCTGATTTGTGCACGTGTCGACTTTGACGTATAAACACCGTGTCAAAACTCCTCAGGTCACAAGTACCAAGAAAAACGTGACATGACCGCTAAGAGGAGAACAAAATTGGTCCTTCAGTATTAATATATAGATGCTTCAGAGTTGAAGGTTGACTATTGCCACTATGTGCGATGCACTCTTACAGGTATGAAGTTTCTTTCAGTCCAGGTCACAGTACCGAGAAAAACGTGACGCGACCGCTAGGAGGAGCACAAAATTGGTCCTTCAGTATTAATATATAGATGCTTCAGAGTTGAAAGTTGACTATTGCCACTATGTGCGATGCACTCTTACAGGTACGAAGTTTCTTTCAGTCCAGGTCACAGTACCGAGAAAAACGTGACGCGACCGCGAGGAGCACAAAATTGGTCCTTCAGTATTAATATATAGATGTGTATGATTAATTTGTTTAATAAATTGGCGCCCCTTTATATGAACTTTTCTCGAGCATTACTCGTTTACTCCTGAGAACACAAGGGTAGTTAGTTCAGCATGCACACGAGATTTTTTTTTAATGTTCCTTCTTTTATATCGTCTGGCATTTCCCACAAGTGTACGAGTGAGTTTGAACACACTAATCCAAACTGCATTATACAAAGTGATTTATCCAACCAAGTGGACAGTTTAGCTTTTACAAAGCTTTCTTCAAAATAATTCTGATATTCCAGCACTCTGCCAAGTGCCACATATGCAACTGTGGATTGCCACTATCTGCACGAGTGTCCGTTCACACAGTGACCACAATACTTCTTCAATTTAACTTGCCTTTTCCACAGCATTTTCCGCAGCATGGACCTTGGCAATATTTCCAATCGTGTGATTTATGTTATTATTAATCCGTAACAGTCATCACTATAGACACTAACATGCGAAATACCCTGCAGAGGCTGGAATACGGAGGTTAACGAGGAGATCCATAGCAGGAGGCAGGTGTCTGAAAAGGCCCCATTGAGTATTTATGGATGTGCAATCCTTTGATGCCTCATCCAAAGGTAATTGGAAGTAAGCACTGCTGATATCAAGCTTCGTGAAACTCTGTCCTCCATTTAGTTTAGGGTGGCATACAAATCCTCAATCTGCAGAATCGGATAGCTGTCTTGTCTTGCCGCTTGATTTGGAGTAACTTTATAATAAACACATATAGGGACTTGGCCATCACCTTTTAGGATATGCACTATTGGTGCTTCCCAGTCTAAGAAATGAACCGATTCCACAATTCCTTCCTTCTGGAGGTGCTCAAGCTCAAGGTCCACCTTCCCCTCCATGGCATCAGGCAATTGCCACGGTTTGAAAAACTTTGGCTGATCTAATGGATCCATACGGATTTTAGCAGTCATGTTCTTCATTCTGCCGAGTCAGTTCTGAAAAACCACTGGGTACTTACTGTTCCACTATTAACATAGGGGACGGATACCCCATTGTGACGAATATCGGCGCATTTCAGCTTGAACACCTTAGCCAGTTCTACCCTACGAGACTTGGGCTGGCACCATCCACAATCATGAGGCTAATAATTGGTTACAGTGAGTGGATCTCTGGTCATCGTATTAAACATCAACATCAATAGTTCCAACCACTTTGACCTGCTCCCCCGTGTATGTGCGTAAAACAGCACCGGATTTGCGCACCACCGGAGATATAGACCAAATATTTTTGTACAACTTGGCACTCATCTAATATATAAAAGGAGCTCGGTCCCGGGGTGCCCGCCTGCGTTCATCCATCAACAATTGTCCTAGAGGGGATACCAGCACAGCAGAGCAATACACGCACATACGTATGCACAGCATATAGCGTACTGCACATACACACGGGTTGGTTTCCTGGCACGGCCCATACCTAATACATACCCCAGACAGTTTGATCAAAAGGAGGAGAGGAGGGGTGGGGGAGGGGAGGGCGAGAGTTTGATTTTCCTCTTCGTGTGTGGTTGTATATGATATCATCTAAAAAGGCTGTGATGAATATCCCATTACTCTCCCCCTCCTCACTCCCTGTGAGTGTATAGCTGGGCCAGTATCACTGCACCACCCAATTTTATTTTTCCCCATTAACATCCATTTGTTTGTTTGTTTTCCAGCATTTACGCAAAGATTGATATTCCTGTCAGCAAAGATCTGGCATTTTTGTCACTGAAATGGAGGCTCCTGTGTCAGCCTGCATTTTGACATTTTTACCATTTATGTCAAAATCTGCTACCAGGGGGTGGATTCACCTCCTCATAGAACTGACACTACACACAAAATAAATGTCATCCAGAACCTCATCATCGACTTCAGAATCATGTTGCGCCACATTCGTTGCATGTTGCCTTTCCCGTTTCCAAATGTGCTTACTGGACCTCTTTTCCTTTCTACATGCCTTGTCAATATGTCTGACAGAATGGCAGTAATTGCACTCAGCATACTCAGACCTGCATTCGTCAGGTTCTTCTTATCCGTTTGTATACAGCACAAGGCTGTGGAATAGCATCATTGGCTTCAAGACCACTCGACCAATGAACATGTGCAGCTGATGTAATGTCCTCTGGCTCTGCTGGTTCGGGCAGGAATTTGGCCATGGTGCTGGCAATAGCTCACCTACTCTTTGCAAAGGACACCATGCGATCTTTGGCATCTACCAACTAATGCCGGCAGATGGGACATCCATCTGAGGGACGGCACGTACATTGATGAATAACCCTGCCTGTGAAACAGTGGAATGATGGTTAAAAGCTGGGTCGGGAATCAAACCCAGGCGCTGGAAAGCTTCAAGGTGAATATACGTACTTCTAAGCCATTTGGTCAGTCCATTCGTCAGGTGAATGTAATTTACTGGGACATCAGGAACATCCTGTGTAATATCCATTTAAATTTTGCCCATTGCTCCTGTGTTGGGTGTCCGTTTCCATTGTTACCAGTGCTGGAAGTACTCCTGGACTGCTTGTATTGTTCGTTATAGGCCTGAACTTTATGTACTTTTCCTCACCTCCCTTTGGGAAAAAGTAGAAGCATTCCTTGCCTGAACACCTGTTCCATGTGTCCATTGTTTTTCTGAAATCCAAATCCTTTTCTGACAACAATCGACATTGAATCTGCTGGCAATCGCATCGGCACTCACGTTAACTCACGTCCCTTCTGCTGGCATTAGTTGGTTAATGTTCAAGATCCCAGGTGTCCTTCACAAAGAGAAGGCGAGCTATCTCCGGCACCAGGGCCAAATTCAAAATTTGTGCCCAACTACTGCTGGGAATGGAACGGGCAAACCACCAAGTAATAACCCTTGTGAAGAAACTGTTTCAGCAGTACTGGACATACCTTCAGGCAAAACTCGAATACGAATTACAGGATGTTCACCAGTCCTATTAAAACAATTATGGATTTCATTTTCATTTTGTGCCCACCTTGTGAAGAAAAAGTACCAACTAAACTTTTGGGGGTCGGGGGGGGGGGGGGATGGATAACACATTCACACAAAAAGTTAAAATAAAGACTCAATTTTACTGGAATTAGCAAAACATTGACTTTCAAGTCAGTGGAAAACAAGAATCCCAGACAAAAATGGTTCGAATGTTGCTAACCTTTTGGGATGTTAAGTAACTTTCAGTGCAAATTATTGTGCAAATGCCAAGTTTCATTTGCTCATCACTTGTCACAAAAAACTCAGACATTAAATAAATCCCCCCCAAAAAAATAATAATAATGAAGCTGTTTCCCAAAAAAAGAAATTATACATTTCACTATAAAGCCAGGTCATCCGATAAACTTCCCAGCATTTGGCAAAACTTAAAAATCATTGAAAGAAAAAGAAGAAGAAAAAAAAACCTTACATTTCTTTAAAAAAAAAAAACTAACAAACAATAAAAAAAAGTGTAAACGGGTCCATGTAAACCCAAAATCATTTTGGCTGTCAAGTTTTGGAAAATAAAGTGTATATTACATTTACATGCTAAACAACACTTGGCAATGAAATAAAATCAGGACATTTTGAAGGGCATATTAGTATGAAGCTACTCATGTGTTGCTTTGGATTCCACAATTAATGGGTTGTTTCCTGAGCTGCAGTGATGCCACCCTTTTGTCTATTCTCATAATTGTTACAGACTTACAATGTTAACAGTTCATGGGGGATAGTGGTGATATCATTAAAGATCAGATATCAAACTGCACTACTGCCTCACTGACATTCGCACATGCACAGTCAGCCGCACATTTAAAAGCAGCGTTTAAAACCCTTCTGTTCCCGGTGTCTGACATATAGTACACCTAACGAAAATTGTCTCCTGGTAATTCTCATGATAGAAAACACATGTCTAATGTGCCTGATCACAGAGAAGTAAAAGTTTCATTTTCCAAGAAGAGAAGTTTCTTACACTATATATTTTAGAATGATGATGCAATACTTCAGTCCCGACTAGCGGGCACAAAAGGGTTCATCAGAATTGGAAAACCTATTCACTTTCCCCAAGTCAAACAAAATCGAAAACATCAGTGAATAATGGCACGAGAGATGAATGGAGTGTTCAAATATAAAATAGCATTTGTTATGAAAGTGGCTGCTCAACAAAATCAACTCAAAAGGTCCGTGTAACTTTCCACGAGGTGACCGAAAGGAAGCAGTTGTGCTGCAATTTGGTTTACACAAAAATAAATTGCCGATTACAGCTTCATTACTTTTGCAACGAGAGAAAAAGTTTCAAAATACAAATGTCAAATTTTAATAATAATAAAAACAATCATCATCGTCATCATGCAACATGCCCTATAAATATTGTTTGAACGTTTTGAAGAGAAAAGTAAAGCTTACATTCAAGTGGACCGATAGCAATTCAATTCATTCTTTTTCAAATTCCTTAACGTCTTTGTTGAATGATGGCACGATAGTAGAGGTATGCCACTCGCCTCCGGGCTGTGGAGCCTGGGCTTGAATCTTGGCCCAGCCAAACTGTCACCCTGGTGTTTCGAAGGCAGGGAAAGGCATCGATGTGTGCACCATTCTTCGGGATGGAAGTTAAACTGGGTATCCGTTTCTGTTGGTATTAGTTAGTGGACATTAAAGATATGATGGTGTCCTAACCAAAGAGTTGTCAAGTAATCGCCAGCACCCTGACCAAATTCCCAATTCCTGCACAACAGTTAATATCCTGCATCCGAGTGGCTAACGGTTCAGGATTGTAACTCAAACCAAGAAACTGCTCCGGCAGAACAGTCTTAAGGACCAATTTACAAAAACTTAACACAATGTAACAAGAGTAACTCCTAAATCATACGATACACATGGTAAAAAAAAGAAACACCGAGTGGGTTTGACAGTCGGCTCGGATACAAAACTTGAAGCAACCGAGTGTTAATCAACCTTAGCGACTACGAAAAGTGAAAACAGAATTCAAAATTGAATTTAAAACAAGCTCGAATGAGCTAAGATCCTCGTCCTCTTAATGACGTCATAAAAACGAATATGATGTCATTGTGATGTATCAGGTTTGGGATAAATTATCTGTGCTAATGCCCAGCTTGATTCCCGCAAACAAAATTCAAACAGCTTGCCTAGTTTCGGAGATAATGGTATAGGCGATTTCCATTAGCGGCAATATTATGACGTCAACTTTTTTTTCTAGGAAGAATTTCCAAAATTGGAGATGGTTACTGCCCGCGCGTGAGCTTTCTGCATATACATGGCAAGTTTCACGAAGATCCGATGAAAATTCTGGGTTGTGAAACAAAAAATGTCAAAAATAGGAATGACGTCATAAAAATTGATATGACGTCATAGTGATGTATCATATTTGTGGTAATTCATCTCTGCTAATGCCCTGTTAGATTCCCACAAAGAGAATTCAAAAAGCTTGCCTAGTTTCGGAGATAATTTTTTAGGCGATTCCATTAGCGGAGATATTTTGACGTCATAACCTTTTTTTCTAGGAGGAATTTTCAAAATCGGAGATGGTTACTGTCTGCGCAGGGTATGTCTACATATATATGCCAGGTTTCAGGAAGTTTCGATGAAAACTGTAGGCTGTGAAACAAAAGTCCACAAGAACAACAACGCGAGTAAGACTTAGAGATCCTCCACGAGGATCTAATAAACGCATGGAGGCCGCTGAAAGCAAAAATCTCCATATTCTCGGAATCATTCCCAACATCATTATGCAATTTTCAAACCCGCGTTTATGGCTGAGAAATAAATACTCTAAGTGTGTGCATTTAATGGCTGTATCCAGGACAGAGCTGGACCCCCAACAAAAAAGGACCCTCGGGCCACCGAGAAGCTCAATCACTCACTACCTGCACATCTGTGCGGCGTCACGTGACCAGCTAGCTCGCCGTCGGATGAAATGCCCGAACAAAATCTTAAACATCCGTTTTTCACCAGAATTCTTTCAGATACTTGTAGAGCACATCCCCAACCATCTAAAATATAAACATTAATCTCAGACACTACGAATAATAAGTCCCTCAGGACACGTTACGAGGTGAAGCAGTGAACGGAAAGCATGTGCTGTCCCTTCCAGAGTCTCACGGTTATTTGAATTGAATATATTTTCCTCATGAAAAGTGTGTTTCTGAGCGGATTTGTACGGAAATTATCTTCATTAAAGGTGTAGCTACACCAGAAGGTCCCAAGAGTGAAACCAGAAATCAACTAGAACTTAAGACAGCCTTGTTATATGGCATGGAAACGGATGGAAGACCATGGAAGCTACCCACCCCTCGCTGCAATGCATTCCGCACAGACCGAGGATATAAACATTCAATTTACACAAAACTCGATGCAACTGAGTGTTAAATCAACCTTAGTGACTATGAAAAGTGAAAACAAATTTTAAATTGAACTTAAAAAAAACCACGTGAAGCCGTGTTCAAGTCAGCGGACCTCGTGTTGCCCAATAAACAGGGCCGAGAAATAAACAGGGCCGACAGAGGTACTGAGAAACTGGTTGGTCGAATTAAATCTTCTTAATAATCCCTATGAAACCCATTATGCATTATAGCTGTCTGATGCTTCCTTATAGGCCATTCGACCAATCGGTCATTTTGCACTTGATGACCCTGTAACCTTGACCCCGAGGCGAAAAAGGGCTCAGCCGATCGAGAAAGAGAGAAAGAGAGAAAGAGAGAAAGAGAGAAAGAGAGAAAGAGAGAAAGAGAGAAAGAGAGAAAGAGAGAAAGAGAGAAAGAGAGAAAGAGAGAAAGAGAGAAAGAGAGAAAGAGAGAAAGAGAGAAAGAGAGAAAGAGAGAAAGAGAGAAAGAGAGAAAGAGAGAAAGAGAGAAAGAGAGAAAGAGAGAAAGAGAGAAAGAGAGAAAGAGAGAAAGAGAGAAAGAAGAGAGAGAGAGAGAGAGAGAGAGAGAGAGAGAGAGAGAGAGAGAGAGAGAGAGAGAGAGAGAGAGAGAGAGAGAGAGAGAGAGAGAGAGAGAGAGAGAGAGAGAGAGAGAGAGAGAGAGAGAGAGAGAGAGAGAGAGAGAGAGAGAGAGAGAGAGAGAGAGAGAGAGAGAGAGAGAGAGAGAGAGAGAGAGAGAGAGAGAGAGAGAGAGAGAGAGAGAGAGAGAGAGAGAGAGAGAGAGAGAGAGAGAGAGAGAGAGAGAGAGAGAGAGAGAGAGAGAGAGAGAGAGACTAGTATTATCATCGTGTCAAGTTAGAACTCAATCGGCCGAGACGTCGAGGAGGAGACAGAAAAATAAAAATTGTTGACAGACGGACGGATAGACAGATCTGAGGACATCAAACGGTTATATTAGGTCAGCTAGCTGACCTAAAAAGAAAGTTAAGCATAACTACAATAGAAAATAGTGCGTTTGCGGGAAAATAAATTACTGAAGAAAATTCATATTTTCTTTCAAAGATAAATTAAAGAACTCTCCCTTAACAAGCTGTATTTTCTATTCATCACTCGGTCAAGGAAATGTTGCACACCCAGCATGGGAGGAGCATCAAGCTGAAAAATAAATAACTTTTATCTGGTCAATGTTTCGAGAAATATCATGCTATGAAGGTAACAATATCGCTCCATACTTCCAATGGCTGACTACGGTACTCAGCTCCAGAAAAGACTTGAAGCCCAAAGATGGCAAATCAGGATGAACAATGCTGGAATGTCCTGCAATGAAATTGGGATGTAGCTTCCATCAACTTCTCAGCAGATTGGTTTGAAAACGGACAAACTAATGGGGTGAAACAAAGACAGGCCTCAATATGGATTACCCAGGGAGACCTTTAACAAAGAAAATGCAGCTCTGATCAGGCTTGTCTGACATATTCCTTTTTCCACGAGCAGTGTTGTGGCATGAATGGAATCTGAGGTTATCAACGAGAACTGTGCAGAACCAGCTTTGTGCTGTAAGTTACAAAGCTGAGCCGTTCTCAAACCAGGACAAAAAACAAAACAAAAACAGCCCACTTGATATGGTGCCGAGCACGACAACACTGGAATTTTGCATTGCGGAGGAAGATCCATTGGTCTAATGCGAGCCGATTTCTCCTGCATGCGATCGACACGTTCTTTCTGTCCCCTTAACCCTGCCGAAACCCACCACTTTCCAAGTTTCCAGTTTTTCTTTCCTGAGAGTTTACAGTTGTATCCATCTTGTTCACCTTCTATTTCCTCCTTCTTCCCCACGTACCCTAATCTCTCCAAGTCTCCCTCCATTTTGTTCCTCAACCCTGCCGCTTCTTGTTCCCCCCTCTCTTTCCACTGTTAGGTCCTGATCCATTCAATGCTCTCGCTCTTTTAAGAGCCTCAACATTGCATACAAAAAACAAATGAGACATCCTCACTTTTAAAAATTCAAACCTCCAAATTTCTCAACTCGATCAAGCATGCATACCTCACCTATTGTTTCATTTTTTGATAAACGTTAGTTTCCGAATAATTTTATCAGTTATTGCTGTGATCCAGAACAACGTTGCCAATGCTCAACGTTCTTTCCATGTTTATATAATAATTTAAGAGGATAGATTGTAAACTTGAGCTGCAAACATTTTGGTAAGAAAAATAAAAATAAAAAATTCGAAAAAAAATTGAAAAACTTTTGTGGAGTTGTACTTCAGCATTCCAATAAAGCTTGACCAACATCAAGTGTTCCCTTCAGTTTTTCTTCATGCAGTTCAGTGGCTTTTCCATCGGAAAGAAGTGGTGAACCCTCGAGGTCTGACAGCTGCCTGGGTTTTGCTTGAGCATTCACCTCCTGCAGCTCCTGTTCAGCCGCTGATGCTCGTCGCTTGGCGTCACGCTTGTTCAACACATCGAGGATACCCGCCCCAAATGCATCACCCTCCACATTCACCACTGTGTTTGGTCGGTCTCTGTGGGCCAGCAATGCACCAATCAAACACATGACGCTTGCCAAGGCTTATATTCAAATGTTAAAATGATAAAGGCAATCATTTTGGTTTACTTTCAAAATATTTAATGATTTAATTAAGGTAATGTACTTTTTACATACTCAAAAAATGCAAACATCACACATGGGACTTCAGATACCTTGCACAAAGCGAAGCTCGAGCAAATCGATGAACGCAGAGCATCTTTTAAGGCTGTTTTAACGTTTTAAATTTGCAGCACTTTCACATCCCAAAACTTTAGATGAGAGGTGGGAACATTTTTCTTCTTCAATCTTTTCAAACTAGAAGCTTTTCTTCTGATCATATTTGAGACAAAATAGAGCTGAGGGGTGCATTGTATCACAAAGTGCACCATCGGCTGGATGCAATGTTAAGCTAGTAGAGTGGGGGTCGGGTGGATGTTGAGATCCTTTGGTGTTTTTCAATGAAAGTCATCATCCATACCCCGACCAAATTTCACATTCCTGCCACAACCTGTTGCAGTCGAACATCAGGCCTGGCCAGCTGGATCATGAAAGACTGGCAATTGACAATAATGATCATTAAAATAACAAGGAGCTGATATCTAGGTACCCTACCTTTTGGGTGATGTGAGGAATAGATCTGTGTTCTATGAAAGCTAAATCTTGAACGAATTTTTGAAATATCACGTGTTCAAAAGTACATGGACAGATGATTGGTCATTTTAATGTCCCCCGCCTCTGACATGGTTTGGGGGTCGGGAGCCAAAAACTATCATAATGAGCTACTTTTTCTCTAACTTATCACCAGATAATAGCAGCAACCAAAAACGAGGAGGGACAAAGCTGCGAATGAAAAAAACACGACTGTACGAATATAAAGACTGAGCATATTGTGAAAAATAGGAGCGTAATACACCATTGCAAACACTGTTGTAGCATTTTGAGGACAAAACTCATCATGATGGAAGCAATTACACCAAATCAGAAGATAACAAGGCTTAACCAGTTTTAACTAGACGTGATTATTTTAAACAAAACCTATACATCATATTTGGAGTCGGATAACAGGTGGAATGTTTACCGGAATTGCACCAGAATCGAATGGTGGGAAGTAAATTGGAATGGGATGGAAATGGGGTAGATAGAGAAAGGTGCAAAAAAAAAAAAAAAAAAAAAATGAAAAAATAAGAAGGCAAAACAAGTAGGCCATTGTGCAGCAGGTGGAAAAAAGCAGCTCAAAATCGGTTGTCATTCCATGACTGAGGTGCCACTTGAAGTTTCACATACGAATAGACAAATATATGGCAGACTGGGTAAAAAGTTCTCCATGAGATCTCCGTCCAACACGGCACTGGGGTGACGAAGTTTGCTTCGTTTACTTCGACGAAAAGCCGCTTTTTGGCAATTTGGTCATTTTTAAGGACTCGTATCTCCAACACCATTAATACATGGGCTGTTGTACTCGGTGAACTTGAAGAATGGACAACATACCTTCAAAATTCAAAATAGTAAGGTTGTCCTTGCTTTATTAAAATAATTATCATGACTGAAAAACAGCGATTTTTCGTTAATAATCGCAACCACCCTCGTTTTCGATACATCACAGATTTCAAACTAATCACGGTAGAGAAGTAATTATGCATACATCAAAACAACCCACTGTGAATGTCTGTCAAATGAAGTATCAAGGTCTTGTAATCAATAATGGTTCTGTTGTAGTTATCGCAATCAGGTACTTCAGTAAGGTAAGTAAGGCTGAGAGGAGTGACCATTTGGCATTTTCTGCCTTTTCCATGCACCCATTGCTTCAAGACTACACAAGTCAAACAGTCTAAGCTGCAGTTTCTGAGAGCTATCAGAACAGTGTTTTCAAAGAGGAAGCAACACAAGAATGTCGACCGTCAATTACAGAGGGAACTAGTAGGGCACTCGCAGCGCATACCTCCGCCACATAATGCCTGATCCACGAGAACATATCGTGCCCAATACATTTTTGAAATATCATGCTATGCAGTACTATTGTTGTGGGCCGGGTATTGGCGGCGAGCACGACCGCTAGATGGAGCTGTAGAGTCGGCTCCACCGAACACCCGGAATCTAGATCGTACCTTTCCGATAACTCCGGAGGTACGGGTCCCTTACAGGACCGTGACTCGTCAATAATTCAGCCACGTGGTACAGGGTTATTTGCCAAACTTCAAAATACCTAGAGGCCCATGTGGCGAGCTACCGAGGAATTCACACCCTCAACGGAGCTCGAACGGGACAAGCCGTTACTGTGCTCGACCCGTGCGTAACCCAAGCGGATGATTACCGAGGTTCCGTTGGTCCCAATGCACATCTATGGCAGCAACGGCCTTTTTAATCCCCCAACACGCACCATGCTAAACCAATGAAGGAAAGGACAAGGACAAGCTGAAATATTCAACAAAATGGATATTTATATACAATAGGGGGGAGGGAACACACAAAGAGCAGAGTTAAACCGACTAAGCAAGGCAAGTATGTACAAGGCACTTCAACAATTCTACTTGAAGACGGACCCAAGGACACACACACACACACACACACACACACACACACACACACACACACACACACACACACACACACACACACACACACACACACACACACACACACACATACCCAAAAGAAGAAATGATGGCCGCGGCCTTTACTGATACCCCCAGCTCGGAGGGAAGGTGAGCTGGAGGTAAGGAGAACATGCTAGCTACCTGGCCGCGAGCGTGTGGCTCGACGTCCACACCTTCCCGGGGCTCCAGTCGCCAAAAGCACGGACCAGGGTAGCCGAGCCCAGAGGAGGCGAGACGAGGTGGTCTCCCGGGATGAGATGGTAGACCTCTTGTCGTTCTGCGCCAGACGAGACGCCTCGGATGCGTGCGATGCAGCCAGACGCAGACCAGACCGAAGACGCGCTCGAGCATACGGGACCAATCTCCTCTCTCTCGACCCGACAACCACGATGCCAGCAGACAAGGTCAGGCGATCCGGCAGACCAAAAACCAACTCAACTCCAACCCTTCTGTCGGATCGCACCGAACTATCATTCAGCCCTTCTCCAGAGGGGAGGAGCCGCCTGCCATGGACCCGCTCTCCCTCACTGGGCAGTTTTAGCGCGCAAAATGCGCTTGTCGCCCCCGTGATTAGCCAAAAGGGGCGCCAAGTCCGCTGATTTGACCGGGGGACGTGGAGGCCGCCACGGCGGACCGCCCCTCAAACAGGGAGAGTAACATTGTCCTGCGTGGGCTGCGCTCATTAGCCGACCGACGGCAACCTCGCTCTCATCCCCCGGATTGGGTGAGAGAGACGCCAGGTCCTCTTGAACTCCGCCCACCGCGAGCGTTATGGCGTCAGGATGGAGCGAAGGTGTTGTTGTAGTTGTTGGTGATGTAAAATGTAAAAGAAAACCCTGACTATCAAAATAACTCTGCAGCGCACGAACATTTAATTCCCATTAGACTAGGGACGGGTTCTATCTGAATGCTGAGTGCAGTAAGCTTCCAAATTCGTAACACTATATCGTTTTTGGCCCCATCTCTCAATGGTGGAGAATCACTTAAAAATTATAGGAGTCGGGTCTTCACCAAAATGTAATCAGTTCGTCCTTGTCACACACCGAACCTGTCCACAACTTTTTGAGATATCCTGAACACAGACAGACAGAAAGGGGTGAAAACATAACCTCCTTCACCTTCGGTGGCAGAGGTAAATAATCATGCCTGGAATATTGCAATTTATCCAAAGAATCATTATCTGCCATATTTTTGATGTTTGATGCCAAAAGCTGCAATCCCAGCACCATACATAGTAATTTTGGTTAAAAGGCAGAGGCAGGCACTAAACAAAGTGATCAATTTATTAGATCAGCCTCCTCATCATCATCAACACTTTCATTTTCTGCTTTGAAGAACGCTTTCATTGGTGTTTTTGAGGAATTGTCGCGGTTCTCGTATTTACAAATGTCCGTGCATGACAAATCGAACTTGCGACACGTACACCGACGTGCAGCGCACTTTGCAGGTGCAGTTTACAATTTGCAAGATCACTTCAGGAGCTGGCTGTTGTGTCATCCAGACGATGGTCAATTCATCATTTGTGATTTGCCAGCCATGCCCGACAGGAGACGGAACATTAATAATTATTGAAGACAGAGCATGCCTATGAATGGCTGCCTGATAATTAGCACGCAGTGTATGCTGATGCAGTGCGTCTCTCATTGGTGGCATGCTTTGTTCGCTAGGGGAAGATGCCAAACAAAATACTTCAAATCGAGCATCGTTCACATCATCAGCTGAGACCAGCCCGTATAAAGCGCAGACAAATTTCTCCAAAGTGGCCTCTGTTGTGGAGGCGACTTGGAAGTAATTGCCAAATTGAGAAAATGCCCCAATAAATTCCTCGTTTCGGGATGCGAGAGCGAAAGTCTTCTTCTTGCCCTTTCCATAGAAAGCACGGAAGCCTATTAAACTATGAGACAATCCTTCACCAAGGCCACTTTTAAGGCATTCAATATTGATCACCTGGGCATGATACTTCACTCCAGTAGAAAAGTAGAATGCTGCCTGTATCTGATCACTCAAGGCAGAATCACTGGCATGTTTTGCATGCAAGAGGAGGTGGGTGTCCGCCTCTTCGTGGTCACTCCGGAGCTCATCCACATAGTGCAGAGATGTATGAAACGATTTAGACTGCGACATGAGGCAGTCGTCCATGTCTGTGATGAAAATGCAGTAATCTTTCCCAAGGCCAGGCAAGCCGGTTGTATGCCACATGTTGAAGAGGAATTCAAGAAGAGCTTCTGTTTTCACCTGAGGATAAATATTTCTTCCACCGACTTGGAACTCTTTGGGGGAAGATGTATCAAGATATCTCTTCATCATCCGATTACAAATCAAGGAATTTGAGGAAATGGTGAAGATTCGACGACGGGCAGACTTATCTCAAACTTTGTTTGCCTGAAGGATAGTATGAAACCCACTCCATCACTAGATCAAGTGGAGCCCAGTATAGACATATCTCTAACCAGTCGGATAACATTCCAACCATGAACACTGCAATGAGACCATTCAGCATTCTTAATGGACATGGCCGTGTACCTGTCAGTCACGAAGTCAGCCCCAGAACGATTGAACTTCTTCATGAGCTGCATAATGACAGAGTATTACTTTAGCCAATTTGCTGAATGTGCCAGGAATACTTCTCAAATATTGAATTATAGCCATGCCATCTAAAATTACAGCTGTATCACTCGGGAATAAGACAACAAGAACATCCTCCGCCTTGCTCTCCATTAAATTTAGCAAAACAGATTTGTCCATCTTTGCCATGCTGCCATCTGCACTCGCAAGAGGAAGCGAAACCGAACTGAGAGAATATGATAAAACTTCTCTCACATCTAACTGGTGAGTCTGACTGATAATGAGGAGCCGTGCGAACAGAGTGTGATCAGAACGCAAAACGATCTCTTTGCTTGATTTTACTTGAGATGTTGTTTTCACGTGTGAAGTGAATGTTTTCAGCTTCTGGTTTTTTAGGACAGAGTAAATAGTCTGGGAGCCAAGTGAGATTTTATTGCTCCGAGAGTTCCAAAAAGGTTCGATGTGATTTAGGTGTAAAGGGACCTTAACTAACAGCAAAAAACCACATTCTTAAGTAAATATACTGCGGGATGAGATGGGGGGGTGCCACTCGAATTACCCCCAAAATGCCATTTAATTGTTGTTAAAGTTCCAAGCATAATTCCTTTGCTATTTGGTCGAGGACATCTCACTGAGCCCAAATCCATTACTTAAGAAAAAATATTTTGTGGGAAAAGTAATTTAAGACGCATGCTAATTAGGGCTAATTAGCCATTTAATTACTCTGAATGATCCATCCTTGGAACCAAATGCAAAATGTAGAGTAAATTCCACTGATTTAGAATCACAAACTTAAGAAGAACGAAAATGTGAGAAAGTCCACTTAAGATGAGGTCAGATGTAATTATCATGGATGCTAAGCAAGGGCACTGATTATGAAACTGCAAGTAATATCGAAACATAGGCAAGGACAAGATAAAAAAAAATTATACTCCGTTTATTTGGTACGGTATATACTCCAGAAAATAAAGAGAAAATTCAGGTCTACATCATGAATGCCATCCACCATAATTGCACATTTCTAAGTGTTTTGAAAAGTTTCAACTTGCCAAATCCAACACACGTGACATTTTAAATAATATCCCTATCTTGAAAGGCTGACAAACATGCTATGTTTGCATGGTTGGTTTTGAAAGGAAATTAAGTAGGAGGTACAGTATAACCTCTCTATTAAGGACACCCTTGGGACTGACAAACGCTGTCCTTAATAGTGAGGCGTCCTGATTACAGAGGGAAAATTGAATGGAAATGACCAATTCGGGACTAGATTGGGTGTCCTTAATAGAGAGGTTGTCCTCCTGGCAGAGGTGTCCGTTAAAGGAGGTTCCACTGTAACTATTTTGCATGGATTAAAAATAAAATCCCACAACTGTAATTAGCATACTGCAAATTTCTCGTCCAGGGGTACAAGAAACAGAATGTATCTGGTCAGAAACATTCGAATATCGTTGTCTGCAATACCAAAATAAAGTTTTTAAATCACATATAATAGAGTTTGCAAGAGCCATAACTTTGCTTTGGTTACCAGAGTGAACACTGTCAATTAAAACGCATCCACCAGCATTACTGAGCTCGTCATACTTCTCATAATCACTTTGTCAATAACTGATCATACAGTATTAGATGCAAAAAGTTTCCAACTGATACCGTCATGTTCACAAATATTCTAGAGACTGTGCATTGTTCTAAAATGTAAGAGTGTTTGTGCCAAAGTCTCACAGATCCACAACTGAAACAACAGGTATTCTGGGTAGACATCCTGATGATCCATTATGCAAACAACTGGGGTTTATAGTGCACATTCTTACAATATATTGCTTTCGGAAGTTACTAGTACAAGCAAAAACAGATAGCTTGCCTTATCTATTTTTGGTGCTAATTATCAGTATCACTATCAGATTCCTCATCTGATGACAGAATATCATCTTCATCCGAGGAAGACATTTCCATGTCTGTGTCGCTTTCGTCATTTTCATTTTCCTCATCCTCCAACACCCCTTGATCCCTAGTGATCAAGTGTTAAGGCAAATGGAAATGAATACAGAAATTCTGATCGCTAACACTGAGCTGGGTTTATGGTGTGACACCTGGTGTGATCCTAGCACCCAACACTGGCTCTGACCTGTGATCACACCTGGATCTAGTGTGATCCAGGGATCACACCTAGATTCTGTAAGCAGGTCACAACTGGTGTGATCTTGAGTGTTAGGTGTCAGGATCAGGTGTTAGTGTTGTGGGGGAAAAATTTATATTAATGTATTTTAAATTGTAACAAATGGAGTTTCAGAAATGTAACTTTTATGCTGCAAGTTGAATTGGCTGTCATTTCTGGCCAAAAGACTTTTGCCCTAAATGATAAGAAATGTGTTGTTCTGGAGCAGAGTGACCGAGCTGATAAATGAACCTTTGCTTAGAAATGTACGAAGTGGCTTTTCGTCTAAAGGACACGTCTACAGTCTGGGTGAATATCCCCCAACCTCTCTCTCATGAAAGTATGAAATGCTTTGAAATGTAAAATTGTTTTCAGTGCAAGCACGTGAGGAAGTATAGTATCTCAGTGGCTTGTACTCCTTGGAACTGACCAAGTACCAAGTTAGAATAAAACTCTCTGATGTAATGTAGAAGTGAATTGAATCGGGTTGGTCTAACTGTTAACTAAAGTAAGAATAAATGAAATAGAACCAAATAATATTGCAATCAATGGGGATTCTTAAGTTCATTGTACAAGAGTGAGAAGTGTATGGTGTATAATTAGAAAATAAATTGTTTCACAAGGAAGGACTTGTGTGGACATCAGTTTTATTATTGTCGATAGGGTTTTTTGTAGGATTTTATAATCAAATCGGACAAACGTTAAACTCTGTCTGAAGTCAAATAGGATTCCACAAATCGGCCAGTTAGAATCCTTCAGGAGGACAATGATCACAACAAGGTGGGTTTTAAAAATCCACGTCAGTGTGATCTTAACACTGGCTGTGACCTCACCCACTGTATCAAATGCTGGTCCAACTCGACCATTATCTAGTCTGCAAAGTAAACCAACAAGGCCAAATGCAACTTATTCTGAATTTATCATAAAAAGGAATTGATACCAGGTTACAATTGAACTAATGAGATGATTTCAGCATTGGCATACCATATGCATGCATGTTGAGAAAACTGAAATTGGCATGTCATTGAAGACCTTTTACTAATTACCGGTACTTTACTTGTTTTGAACTTACCTCGCCAAGGGGCTCTGCAGTGTCCTTTTTACCTTAAGATAAAGCAGCCCTCATTTGTGTTGGATAGTAAGCAACACATTGTCAACTATAGGGGGAGCACTCGGTAGAGTGCAAAACCTCCGCCGCCAATACTGCTAGGTCACTCAAGTGAACCTGATATCCTATTCATTCAATTTGACGTCAACAGTGCTCACAGTTATAGTTTGCAACTTTCCCTTTTACTTTTAACTTTTACATACTCAATTCATTCGTCATAATTAGATTCCTTGAGACAGAAATTGATTTTACGTGGGTATATCTACCTGAAGTTCCAAAATCAGCCGCAATTATAATTTTGGCATGTTTTTTTGTTGGAAATCACTTAAAACATGTAGAAATGCAAAAAAAAAAAAAAAACAAAAAAAAAAAAATCGAAATTTTGTTGAAAAAAAAGTTGCAAAATTTTTTTTTTCTCTAACAATTTTTTTTTTGGGGGGGGGGGTGGAAATCACTTAAAACATGTAGAAATGCAAAAAAAAAAATTAAAATATTTTTTCAAAATGGCCGCCATAGCGGCCATATTGGATTTTGGAGCAAGTCCAGAATCCAATGGCATGATCCTTGGACCATACCTAACCCCCCCCCCCCTTGAAGAGCAATTAAATGGTTTATTAGCCCTTATTAGCATGCATCTTAAATGAGCTTTCCCACAAAATATTTTTTCTTAAGTAATGGATTTGGGATCAGTGAGATGTCCTCTACGAAATAGCAAAGGAATTATGCTTGGAGCTTTCACAACAATAAAATGGCATTTTGGGGGTAATTTGAGTGGCGCCCCCTATCTCATCCCGCATTAGATTTACTTAAGAATGTGGTTTTTGTGGTTAGTTAGGGTCACTTTAAACCTCAATCTTCTCAAACCTTTTGGAACTCTCGCAACCATTAAATCTATCGATCGGGAATCAATACATGTTCCAGGATGATTCTTGAGCAAAGCATCACCGACCTTTCACAGCTCACAGACTGACAATCGCTGTGGTCGCGTTGTGAGATATCTGGTATACTCCAGGAAACACATCCCGTGGTATCAGACTTTGGATGCAACACAGTCACTTGCCAATCGGTATAGCAAGATGCTGTCATCCTTTTTGGCTGCGGAAGCCTTTAACAATTGACCTGAAGGATCACAGCAAAATAATGAATAATCGTAATATATTTACTTGGTGAGAGAACAGACAGTAGGTGAGGGCAAAATGGCTTTGGGTTGAGGAGCAAGGAGGGATGAAGCATCATCTATACCTACCTGCAGCGATTGTTTCTGCTCGAATCAGCACATCTCGTTTTGGCCCTCATCGTCAATTTTTTTTGATGAATTCTTTCTTCTTGCACAATATGCATATTCTTGGAAGAATGTACGACTTTGCTGACAGCAAAGGAACTTGATCGAAGTTTCTTCTTGGGAGAAGAGTGATGCTTGAGGGTGGCTAACAGTTGACAGTTCTGAAGCACCTTACTTTGCTCGATTGCAACGTTTCTGGCTACCATGTAGCAGTTTTGCTTTTTTTAAATCAGTGAAACACTGATAACAGGTATCATGATATCCAGCACCACTGGGTATATTAATAAAGTCAATGCCGGCATGATTCCTGTAATGAGACTTGGCTATCTTACCATATTCACCGTCCAACCCCATCCATTTCGACAAATATTCATGGTACTTATCCCACTGAATCTGTGTGAAGGTACAAATATCTTGTTTCTCAACAGATAATATATGCATGACACACAGTTGGGGTGATTTTTTTTTGATGACTTTTTTTTTAGACAATGTTGCAATGCACCCCTTGCATGGAGGAGACCATTGCTGAAAAATATTGTGCTTATTGTGACAATACTGGTTGATTGGCTGGGTGTCAAAAGTACTACACCATGCGACCAACTCCCTGCACCCACGAGCGGCTACACGATAATAAAATAGTGCTGATCATAAAAAAACAATTATTTAGTGTTGTACAAAATTCACGATGCAAACTTTTTATATCGACGAGAAAAATGTTTCTGAAACGTATTCAAGCATAGATAAGTAGTACCCCTCCAATGGAACGAAACCGAACGAAAGCTCAGACTTGCTCATGGCCTCATGTTTCACAAGCATGGAATGGATTGAACATTTTACCACGTCAAGTTAGTAAGTTACCTGTGTGAAGAAATGGGTATGTGTCACCCATCACTACAAGACACACTCAAGTTCAATGTCCTAGGCTATGGGCTTGATCAAAAAATCTAAAAAAAAAATGTAATAAACTGCTTGTTTATATAAAACAGTTCCTCAAAAATCAAACTTGGGAAGGCAGAAATGATGTACTCACATGAGCCAATCCACAGCAAGGATCAGAGAAATGTCCTTTGTTGGGAGGCCTGCAGCCTCAAGAATGACCGCCAAGGTCAGTACAGCACCAGCTGGGATCCCTGCTGCTCCCACACTTGACGCTGTGGCGGTGACCCTGCACAAGGTTGCATAACATGCACTCAAAATCCAGTAACAGCTGAGCTAAAGTCTAAATACAGCACATGCAATTAACAATTGCAGGAATATTATAAGATTGTTGAGTTTTACAATCAAATTCAGTCGTGGTCAGGTCAAACACAGTGATCCCAAGTCATTTCATACATCTTTCACTTGATGTACATTCTATCTCTGACAGTTCCCTGGAGCTCTTGTCAGTTTTAACCCTACACTGTCACCTGGCTATCCCCCACCCCCCATTCGTCCCCCCACCCCACGGTGGGAATAATTTACCCCATAAGGTACATGGACTAAACTTTGTCAAAACAAAGAAGTATGATGGTAGATTACAAAAATAATAAAACTGACCAAATTTATAAAGGCATAACTAATTAATCAACAATTAGTTACATGATTAATTAATACTTAATTATATGTTCATTCACTTTATTTTGTAAAAAGTATTTTCTTAATAAAGCTTGATTTAACAGATCAAATCGTTGAATTATTGTCTTTGTTTACGTATCATTGTATTATCATCTGGTTACACCTCGTAGTCACCACTTTTACCGTTGCTGTCATTTTCTTTGTCTTTGACTTTGTCTTCATAGTCATCCACCTCTTCTGCTATAACAACAAAAAAGTATTTCAGGCCTGAAGAAAGCTTTTTCCACTTTGGGGCAAAAACAAATTTACCCTTATTTGTCAAAATTTTCTTAAAGACATTGCAATTCACTGCCCCCATCTCCTCCGGGCCTGTTTGTTTGTTTTTCTGTCCAATGTAACTTTATGTCCCCAAACACGAGATTCTCTTTCTCGCTGCCAGTAACTTGGTTGAGGCTCATTCCTTGTGTCAAAGCCCCGCTTCTCTTGTTCTCTCATTTCTTTCACACCAAGAGGTTTGATGCTTTTGCTTGACACACTGATCGACAAACTTCATGATATTTCGCTTCCTTTGCTGCAAAATCAATCTCATTTGTCAGTGTAAGTGACTGGTCATCTCCCTTCCAACGTGCATACTTCCTCACATTTTCTTCGAAGTTAGTCGTTTCGACATTCACCAACTGTTGCTCTGTCTCTTTTACCTTCTTCCTTGCACAGCAACAGAAAAGGTACGCTTGAGGAAATATCCCTGTTCCTCGTTTTGGTTTTGGGGTTCCGATATCTGAGCGGGTGATTCTCCGATTTTTAAGCTCATTTGTTTCTTGTATTTGTAGGAGCAGCGTCGACAGCATCCACTGCATCTTGATGTAGTTTTGACAACACGGTGAATTGTTTGTCGCAGCCCATATGGAATCCATGAACTGTGTTGATCTCTTCAAGCGGCAAAAACGTCTGCATACCACAAAGCCTGTTGCTTCTGTGCAATAAGAATCAGTTTGCATTTTTGTAATGTGTTGTTGAAGAGAACGTCACCTTGGTTTACATTGTCAGTTTTTCCATGCACAGGACAGACAGAACCTGAAGAGAAATCAAAAACAGGGGTGTTGGTGTTGCACAGCTTCCTTAAATGAAGACAAATTTTGCTTTTGAGTTTGTAAAAATTTTTACAAAAACTTTACTTCTTTCCTCGTCTCATGAATTAAATAAAGGGACCAGGCCTGTCATTTATAACAACTTAATAAATTATCTAAAAGTACCTCGTGTTTTCTGTTGCTCAGACATTATTTGTGCCCTGGTTTCTGCTGATGAATTATCTGCAATCTCGAAGCACAGAAGTAGTAAAAACACTGTACATGCAGTACAATACGAGGGCCTACTTGAATTTGTGCAACCTGGAATCTCGGTCTTTTTCTCCATTAGTAGAACAGACTTATTATTTTTGTAATCTACCATCATATTTGTTTGTTTTGACAAAGTTTGGTCCATGTATTAGATGGGGGTAAATGCAAGAGGGGGATTTTCTAGGGGGTTTGGGGGTCAACCTATCAGCTGGTAAGGCAGTTGACAACCTTTTTGAGAACGATTTAGGTCACCTAAGTAACTTCAAGGGGTCAAACCTTATGTGGAAAATGGGGTGAAATATTCTGTCATGAGTTCCCAGGCTTATATTCTCATAATAAAGCTTTGTTGAAAATTTGATGACAAAAGCTCAAATGGTAAAAAGTTACAGCCTGGCCAAACAGACAGCCACACACAGACGCACAGAAGTAATTGCAAAACCCCATCTCATGCTGCGTGGGGGACGGGCTAATTACACTTCACAATATAAAATCTGCTATTTTCAGCTAAATGTCACATGACCTTTGCCCCTTTGAATCTCAAATCAAATGAGTTCATATTTGCACAATGATACACTTTTGTACCAAGTTTAAGAATCCCTTCAGTGGTTCGAAAGTTATCGCGGTAACAAGAATTGATCACAGATGGACGGACAAAACTCAAAAACATTAAAAAATAAATAAATAAATAAATAAAACGTCCTCTGACTGTCAAAATCAAATTTGACAGGTCATCATATTGCTGTGCAATGCTGTGCAATGAGCCTGGTGTTGGCGCAATGGTTAGGGCAGCGGCTTGGGATCCAAAAGGTCCTGAGTTCAAGCCCTGTTGGGCCACTGAATTAATACACCAGGGGGTTGACTCAGCCTGTCATCCTTCTGAGGTCGGCGAAATGAGTACCAGTATACTGGGCCGGTGTATACCCCGGTTAGAATAGGTGTACCATATCCCTGTGTCGTAAGAGGCGACCAGGGTTGCGTCAGGAAGGGCATCCAGCGTAAAACATGTGCCAAATCACTATGCGGATCATACAGATGATCTGCTGTGGCGACCCCGAACGGGAGCAGCCGAAAGAGGAAGATCATATTGCTGTGCAATTTCCATGCTCCTGTCATGCGTTAATAAGAATCGTTCAATGATGTTGTTAAAGGTCTCATCGTAAGACAGGAGAAATGTTAAACCTTCAGGCAATTACAAAATGATTAATGAACAAAAATAAAAAAAATAAAAAAATTATACAGGAGGCGGCGCACCTCTGTTGAAAAATGTGACAATCAGACCAAAGAAATTATTGACTAAACATGCAATCATGCTCAAGATGTGAGAAATATCAAACCAATCATGAACCTTTATAAACTGAAATTTTTTTAATCCACTCAAATTGTGTTTTATACTTTACGGTACATTTCTGCATACAAGGATCTAAATTGGGAAAGATTGATGGTAATCAAAGCCAATCAATCAATCGAGTCTTTGAAATTTGATGCACATTTCACTTCAACTACATATATAATATCTGGTTGGTGGTGCAACCCGAGGAATCTGGACTTGACATCAAGTTAAGTAATCGGGTTTACATTAACAAATGCAAGCATGGAAACGGCTATAAAACGATGATGATGATAAACAATGGATTTTATCAACAAAAAGTTGAGTAGAATGTGCAATTATTTCGAGTTGGCCCTTCATCAGAGCAAAAGTCAAAATGAAAATCAACAACAAAAAAAAATTGGTTTGATGAAGGGCTAACAAAAGAAACGATAGCTGCACCTCGTTTCCAATGATGGTTAACATACTGTTATCAACGTTTAGTTGATAAAATTACTTGCTTATCTTGTCTGCCACTGCAGACCAACACCTTCACAGAGATGAGTGTTCTACTGCACATTTATGGTGATCTGTCTAATGTCTATCGTATCTCAATGTTTCTTTACAGCAGAAACCCTTACAGGATGGTAAAGATCTGCCCAAAGGTGAGGGTCACGTCATTGAGGTTTGCGATGAAAACAGCGGCAACTGTCTGGAAAAGGGCTGCACCGTCCATGTTGACAGTTGCTCCGATAGGCAAGATGAAGCGACTGATCGTCTTGTCAACACCGTTCACTTCCTCCACGTGTTTAATCATCAGAGGCAACGTGGCAGAACTGGCAACGAGAAGATCACGATCGATGAATCACAAGACACCACCATGGTCAACACATACCTTGAAGGTCCACAGAATCAGAATTTTTTTTTTTGATGTGCTTACATTGATTTTAAGTAATAAACAAAGAATTGAACTTTGTGTTTAATCCTAATATTTTTGTTTAAGAAACTTCTAAAAACGAAATGTTTAACGTTTTATATGTATCTATCTATGTCCAAGTGACATGTTGTATAATGAAAGAAGATTGTACAAAAAGGGGAAACGTCTGATATAAAATAGGAAATGCCTAATAAAAAAATAAAATTGCACATTTTCTGTGGGTGAGCCACCGCCCGAGGCAGCACACGACAATGCGAGGACAAACGCAGGCGAGTAGGGCATGAACTTTGCTCGAGTTGATCGATATATTCAGTGACAGTGCAAAAACTTTTGCTGTGCATGGCCATGGCTTGGAAATGAAAAACCAAGCTCGCAAAGTGGCTTAAGCACTCAAGCAAGTACTCCAATGAAACGGTTGACAAGGAACGGCTGGCATGGCAAGCGATTGCCGATCAGTCATTATAAGCACCATGCACCTGGAAACACCCAGAATGTCAGGCAATGTGTAAATTTGCCAAATGAACACCTTTTTAGCAGTCGGAACTGCTGCCAAGTTCAATTCTGCAGTTTAAATTTTGAAATGCGGTTCAGCTTTAGAGATTATCGAGCTTATCGCATTTCAGCTGTAATGCTTATAAACGTTACCCATTGCTGTTCTAATCCTGAAGAGGATAGGACAAGGTCAGTGGTCAGTCAGATCAGCTCGAGTGTATCACAGTACGGGCTATTCCAGTCACAACAGATGTCAACTCCAGCCACAGTAAGTGTGATGGGGCACTGGCTGGCAAGCCCATCAGCACCTGTGCACTTTAGGGAAATATAGAATACTGTTGGACCCTGCTCTTTGCAGGGGATGGAAAGTATGAACCTCGGGGTCCAGGAAACCGGGGCATTGTTTTATTTATTTTTAAACATGGTCCAGAACAAATCAGAACACAACATAACAAAGGGAACTGCAGGAGAAAGGAGAAAAACCAACATCATGGCGGATGGAGAAAGTAGACAGCAATGGACAAACAAGGGATGCAGGTAACGATGAGGGGAAAGGGAGAATGCAAAGGGTGGACGATATGGATACATGAGCAAAATTGTGTTCGGCCAGTTTGTGATTTTTGTCAAAGTCTGAGGAGAGAGAAGAGGTTGCTGCCTGTCTGTCAGAAGGATGAGAAATGTCTCGGCAGTGTGTGGAGTCATCAGCAAAGAGAGAGGATTTTCCAGAGAGTCAGTGAGATCATTGATGAAGATTAGGAATAATATGGGGCCTAGAACACTGTCTTGAGGTACTCCAGCATTGACAGGGAGAGGAGATGAAAGGGTTCCGTTGAGAGCTACATGTTGTCAACGACGGTAGAGGAAGTCAGCAATCCAAGAGTGGAGGAAGTCAGCCATGCAAGAGTGGAGTTTGCCTTGGATTCCATAGGAAGATGGTTTGGAGAGCAAGGCGGGATGCCAGACTGTATCAAAAGCTCGAGATATCTCCAGAGAGATGGCCCTGACCTCATGTCTGATATTGAGTGCCTCCATCATTGTTGGGAGAGTAGAAGTAGCATGTCCAAGGTAGAGACACCAGGTCTGAATCTGAATTGATGATCTGAGATAAGATTGTTGGAGAAAATGAATGATTTTATGTCAACTGCAATAATGGATTTCATGACCTTGCTGATGATTGGAAGTACAGTAAGCTAATTGGGCTGCAGATAAGGAGATCCATTTTTGTGCCCTTTTTACATAATGCTGTGATGTTGGCCAATTTCCAATTTCCCAGGTGGATATAGGAGATCAGTCCTGAAGTGTTAAAAAAAAAATACATAATAATAATAATAATAATAATATAAAAAACCCACAAATAAGCAAAGTGCGAATGTACAAGCAGGTCACACTTTGTGACCCAGGAATAGTGGATCCACAAATAGTGGGGTGCAACAGTATAACTTTATGAAGGCAGTCTCCTCCACATTCACATTAAGTAAAAGCATGCAACGTTGAGTCAGGACCCTCATAGGGTGAGGAATGTGTGCCGGGTTCTCTCAGCAGTACTCCCAAGCAGAGCATCGCCAAGGGTTCTTTGGGCCACCTTAGCAAAATGAGGAAATGATCGTGATCCTGAGGACGCTTGTGGCAAGTTTTCCCAGACAGTCTGGAAAGCCAACTCATAGCAGAACATGTGTGGGGGCAATAGTTGCCAGCTCGCCCCACTGAATCCAGGCAAAGGAGACCTGCTCAGCTTCACCAAGCCTAAACCACCATCTTTTTTTTTATCCTCCAAGGCATCTTCGATGCCTTTTCTCCTTCTGTGTGTCCAAGTACTTCTCAAGTGAGTCCATCTTAACGATAGAGCACAAATTAGGCGGGACCAAAATCTTTATAGATGATAAGCACGATTTATTTTAAAATTAGGATATTAATTTGATATTGTTATTTTCTATGCTTCATCTTCTGGTATATATTTATCAATTTTATCAAACTATGTTTGAATTTTAAATTCCGGTGGTGGGATTGATCACTTGTACATGCACGGATAAATTATCAGTGGACACGTGAGAGTCGTGTTCTCGTCATGTGCAAACCAAATTGAGAATCATGACGTTCCCCAAACCATCATTTGGTATGCTCTCACGTAAATTCAAGCCTTCATGCTCAGGCTATCTTGTGGAGTGTTAACTCTGGTGACACAAGGTTTTAATCCGGTAGGGTTGGGTGTGTTACAGGACATACACACCTTCGTAGCACATATCTCATACCTGGAGGCTGTTCCAAATGCTGTTGTGAGTGGCGTGATAATGCCCCTAAGGAATATATATGGGTTCTTCCGAGTGATGAGAAAGTAGATGAGAGGTAGGACCAGGGCACCATGAATCACGTGGCCCAACACACAACACAGGATGTATTTGCCCAGGTTAGCGACCAGAATAACAGGATCTTCCATATCAACAATCTTGCTGGCCACAAGGAACATGACACCTATTGGAGCATACCTGGAAAACAAATGATGCAAAACCATGAAAGACTACAATATCTTCAGACTGTCAATTCTCAAAAAGACAGGAATGAACACTACAAGCAAAATTAAAGCACAAAGACATACTATTAGGTTATTCAGTCATAGATGGGTAAGGCTTATCTTGTCATAATTACTAGTTCTGGTGAACATGAAAATATCACACCTCCATACACTAGCAAAGTACACATCCTTATTGACAGTTTAATTTATACAATTTTATGACGTTTGTGGTGTTTTTAAATTTTATTTAAATTTGGACTTGTAATACCAGTTTCCATCAGGTGACACAATTTGGTACACATTTTGCATCCTTGCTTGTGATCCTGTTGTGTCTAGCAACATAAGGAGCCTCTTGAGAATGGACTCCACTTTAGTCCATCTTTGGCCCAATGACCGGATCACTGTCCAGATGGTTTCAAGCTCCCTGAGCTCCTTTCCCACCATATGCCACTAAATCTCTGCAAATTTTCCAAAACCATCTTCTCTGAGATTGCTCCCTCTGCTCTGTCCTCCAATCCTTGTGTCATTCTCCATCCTGACTTATGACCATTATTTCCCATTAACCCTTCCTTACCTAATCTTATGACTTGTTCATTTCAGATAGATATATATTGTTGTGGTTGACGAAATTCGCAAACCACCATTCAGGTCCCTTAGGTGAGATATCTCGGTAAGTATATGTGTAGTTAGGCCCAAACCCGTTCTTTCGAGGGAATAAATGTCATTCAGTCGGGCTGCGACTCTTCAGGATAGCCGTTTTTCTTTTACTATCTTTATTTTGGACCAGCCGCCATTACTACCACCACCAACCACGTCTCAACAGCCATCACACAACAACCACCAACCACAACACCGCTTCACAACAACAGCCACGACCTTTACCGTCACAACTCGCCACCATCGCATCACCACCATTCTTGCGCCACTTGTGGGCACCGATACTGGACTCGTGCAGGGCGCGCACCGAGCAGCGTGTTCAGAAACATCACAGACTTTCCGAGAAAAACGGATCAAAAACGACTCACGCCCACTTCTGTTCCGTCCTATCGGAGAGCGTGGGGCGATTTGGCCCCGCCTCCAGGGCGTTGGAGTGAGGTCGCTATATGCAAATTCATGGATCAAAAAGCATTCATGCCCACTTTTCCTCGGTCCAATGGGGAGCCAGTTAGAGGTGAAGGGTCGGAGGTAAAGGGTCAAAGGTGGGGGAGCGAGGCCACGGGGGATATAAACGGCCGCGCTCGCCAAACATTTCAGTTTGGAGGGGAGAAGTCAAGAGTTCGAGTTCGCGGTTGGGAGTTGTCGGTGGAGCTGGGAAGAAGTGGTAGTAGTCAGAGTGAAGAGGACGGAGCTGTGGAGAGGTGGCGGCGGCGAAGGCG